>NC_072392.2:24243030-24546060 GCF_028885625.2 Pongo pygmaeus | reverse complement strand
ACCTTCTTAGATTAATGTGTGCAAGACACACCACAGAGTTACTTAAAAATATTGCCTTTTTCTTCTCATTTGGTAATGAAATGTGTCAGTTCTACTTAATTAACAACCCTATACTTACCCATCTTCTGTCACGGTCTTAGTTTCTGCCTTTATCTTATTTGAAAGTGTTTGTAAAACTAATTTTCTGATAGCAATGCTGGTGTCTAGTGATTTAGAGTAGTTGGGCTGTTAAAAATTAGTTACCGTGTTCCAAGATAAAAGTTGTTATTATCACAAACGCTTTGAGCAATCCTTATTGTAGCAGTGCACAAGTGAATGAAATGAATATCAACTGAGAAACTGGAAAATAATAAGCAACAAAATGCTTGAAAGGAGAAAAAAGAAAACAGTTTTTTGTGAATGTTTGGTGGGTGAGTCCCCTGAGAAATGAATGCCTTGGTATTTGTGACTCCACGTAAATCAAATGGACATAAAAAAAGATCTCAATTTTGGCACCAACAAATTGATCTGACTGGATGGTGGCTGATAAAATGCATCTTTACTCCAAGTTCAAAAAGATCTTGGCTGATCAAGGCAGCAATTCAGAAGATAATAAAGTCTGGAGAGACTTGAACAAGTTTCGTGGAGTTTATATAAAAGGAAGACTGAGAGGGAAATATCAAAATATTGAGGAGTACAATACCATGATCATTATAAAAATTACATTATTGAAGGTTGCATATATGGATATATGCAAATGATATGAAAGGGATGAAACCTTTTCATAAAAATATAATAAAAAATCAACATTCATTTTCACTGGTAATTTATTCTAAGCCTTATTTCCAATGATGCTGTGTATGTGTGTGTGTGTGTGTGTGTGTGTGTGTTTCTAGGATGAAATAAATATGTGCTTTTCTTCTGGGATTAAATCTTTTCACTCATTTTCTCATTGCTGCTTTGTGTTCAAACATCTTATGACAATTTGGCTTTGGCTTTATTTCTAAATGCTTCTCATTAGCACCTAGATACCTGCTGTATCAAACTTTAAATGTTTGAAATACTACATATAATTTTAGTTTTCTTGGCCTTGGCTCATATGGTTTAATTTTCCTGGAATAGTTTTACTTTACTTGACCATTTGGAAAATTCCTATTTTTTTCTAAGATCCCATTCCTGGATCTCAGTATTTTTGAAAGCTTCTCTTGACCTTCATAAGCAAACCTGTGTTGTTACTTCTTGTGTCATTTTTTTCATAATATACAGCCTTGGCTCTTCACCTTTAGCATTTAAAAAAATTGACATTATTTTTTAAATGGACTTTCTAGCCCCAATGCTAAATTTGCTCACAATAACTTTTAGAATAAATTCAAAAATACACTAAGAAGATTCTTACACAAATAGTTCAAGTATCTTACTCTGAGAACACTGTTCCGTAGCTATTACCACTTTTCACATTAATATTTTCTAACATTCTTTGTTTTCCTTAAGGGAAGGAATGAATAACATTTATTGTCCTAGCACCTGTTATAGGGATGGACAAGTAGTATTAATTTAATAATTGATAATTTTTATTATACACTTACGTGGAACTTAATGTAGGTCTGTACAATTGTAAGCTTTTTATAAGTATTAAACTGATTAAGTCTCATTATTAACCTGTGAAGGTGCTACTCTTATTAATTCCTTGTTTTCAGGTGAGTAAACTCAACAGACAAGTTACTAACTTGCCTAATTTCAGGCAGTTAGGAAGGCAGCTCTAATTAAAATATAAGAAACATGATTTCAAATTAAAGGAATTTATCCACTTCATAACACTCTGGAAAGTTGATTTTTAAAATATTTATTGTATAATACTGACATATGTACCAACATCAAATGTACAGCCTGAAAAATTATCCAAAAGTGAGCACAGCATTGTAAAGATGACTCATGTGAAATAATAAAATCTGAGCTGAATCCTAGGAAATTCCTTCTTTCCCCTACACAGTAGTAACTCTCCCTCTCACCATTATCCTCACATCTGTTGATACTTTACAGCTACTTCTTTCACTTAACATGCAGTTTGTGTGTAAACGCAACACATTGTACTTATTTATTCCATATTTGATACCTGTTTTTCCAGTTTGGATCTAATATAAATTATGTTTCTAGAAAGATTATTATACATATCTTTAGGAGGAAGTATATGTACACATTTATGTATGTATTTCTATATACACACTATATATATACACACTGTATACATGAATACATACAAACATGCAAACACCTGTATGCATATATAGTCAAGATGGATTTGGGCAGTGAGGTTGAAAGGATACGTTCATTATGTTCATCACAAGATTAAGTCAAATATTTTTGAGAGTCATAGTGATTTACATTCCATTCATCAGGGCGTGCAAATTTCATTTGTGCAGCTTGTATAGAAACCCTAAATACACTTTATTTTTTAAAGTTTAGCTTTTTAGTAATTATAGAGTAGAATTTATTTTTATTTTTAATTTGTATTTAATAATAAGTAGCTTGATTTCCTTTTGTTTATTTTTTTCTTTAATTTTTTTTAAATTCTGTGTGGTAAAGTGCTTTGAAAAGGCCTTTCTTGATGTTTCATTTGGTTGTACTTTTATTTCTTATTTATTAAATTTTTTTTTTTTTTTTTTTTTTTTGGAGATGGTTCTAACTCTGTCACCCAGGCTGGAGTGCAGTGGTTGATTAGAGCTCACTGCATCCTTGACCTCCCCAACTCAAAAGAGCCTAGCTACTCAGGAGTAGCTGGGACTACAGGCCAGAGCCACTATGCCTGGCTAATTTATTAAATTTTTTGTATAGGCAGAGTTCTTTCACTATGTTGCCCAGACAGGTCTCAAATTCTTGGGCTCAAGTGGTCCTCCCACTTTGCCCTCCCAAAGTGCTGGGATTAATGTAAGCCACCATACCTGACCACGTTTTTATTTTTTCAAAAAATTCAGTTGTAGAGTTTAAAAAGTATGTTTTAAGAGTTCTTACTGTATTTATGTTGCAAATTTCATTACTCATTCTGTTGCTTGCCTTTTCACTCTCAGTGAGTTATGATTCCAAATCCTTGTTTATGTTATTTTATTACTATTAACTTATTTATCTTATTTATTAGCTTTCAGTGGTTAGTTTTTGAGTCTTTTTTTAAATCTTAAGGTCATAGAAGTGTCCTCTATATTACTTTTTAAAAACTGTACTGTTTTATGTTACACATTGGCTTCTATATGAAATAATTTTTGTGTATGTTGTGAAGTTGGATGTTAATATTCATTTTTCTCTGGATTTATGAAAGACAGCACAATTTATTGAAAATACATCTTTTCCTTGCTGTACTGAAGCACTATTTTTTTTCACAAATCAGCTAAATATATTGTTGTGTGGTTCTCTTTATGAGTTCTCCATTCTCTTTCATTGAAATATCTATACTTGCACCTTTTCCATAATGTCATGATTAATATACATTTATAAAAGCTTTAATAGTGTAAGTCTTCACATTATATTTTTTCTTCAAAGTTATTTATGCACTGTGTTTTTATTTGCATTTTGCAGTTTTTCAGTTGCCACCAAATATAATGCAAATTACACTATTACTAATCACAGTATTGTGATTTTCAGTGTATTACAAACATAGATTTATTTAAAATACTGAATCTTTCTTCTAATACTAGGAATAACAGAGAAACATGGTACATCTTTATTTCTGTTGAATGTCTTTAATTTCTCTTAATATTTCACGATTTTCAGTAAAGGGATTGCATATAATATGTTATATTTTATATTAGGAATTCAATGTTTCTTCCTGGAAACATTTCAGATTTTTAATATTTTACTTGATTTAGACTCACTACATTTGGAAAGCTTCAATTATAATTTTACTTTTAACAGATATAGAGCTACTCAGATTTGTTATTCTTGTGTCACTATTTACGATTTTCTAGAAATATTATCTATTTCATCAAATTATTTCAAAATTTTTGACTTAAAGTTACTTATTACATTCTCTTTTTCTCTCTCATGACTATAGAATCTATAATGATTTCCTCATTATTATTCGTGATATTTTGAATTTGTGGATACTCTTTTTTTTAGTTTCATGCATAATCATGGTATATTTTTATCAGTCTTTTCATAGTAACTTTGGCTTTTGCTGATTTCATTTATTTTATGATTGTTTCTTTTTCTCCTGCTTCTTATGTATCTTCTCTTTTTTAATTCTTTGGATTTAATTTGACATTACATTTAAAAATTTTGAGATTGACGATTACATTATTCATTTTCTAGCTTTAATTTTTTAACATATTTATGTAACCGTATACATTTATCTCCAAGCTGAGGTTTGCCTAAGTCTCCCAACATTTAACAAGCAGTATTTTTACTTTCATTTTTATTAAATTCAAAATATATTTTAATGTTCACTGTAATTACTTTTTTGATCCATGAATAACTTAGAAATGTGATGCTTAATTTCCAAACATTTGTTAACTTTCGAAGTCTTGGCTATAGATTTCCAGCTTAATAACATTGTTGTACAAAAAAACACTGTCAAAGATTTCAATTTTTTGGTATTTATTGATTCTTGCTTGGGGCCTAACCTCAGCCTATATCTATCTATCTCTCTCTCTCTATCTATCTACCTATCTATTTTCCTATCTATCTATCTATCTATCTACCTACCTACCTAGATAGAGATATCTATAGATATCTATGGTAAATTTTGAAACATGTTCCAAATACACTATAATACATTGTATGTTTTGCTATTTTTGAGTGGAGTTTTTATGTCAAAGTATTTAATCCTACTGCTTTAAATGTTTGTATTATTGATATTTTGTATCCTTTTTGCTATCATGTACCAAAAAATGTATATTAAAGTCTTTATGATTGAAGATGTGCCTATTGCTCCTTTTAGTTCTATAAATTATGCATGTGCGTTAACTGTGTGTGCGTGAATATAAACATACGAGTTTGACAACTTCCTCAATAATTGATTCTTTTATGTGGATGATGTATACATCTTCCTCTCAGGTAATAATTTCTGCCTTAAAATCTCTATTGTCTGATATTAACATAGCTAAACAAATTTTCATTTGGCTTGTGTTTGATTATCTTTTATATACATATATGAAATTTTCAAATTTAGATGGATCTATAGATAGAAGATAGAAGATATATAGATAGAATATAATATATGTCTTCTACAGATACAGATATGTATATGTATATATACATATATAGATATATTAATATATATGTCTCTATATAGATGTATATATGTAGATATCTATATGTGTATATCTACATATATACACACCTATATATCTCTATGTGTGTATATGATATCTATATACATATAGATAGATATAGATATGCATGTAATATACATATATAGATAACTATGTATATATATAGATATACACATGTAGAAATGTAGATATATATCTGTGTATAGAGTTATGTGTAGACATATATAGATATATAGATAGGTCTATATAGAGAACCATCTATCTATATCTAGATAGGTATCTATCAATTGATATCTCTACCTATCTAGCTCTAGATTATCTAATCTATCTATGAAACTATCTTAAAATGGTCCTAATTTAAAAATCAAGATTCATTTTAATTTAAAAATCTTAATTTAAAAGTTAGGAACCATCTTTATTTTGTGGTTCATATACCATGGAATACTAGGTAGCCATAAAAAAGAGTGAGATCAAGTCATTTGCAGGAACATGGAGGGAGCTGGATGGAGGTCTTCATCCTTAGCAAACTAATGCAAGAACAGAAAACCAAATACTGCATGTTCTCATTTACAAGTGGGAGCTAAATTATGAGAACACATGAACACATAGAGGGAAACAACAGGCACTGGGGTCTCCGGGAGGGTGGAGGGTGGGAGGAAGTAGAAGATCAGGAAAAACAACTAATGGGTACTAGGCTTAATAGCTGGGTGGTGAAATAATGTGCACAACAAACCTCTGTGACACTAGTTTACCCACATGACAAACCTACACATGTGCCATTGAACTGAAAATAAAAGTTAAAAAAATGATGAAAATGTGTAAATAAAAATTTTCGACCAACACAAGACGGTTCATCCCAAGAATCATCTGAATTTAAAAATCTTTACATCTTCAGCTACACGGGAGGCTGAGGCAGGAGAATGGCTTGAACCTGGGAGGCAGGGGTTGCAGTGAGGCAAGATGACACCATTGCACTCCAGCCCAGGTGAGAGTGTGAGACTGTCTCAAAAATAAAATAAAATAAAATAAAATAAAGAAGCAACTTTGCTGCTTAGCGTATGTATCCATTTACATTTAATGTGGTGAATGAAAAATTTGGTTTTCATTTACCACCCTACAATTTGTCTTTCTCAACTAATACTTTATAGATGAAAGGACTTACAGAAAGCAAATATATGACTCAATATTCCAATAAAAGTGCTAGAAATAATTTATATTGACATGTTATCCTTCTTTCTGAAAAATCTTAAGCTATACACGTTACATAGCTAGGCACTGACGAGAATCTAGTACTAAATAACCATTATTTCAAAGGCATAGATAGAATGCTTTCCAGGTACGGAGTGTTTCAATACTCCCCTTCCATACATTTTCAAGACATTGCGTAACAAATATGGAATTTTGTGGAGGGGAGTGAATTTATATCCTTTAATATTTTCTCACTTTAGAAATGCAGTCTTGGAATGATATAAACTCTGTAAACAGACTACCATGCTACATTTATGGAGAATTAAGGTGTCTTTTTAAGACAAGAATAAAAAATATGCTTTTGTTCTAATAATAGAAACGGATAAGCAGAATTCTGGCTTATAATAATGGGAACATACTATCCCCTAGTTTGAAATAAGTTAAATAATTTAACTTTCTCATGTTATCTTGAAGTTAATACATCGTTCATATTGAATGTGTCAGTGAACTACATGAAATGGGACATTTGGTACTGTCAGGCCTCTGAGCCCAAGCTAAGCCATCATATCCCCTGTGACCTGCATGTACACATCCAAATGGCCTGTTCTGCCTTAACTGATGTCATTCCACCACAAAAGAAGTGAAAATGGCTGGTCCTTGCCTTAACTGATGACATTACCTTGTGAAATCGC
Source organism: Pongo pygmaeus (assembly GCF_028885625.2). Taxonomy (NCBI): domain Eukaryota; kingdom Metazoa; phylum Chordata; class Mammalia; order Primates; family Hominidae; genus Pongo; species Pongo pygmaeus. The sequence goes on along the minus strand of NC_072392.2, from coordinate 24,538,940 downwards.
TTTTCCTGGCTCATCCCGACTCAAAAACCTCCCCCACTGAGCACCGTGTGACCCCCCACGCCTGCCTGGCAGTGAACAACCCGCCTTTGACTGTAATTTTCGTTTACCTACCCAAATCTTATAAAACAGCCACACCCCTATCTCCCTTCACTGATTCTCTTTTCGGACTCAGCCTGCCTGCACCCAGGTGATTAAAAGCTTTATTGCTCACACAGAGCCTGTTTTGTGGTCTCTTCACACGGACGCACATGAAAGTTACCATCCCTTTTATCCTCCACATAAAATGATTCAGTGGTTTAAAACACTTCTTTCCATATCCTGCAGTTTTGCATAGCAAAAGAAACATGCACTTTGAGGAAAATGTACCTTTTAATTGTTTGTATTTTAAATATTATGGGTAGAAAATATTTGTATATAATTATGGAGTACAAGTGATGTTTCCATACCTCCTTTTTGATCCCACATCTTCCCTGAATTTTTTGTCCAATTTGTATTGCATTATTTAAGTTTGAAAAGGAGTAATGATGTTCAGTATATACTGTTATAAAATAAATGATTCCAAAGATGTAAAGTATCTGATACTTACTATGTCCAAATATAATTTTTAAGCAAATGTTCCTAACTGCATAAATAATAACATGGAATAAAATAAATTCATATAACTTTATGATAATTTACTTAAATTAAAAAGTGTTATGTGCAAACAGATGATATACGACACTTGGCATGCAATAATGCAATTGAGTCCAATTAAATATATTGTTTGATTTATTTCCACAATCTTTGATACATATATTGTAGACCAAAACATCAAAAACCATAAGTAGGGCCGGGCGCGGTGGCTCAAGCCCGTAATCCCAACACTTTGGCCAAGGCAGGCAGATCATGAGGTCAGGAGATTGAGATCATCGTGGCTAAGATGGTGAAACCCCGTCGCTACGAAAAATACAAAAAAATTAGCCGGGCGTCGTGGCGGGCACCTGTAGTCCCAGCTAATCAGGAGGCTGAGGCAGGAGAATGGCATGAATCCCAGAGGCGGAGCTTGCAGTGAGCAGAGATCGCGCCACTGCACTCCAGCCTGGGCGACAGAGCGAGACTCCGTCTCAAAAAAAAAAAAAAAGCCATAAGTAGCCTGTATACTGTATAATGTCTTTTTATTCGCTGTCATGTTTTTAATATAAGTATATAAGAGCATCGAATTATTTAAATGAGTCAATTATTTTATAAGTGGATTTAGTATTAGAACATATATATTCTTTTGCACAAGGAGCTTCTTTAAGTGTCAGAAATTGTATACTTATATAGTGACTTTTGTTCACAAAGTAGTTAGTTGTAGGTACATACAACATACTTGAAAAATATTTTTGTCGACTTTGGATGCATTTTTCTCTTCTAGACTCTTAAAAATGTTAACAAGCCAACATGTGAATGTACTGAAGTATTTTTTCATCATCTTTTCTAGTGTCGATAACGAGTTGGTTGATACAAAGTCATTAGAGTGGCAATTCAACAAATATTTTCTATCGCATAACAAATGTCATTAACTTGCTAGTCTGTCATGCTGTTGCAAAGATAAAGCCACATTCATTAGTGTTTTTTGTTGTTGTTTGTATTGGTGGTTTGTTTTGTTACATGAAGTGGCCCACTTCTTGTATTAAATTATTCTTTCTGAAAATGTTCAATCAGAATGTAATAAAACCTTTTAAAAGTGATTTAAAAATTTATTCCTGTAGGTGGGAATTGAACAGTGAGAACACTTGGACACAGGGCAGGGAACATCACACCCCTGGACCTGTCATGGGGTGGGGGCAGAGAGGGAGGGATAGCATTAGGAGAAATATCTAATGTAAATGAGCAGTTAATGGGTGCAGCAAACCAACATGGCACATGTATACCTATGTAACAAACCTGCACGTTGTGCATATGTTCCCTAGAACTTAAAGTACAATAAAAAATATATATTTATTTCTACTGAACAAAATGTCCATATATTAGATGGCCTAGGACTGGTAGGGGTCTCTAATCCAGGGGATTGTTGATAAACTCAGACAACTTCTATAATTTTTACATTGTTACTCTTAAAGTCTTGTCATTGTCTGATTGTCTCAATATTGGAAAATAACGTGTCAATATTCAGTGTAATAAACTGGAAGAAAAAATGGGCCAATATCCCATTGAATTAAAGACATTGAAAAGAATGTGTATGTATTACTTCTACTCACATCTTAATGTTCATCATGTTGTCACCAAGCCAGATAGAACCATACACTGGGGAATATAATGTTTATCTGAGAAACTAAATGCCTAAATACAAATTTTAATAGTATGAAGTAAGAGGAAATAAATATGGGGGATTTTCTAGTCTTCTCTATTAGATGTAAATTGCAAGATTTGGCCACTTTAAAAAATATTAATATTTACTAATTTTTCTTCAATTCAAATATCATATCATAGAGAGCAATTTAATCAAATTAGATAACAGTTCTAAATATAAAATTTAACTGTACATCTCCCAGAAACCAAAAAAATGAGAAATTATCTGTGGCTTTTGGCTAGACAAAGGTTTCTTAAATGTGGCCCAAAGAACAACCTAGAGAACAAGCAAAAACACCAGTTACAACAATAGTAAATAGACTTCATAAAAACAAAAAATTCTATATTTCTAGCCTAAATGACTCAAACTTGGAACAGACATTGCCAAATTATGTCTGATAAACGATGTGTATCCAAAATATGTAAACTCAATTATAAGGCAAATTACAGTCCAATAATAAACAATAAGGAAAATAATATATTTGAACACATACTTTGCCAGGGGAAGTTCAGAGACAGCAAATAAACACATCAAAAGATGTTCAATATCTTTAGCCATTGGAGAAATACAAATTAAATGAGATGCCATTCCACACCTACTAGAATAAATACAATTAAAAATACTCACTCATCATCTTGTGTGTTGGTGATGATTTAAAAAATCTGTAACTCTCAAATACTGATGGTAGGAAAGTAAATGATACAGCCACTCTGGGGAAAAAATGGACTGTTTCTTACAAAGTTAAATAGACACCCACCATTTTACCTACTTACTCTACTGTTGTTCTTTAAGCAGAAAACAGTAGAGCATATATACATATAAGAATGTGTTTACAAGTGTCCATGGCAAACTTATTTATAATAACACTAAACTGTCAACAACCCAAAGTTTATCAACGGGTGAATAAATAAATCCAACACAGTATGCTCATAACGTGAGATATAACTTCACACACACATAAAAGCATATTTTCAGCAAATGGTGCTGGAACAATTCAACATCCACATCCAAAAAAAGAACCTAGACACTGTGTTTACACAACATACAAGAATGGATAATAGATTTAAATATAAAAATGCGAGACTGTAGAAGAATGTTATAAATTGAATTTTATATGTTAGTACTTCTGCTCTAAGAAAGACATAGTTTATACTTAAAAAGCAAGCCAAGACTGGGAGACAATATTTACAAAACATGTATCCAATGAAGAACTGGTATGAGCACCCCACAGAACACTTAAAACTCAAAAAGAAAAAAAAGATAAGTAATCCAGTTAAAAAGTGGGCAGGAGATCTGAACAGACATTTCACCAAGGGAAACATATTAATGGCATATAAGTAAATGAAATATGCTCAACATCATATATTATTAGAGAATTGCTCATTAGAACAAGATACCACTGCATGCCTACTAAAATGGCTAAAATCCAAAACACTGACAACACTAAATTGTGTTGAGGATAAAGAGCAAGGGAAACTCATTTATTGCTTGTGGGAATGCAAAATGGCACAACCACGTTCGAAGATAGCTTTGCATTTCTTACAAAGTTAAATGTAGTCTTACCACATGGACCAGTAACTTCACCCCTATCCAAATGAGTCAAAAATATTTCTAAACAAAAATGTCACATGACTCCTTAAAACAGCTTTTCTCATAACAAAACATGGTAGCTACTAAGATGCCCCCAACAGGTGAGTGATGGCTCAATAAACTGGCATATCTATAAAATGGGATATTCAGTGATAAAAGAATAAGCTATCAAGCCATACAAAACATGCAAGAACCTAGAATACATATAACTTAGTGAAAGAAGCTCATCTGAAGAGGCTGTACACTGTATCATTCCAATGATGTAACATTCTTAAAAAGGGGAAAATCTATAAAAAGATCAGAATTTCCAGTAGTCTCCAAGGGAAGGGATGAATAAATCAAGCACAGAAATTTTTAAGAAAGTAAAACTATTCTTATAATACCATAGTAGTGGGTACATGACATATGCATTTATCCCAGCCCATGAAATGTATAATGCCAAGAGTGAAACCTAATATAAAACTAATATATGAAATTTCATTTATAATAATGTCAATATGGATGCATCAGTTATAACAAAGGTACCACAATAATGCAGGATATTAATCATAAAGAATATGGAGGGTAGAAGAAAGTGTTTGGAAATTCTCTGTGCTTTGTTAGTTTTTTCTGTAAACCTGAAATTGTTCTAAAAATAAAATCTATTAATTTAAAAAAGAATGAACTATTGTTACCAGTATCAACATAGGTGAAATTCAGAGTAGTTATGTTGAGTGCAAAAGACAGACAAAAAAGAATAGATTTTGTGTGATTACATTTACATAAAATTCTACCAAGTGTAGACCATTCTGTAGTATCAGAAATAGATTAGTAGTTGCATTAGTAGAAACAGAGATTAAGTAGGGAAGAGGGGAAGAAGCCATTACTAAAGACACAAAGCAACTTTGGGGAAATGAATATGTTCATTATCTTGATCGCCATGGTGTTTTCTTAGTACCAATATGCCAAAACTTTAAAAATAATATACACTGAATTATGTTCAGTTTATGTCAATTACACCTCAATGAGAAACATTTAAAAATATTATGCATATTGATTTTATATTTATTCAGAGATATTATTCTCTATCTGCCATATATACCTTTTGGCAGTGTAAAGATATATAAACATAGTATATAAATATGGTATTTGTAATATTCTTATTCATATGCAAAGATAGTTTACAATTAATTTTTTTAACTTTTCTTCTATTTTTATTCTGTATCCTCCAGACATTAACATTGAGAACTTCATATACTATTACATATTTAAAAATCAGTCATGTCCAGTGTAATACAAAATTTCAGCAATGTAACATGACAGGAACAAAATATTAATGAAGTTGCTTTATATAGATTTATTTTTCTCATTAAAACATTTCATAGAATAAATCACTTATTCAAAAGTATTAACATGTATATTTAAGTGCAATATGAAAAAACAGAATCAAGAAATGGATACCAGATCGATACTCATATGTTAAAATATATTGAATAATTTTGTAGTTTTTCAAAAGTAACTCACACATGTCACATATTAATAATGTATATATTTATTTTTAGGAACTCCTTTTAGATGACTATTAGGTATGTAGTTTTAAGCTGAGTTTTAAGAGAAATACAAAAAGCATATCATTTTATGTCAGAAATAGTATGTTGGTTCCTAGGTCATTTTCTATAGCTGTCAAAATGTTTCAACATCTTTTAAAACTCAAGAAAATGAGGAAGAAATACAGAAATATTCCTAGGTTAATTGTTTTTATATCTTTATCTAATTCTTTCTATTCTTAATTATATTAATTCTTCCCAATGGCTTATTTAAAAATGGGTCTTCAATTGTCTTTCATTAAAATTCTGTGGGGTCTCACTACCTGTAAAAATGTTTAATTTCACACGAAGTATTTTTTGGTTATGTAAAAAGAAAATAAAGCTCTGGGCTAAATAAATAACATTTTTTTATTTTCCCTATTGTGAAGTAGTTGAATATATACATTGCTGTATTCAGCTAAAACATATTAGAATGTGCTTTTATTTACAATAAAAATGAAATAAGGCTGTGTTACACTGGCAAGCTGTAATGGTAAATGTATTTGTCACCCTAGGCAAACTGAAAAGGCAGGTATATTGAATTCAGTAATGCTGAGTAATTAAGCCTTCACTTATAACTCTTATATTAGATAATTCAACTTAATAAGTTAAGTCATTTTCCAAGTGTTTGTTAATGTACCAAAAGGATTTATACATTTCACAAACGGGGACTGAAGCTAAGCTAAAGATTTAGAAACACAACCAATTCACTAGAGAAAGAATTTTAAGCTTGTTTTTCTTGTTTTTCCAAACCTAACTTTCTTTCATGGAAAAAATTAAATGTAGTATGAAATAGATGAAAGTGCAAGTAATTACCTTAAGGGACATTGAGAAGCCTAGAGCTCACCTGGTCCACAATATTTGATAATCCATGTCACCCCTCATTTACTTCCACAGTTCCCTTAAAGATTGAAGAGCTGTCCGAATACCACAGTCTTAGTATATTATATTTTGTAAGGAAACCTTCTCACTCAAGAACATCTTCTGTGAGAGCTAATCCATTCAGCACGTTAGGAAGTTTCCTTCCATGTATGATTCAGGCCTACCTGATCCAGTGGATTGGACAATGAATGAACACTTGATTTAGGTGGAAGTTATCCATTTATTGATTGGAAATCAATAAGCCTCTTTCACTTGAGAATTCCAATTGAGATGAAGAATATAATAGGTATGCATACTGGATGAGCAACGCCAAATAGCCTCCATAATGTTATAAAGAATAATATTGAGCCACAGGCAAGCAATGGGGATACAAAGAGTACAAGAGTAAGGGAACACATGCTGCGCTGGAGTGAGAGAAATTGATAAAAAGCCACTGCCTTGATGTTGGACAGGTTCTTAGTTCTATGTTCAGCCTTTATTTTCTGCCCTTGGATTCTACACTGTACATTTCAAGTTTATTTACAAATGATTTTGACTACAGAAAAAGCAAGTGTGCCATTATGTCATTTTTGACATATTTTGGGAGAAATAAAGTAAAAACTATTTTTTTCTTTTATTTGTTTATTTTTATATTTATTTCTTTATTTTCTTTTTGAGATTGAGTTTCTCTCTTGCTGCCCAGGCTGGTGTGCAATGGTGTGATCTTGGCTCACTGCAACCTCTGTCCCCCAGGTTCAGGTGATTCTCCTGCCTCAGCCTCCCGAGTAGCTGCGAATACAGGCATGTGCCACCATGCCCAGCTAATTTTTGTATTTTTAATAGAGGTGGGGTTTCACCTTCTTGACCAGGCTGGCCTCGAACTGCAGATCTCTGGTGATCCACCCACTTCAGCCTCCCAAAGTGCGTGGGTTACAGGCGTGAGCTACCGCACCCAGCCACAAAAACTATTAAGAGAATTTTTCAAAGTAGTTTCTGAGTTATATGTAAAAAGAAGATAAAAAAATTTACTAACAGCTCTGCAGCTTTCAAAATTAAGCAGTCAGATTTCTATGTGGCTGAGAATTTCTAGCAGTCTCCTCCATTAGAATTTACCATGCCCAAAATGTCCTATGCTGTACAGTTAAATGATCGATGTTTGAGTAATATTCAATTTGCAAGCTGACTTTAAATGTATCTTTGAGGGGAAAACATGCTTAGCATTTCATTATAAAATTATCCAAGCTTTCCTCTCATTTCTATATTCAAATTCAATGCATGAGTTAAAGCATCTTAAGACTTCCTTTTAAGCAATTCATATATTTGCCCTAAGATTTCAACTAGTCCTAATCTCAGGGGATCACTTCATTGGAAAAGTTGTGCAAAAGTAAAATGAAATGGAGATTAACTATACTAAATTGTCATGTTGAGTTTCGTGATACATTTAGTTACAATGATATTATTCAAATTGGAATTAACTGCAGCTTTCCTAAGTATGTAAATGAAAGTGGAGTGAAATTACTATATAAACCTAGAGTTATGACCACAAAAATACATGATATAGCAATACAATAATTTAATGTTGACTTAGGGAATAATAAATCAGATATTTCATTCAACAAACTGTGATTTTTAATTATAACATAAGAATTATAAATTAATATTTATAAGTAATTGTTTCTTAATAAATAATGAGTTGACAAAAACAATAGTTGAAAAATAAAATTATATAGCATGATTATATTGCAAAAATTTACATTAAAAATTAAAATAATAAATCACTTTTGGAAACTACTTTTATTTAAAATATCAGGAGTCCATAAAATTGCAACTTTTTTTGATCTACATAATCATTTTTACACGAAAATTTAGTTCCAAAACCATTGAAAAGATTTATTATTTTCTTAATAACCATAGTATTAAGAATCAAACAGTTTATGTTAAAGTACAATAGAATACAAACATATCCTAGATGTATTGTTTTCTGCATTTATGCAAGAAAAATAAGATTTTAAAAATGTTTGACTTATCTGTGGAAATATGATAGAGACAATTGTATGATTTTGTTTAAGGATCATTCATTTCTGCACTTAGATGAGGTAAATTTTTCTTTTCTAGATAAACTCTAATTTCACTTTTTCATACAGTACACACATACACATGCATATATATGTTTTTGTTAAACAACAGTAGTAATATTTGAACAGATTGTTTACCTGCCTTTCTGAAAAGTGACTGTTAATGTTGTTATAAGCCTATAAGGGAAGAAAAGGACTACATTACAAAGGAACAGAAATGATCCAGGAGAGTATGAATACAACTGGATTCTAAGAATACTGGGCTATTGGGTATTGGGATGTAGATTGGGATAAAAGAGTATACCCCTATCAGAGCACTGTCAGTTTCACTATTGATATGGTACAAACACATGATAGGATGGTTTGTAGCATCAAGGAAAAGGTGATGGCCTCAGGTGAGGTTGCAATGTCAAATTTCCCATGGAAGCTGACAGAAGATGCACATGTCACAAAGAAAATAACATGTAGAATACTTAAAATCTACTCTCAATAATTTTTAAGTTATTTTAAGTTATATAGTATTGTTATTAACTATAGTCACTATTTCAATAGTCGCTATAACTACAGTCACTATAGAACTACTACATAATGTACAATAGATCTCTGAAACTTACTTCTCCTGTCAATTTAAATTTTGTTTCCTTTGACCAACATTGAAATAGCAACTTTTATCACAATTTAAAAATTATAATAACATAAAACAATATAATTTTACAGCAAGGAAAAGGCATTTCTTGAAAGTTAATTCACAAAATTGAATGAATTGCTAAACAAAACAATGTGAAGAACCAAAACAACTCTAGATATCTCAGGCAGAATGAATTCAAAGAAAATGACTGTGCATATTATTTCTCAACATTAGATTCACAATGGAATAACCTGGGGCAATTTTTTAAAGAAACAAATGCCTAAATATCATGTCCAGATTCTAATTTATTTGTTATTAGATATGGCCTGGACATCACTCTACTCCTGACGTCCCTGCTCAAGAATCAACTTCCAGGAAGAGAGACTGGGACTCACTGATTTTGGTGCTATTCAGTTGAACTATGGCCCTCCTGATTTTCCACCTGCTGGTTCTATTCATTATGGATAGGGAGATGTTAACATCTCCAATTATAATAGTAGATTTATCTGTCTGTTCTTGCAGTTCTATCTGTTTTCACCTCATGTGTTTTTGACAGCCTGTTATATGCAAGTGCATTGAGGATTGTTATATTTTCTTGGAAAATTAAACCATTTTTACTATGTAATATCACTTTGTATCCCCCTATAATTGTTCTTACTCTGAAGTCTTTTTGTTGGAAATTAATATATTAATCCACCTTTCTTTTAATTAGTATTATCATGTTATATATTTTTCGAAGTTAACTCTCAAGCTTGTTCACAATGCGCTTCGAGAAATTAATCAACTACATGTTAAAGTTTTCTACTCCATTACTAACTCCCATGGGGGCTCCTGGGCTTTTGCTCTACTAAGCTACAATTCTTTGCATTTCCCCATCTCTCTAATTAAGTGGGGATTTAGAGTGGGGGCAGCAGTTTGTTCTGTGGCCTCAGTCCTCTAACGGTTCTAAATGAGTCCTTGATAGTCTGTTTGTACAGCATTTTTCTTGTTGTAAGGATGGGAGTGATGACTTCCAAGTTTCTCACATGCTCAAATAACTGACATTATTTATTATATACTCACCCCCATGGTGGTAGAAAAATGCTATAATTTTTGGATCCACAGAACTAAAGTAGTAGGAGAGGGGCTTTTTCACAGGAAAGATGGTTGGTACTGAAAAAAAAAGAAAAAGAAAAAAAGATAAAATCTTCTCTGCTATCTCCGCTAGACTCTCTAAACTCTCTTCCTGTCTCTGGAGTCCAGACACACAAGCCTCCTTTTAGTTTTGAGCTTTCACTATGCTTTTATCTTAAAGACTTTGCCTACTATGTCCTTTATGCTGAGAAAGCACCTTATCCCCTCAATTACCTAGTTAACATCAAGTATCAAATCATACTTCTTACTGAAGGCCAAGTACCACCTCTAGAAGTCTTCCCTAAGAACAGCCTACATACAGTTAATTCTGTGAGCCCTTTTCTTATATCCTTCAAATGCTCTTCCTTCACATTACTCTTCCTTCACAACCTTTAGCCAGGCAATATATTACAGGGAAACAGGGAGAACATGATTTTGCCATTCACACTTACCTTTGCCTAGCCCAGTGCCTGACAAATAATAGATTCTCATTATGTATTTTTTTGAATGAATGAATAAATCTAAGTAAAAAAATAGATGTTTTGGAATTATCTCAGACTGCTAAAATCAGTTAAATACAGTTAATGTGAAGCAAAAAACAGTAAACAAAATTAATGTAATATACGTGCTGTTATTATTTTAGAAAAAACAATAATTTACAAATTCCTTTCAATAATTCAATTAACTTTTATGAGATTCGATTGAAGACAAATCTATGAATGCTTTGTTTTAAATAAAAGGTAATCCTTGTAATAAGCAAAAATAAATTAACAAATATCAATTTACAGATAGACAAAAAGTGATTGTTTTCTAGATGAAAGGAGGATTATTAATAGTTGGCATAAGAAACCAAAAATTAGTTCAACAATTAGTCATACGGAAATGTCAAATATTGTCATTAATGTGATAAAGGAGAGTTTCTGCAAATAACCTCCCATACCTGATGTGAATCTTTCACGTCATTCTATAGTTCAACTAGTTCTTAATAACTCAAAAACAAGAAGGATAAAATCCATAATTTTGTTTTGCTACCCAGATCCCTCCTGTAGCTGTCATACAGAGTGTGATTTATGACTTGTAAGTTGTGCTGTGGAGCTTGACAAGTAAGTTTGATTTCATTTAGTATTTTCTTTAAACCATCTTGGATCTTCGCTTTACAAGAATTTATGTTAGTGTTCTCAAAATGTAAAATGGGTAACTTCATGAGAACAAAAGTTGTACCCTAAGATATATTTGCATTATCTACATACTCGCAATTAAATCTTAACAGTTCAAATATGCCCATTTGTAATAGAATCTAACAGTTTTCCTCTTGAATTTTTTTAGACACCAGAAATTTTTAGTCCTAATAATGTTTAGCTTCCTAGTCACAAACCAAACAGAAAGTGAATTTCATCAGTTTAGAATGGTTAAAATCAACACAGCTGCAATATTTTTATTTTTGTTTTAAAATTTTGTTCAGTCAAATATGGTTTTAAGATGAGTAGAAATTCTCCTGAAGATAATAAAGAAAAAGTATGTCATATAATATCTTAAATAAAAATAATAATAGTTATTAATTTTTTCTGCTTATTATGTTCCAGAATCTGTACTAAGCATTTTAGAGGATTATTTTATTTAATTCACACAATAATCCCTTGAGAAATATATAATTATTATCTTTAATTCACAGTTACTGAAAATGAGACACAAAGAGGTTAAGAATTTTGTCTAAGGTCAGGCAGCTAGCGTGACTTAGCAAGGGTGTTATTAAGAAAAAACAAGTCTTTCTTATGGGAAATTTGGAAAAGCAAATATCTAGGTTCTCTTTTTTTTTTTCTGATAAGAGATTTATATTCAGAATGCGAGTCTCTCTTAAAGCAGGGAATCAACTTAAATTGAAACAATACAGAATCCTTTGTTATTCAGGCTCTATATTATTATTATCTCTGCTGACAGCAAAAGCTAAGAATAGAAAATATTTCTGACCCAAGTTGGTAAATTATGAATCAACCTGCTAAATAATCAGAATAGGCTAACAAGTGGAATTAAATGTAATTATTCTATATTAAATATAATATAAACAATTTCTTATTGTCATAATTTTACTAAGATTCTACCAGTTACAACTGAAATATAATATTTTAAATCCAAGCTTAATAAAAGAACTTGGCATGAGATGTTTTCATAGGAAATAGTGACAATTCATATTATTTTTAAGTGTAAATGAGATGTATTATTTATTTCATTTTCCTTCTAAAAGTTATTTTTAAAGTTTTAGTTTTTCTGAAGTTGATAGCTATTACTAACACTTTTGGGCAAAGTTTTTTGAGATTGATTTATAAAATTAGGAAGAAACTAAAGTAGTTGTGAAAGTTTCTAAAAAGATAATAAAGTAGTTGTCTTTATGTTATAATAGAAAATGAGAATGTGAACGCAGATCATTTTGACTCTCAGAGTTTGTGTTTTCAGCAAATATTACCAGAATATTGATATATAAATTAGAATTCCCCAAAGGAAAACATTTAAAAATGTTAAAATTAATAAAATCACTAACTTATATAGTTGTCCGTAGTATCAGGACATTCTCCAGCGGAATCAATAGAGCATCTGCAGTTTTGTTGAACAAAGGTTTCTGCAGTATGGACTCATGGTGTGAGCTTACTGGGTCACATTCTTTGTTCCTTCTTGGAGCTTTGGGAGGCATTTATAAAAGAGCTGCTGTAGTAGAAGGACTGAGTTGTATCACCCTGAGGATTTAAGTTTCTACAGGAGAATCAAATTCACTTTGGTATAGGGATTTAGTAGGTTTCCCTAGCCTTATTAACAAAATGTCATGGACTGGATTATTAACAAAATACTAACACGACATGAAAAATGCATACTTTGTCTTACAATAATCCAGTTAAGACACTATTTTTGTATAGCAAAATTCTTTACTACACAATAGTTGCAAATCAAGTGAGCAAGAAGTGATCATACTGCTCTGCTTCCTATTCCTGCTCTTTCCTCCTACCCCAGCTGAAAATACTTGCTGCAAATGTCCTTTGATAGGAGACTTTGACCCCACGGTGTAGAAAGGGAAAGGAAAAGTCAGATATATATGTCTTGTCTATAACTTAAATCTAATACCAGCACAAAAGCCTGAAAGGGCTGATTTTTAGAGGGTATTGGCAGGAAACTCTTTGCTCTGCTATCATCTGTTTTAAGCTACTTTTATACATTTTTTTTTCAGCTTCTACTCTACTACTATTCAACTGCAATTTGTTTTATTGTACGCTTCAACACTATGAACAGTATCTTAATTATTATTGAAATGTATTACAAGCTCATAAAGAAAACAGCATTTTGTTTCTTCAGTCATCTACTTTGGATGAAAGTTTTATTTAGAAAAGAATAAATAGGAAAAATGATACATTAAAAATAAAAATTGTATATTAATTTTTTAGATCAAATAAACCAATTTTAAGCATTTTCATGGACCTTTGTAACCAAAATAAATGAACATTTAAAGACAGATGATTTAATTCAGTATTTTGGTTCTTGAAAATACTGGAATATGTGTTTTAGATAATGTATATATTTCTGTTATTGAAAATTTTCAATAGTCAGCTGACTTCATATGTAACTTTTTGCAAATAATAATACCATTTTAAACTTCTTCAAGGATTTTAGGTGTTCTTAAATATATTTTATAACTTATTTTACTCCCTTAAAGTAAATATTTATGGCATCTGTAAGCCATTGTACAATTGGTATAGCATAGTATTAGGATTGTCCTTTGTAATATTTTATAGTATTCACATTTGTATTTAATCACAAATTTGATACAATTTAGCCAAGCCTTCAATATGTTTATGAAGAGAGCACTACTGAGACTTTATACAATGGAATAAAATAACAAAATGTGATGACAGCATTTTTCCACTCAAAGGGATATATATATAATTTTTATTCTATCTAATTTTTAACTAATTTTATTTTTTGCACCCAATGGAGGGGAAAATTACTAAAAGTGTGATTAAGGCTATTATAAGATACATAAACTGTATGACGCAAGCATTCTCAACTCAACTTTACACTCCACGTTGTTTATGAACTTAGTATGCCAGCTTTTTAAGTGTGGTGGGGTCTGGTATTCCACACTTACATGTCTCTGAATCCCACCCTTGTGCTGATGCCAAGATGAACTGAAGCAGGGATGAATTTTTCTCTTACATGGAAACATGAATATATTCCAAACTGGAGGGAGCTCTCACAAGCAGTTCGCTTATGGGAATTACTTTGTGCCTTGTAATGGGTCACACAGTAGCCTCAAAAAGATGTGTCTGAGTCCTAGACCCTCTCCATTCCCAGTACCTGTAAATGACACCATATTTTGAAATAGGAGCTTTACAGATAAAATAAAGTTAAAGATCTCAGGGTGAGATCATCCTGAATTTAGGGTGAGTCATGGATATTGGGACACAGAAACACAAGCAAGGTCATGTGAAGATAGAGACAAAGGTTAGAGTTACGCTGTCACAAGCCAAGGAGTACCAGGAGCCACCCAGAACTAGAAGAGGCAAGGAAGGATTCTTCCCTAGAGCCATCAGAGGAAGTATGGTCCTGTGTACACCTGGATTTTGGTCTTTTGGCCTCTATAATTGAGAGATATTGTTATTATTATTATTATTATTATTATTATTATTATTTTAAGCCACAAATTTTGCAGCAATTTCTTTTGACAGCACTAGGAAACTAGTTAATGCGTCTATTATTTGGTTAAACAAAGAACACTATTAAGTATTTTTAAAACAATGTATATCAATGTTGATTATGGTAAGAAAACAGTTTATAATCAGATCAGTTTCTATGTAAAATTTCATGTTATTATATTGATTTTGTTTTGTTTTAACCATACAAGACTTGCTTGGATGTGGTACCATTGAATACCATCCCCATTCCCTCCTGTCCCACAACTTTTTGAAATTTATGGGGCTTTATTCTAGACTGAATATTTCTTTTCCCTCAAATTTCATATGTTAAAGCCCTACCCCACAATGTGACAGTATTGGGAAGTGAGGTCTTTGAGAATTAATTAGGTTTAGACAAAGTCATGAGCTTAGGACCCTCATCAATGGAATTAGTGTCCTCATAAGAACAGGAAGAGAGTCTATAGAGTGCTCTCCCTCTCTCTCTGTATCTGCTATATGAGGAAAAAGCAAGCCGGGAAGAAGACCTCACCAGGAAACAAATTTGCCAGCACCTTAATCTTGCACTTTCCAGCTTCTAAAATTGTGAGAAATAAATGTCTGCTGTGTAAGCCATCCAGTCCATGATATTTTGTTATAGAAGCCTGGACTGACTGATATAGGCTGGAACATGCTGGAAAGATGGTATGAAATCTAATTTTAGAAAAGTATTTTAAGTTGTAAGATCTGAGGCAAAAATCAGTTAAATATTACCATTTACATTAACCAAATTACTCCATTTGCAGTATCAAATTAAGGAAATTTATGTTTTATTCAAGCCTTTTAAAATCAGCACACCCACTTTGCAGAAGTAATTAATAACCCATGATTATTAATTATGTTTGCCAATTTAATTTTCATCCAGTATTACTTGCAGGGAAAGTTTGAAATTGATCAATCATCTTCCTTTTGAGATGTCACTTGTATAACTTCTGTAATTGTTACTCTTTAATGCAGCTTTAAACTTTTAAGAAAGATATTTCAATATATTGTTAAATTGAATTAAATGACTAAGACTGTAGCTTAAATGACTGAGATTGTGGTGGAGAGGATATTCCCCAAACTAACTCTGTCTCTGACATTTAGGGGTTTGTTGTAATAGTAACACCTTGCTAGCAATCATCTACTAGTGATTTGCTCATGGAACATGCTGGAGAGAAGGAGTGTCTGAGTCCTAGACCCTCTCCCATCCAAGGAATTGTAAATATCACCTTATTTTGAAATAGGAGCTTTACAGATATAATAAAGTTAAAGATCTCAGGGTGAGATCTTCCTGAATTTAGAGTGAGTCATGGATATGAATATATGCATATATATATATTACATGCATGTGGAGGCAGGGTGTATATAACATAATATGTATATATATTATGTATGTATATTGTGTACATATATATATGTATGTATATATTATATACACCCTGCCTTCACATGCATGGCCTCCCTCATTATCAGTATCCTCCCCCAGAGTGGTACAACTGTCAAAATTGACTTGCCTACATTAATACAATGTTGTCACCCAGTGGTAAATCTACATAACATAAAAGGTATAATTTAAACATTTTAAATTCTAAAACTCAGTGATGTTGAATACATTCACAATGTTGTGTAATTAACACTGTTTTCATAACTTTTATATCATGTCAAACAGAAATTCTGTGCCATTAAGCAAAAATTCTCCATTCCCCTTGCCCCAGCCTCCCTGCCCTAGAAACATGGAATCTGCATTCCCTCTGCATGAATTTGACTATTCATGATCTTTCATATAAGTAGAATCATGTACTATTTGTCCTTTTGTATCTGGCTTATTTTATTTAGCATTACGTTTTCAAGATTTATCCACGTTGTAAACATGTATCAGAACATCATTCCCTTTTTATGGCTAAATACTATTCCCTTGTATGTACATGCCACATTTGGTTTATCCACACAGACAGGTTTGTTTTCACTTTTTGACTCTTGTGAATAAGAATGAGTGATGGTATCTGGCATGTGCATGCAGCCACTTTCTTACTAAAGACCAATAGCATCAAGCACTCTACTAATGGTTGTTATTTATCTGATTAGGCTCCAGAGTTCCAAAAATGTTAATTCTTATTTTTTTCAGTTTAACAGCAGTTTTGTGGAGGGATTGACTTCTAAAACTTCCTATTCCAATCTTCTAAAATCCACTTTAAAAGAATGGTTTAAATCCTGTGATTGTAGGATGAAATTGATAGAAAAATATTTTACCAACTTTCAAAATTGCATTACAGAGATAATGTCTTTGACTATTGGGTATTCACATATTTGGCATGTTATAAACAACTTTCTGGAAGGTAAAGGCCTTTTATTTCATACTTAATATTAAGACAGGAACCATTGTCCTAGCAATGGCTTTTGGGTTTGATGTGATATATTTGTATGTAATGAGTTTTTAAAAGTTAGAGTGAAAAGTCATCTCATACAAAACAAAATCATTTTTACTGTTATAAGAAAGTAGTTATTAATTACTTATAAAACATGCAACTATGTTTATGATATTTGGTGATTTATTTTTCTCCAGTCATCTTGTGTTGCTCTTAGTGGAGAAAAAAATATGGGTGCTCTTTATCTATGACAATGTGAAAAGTAAATATATGGTTTCCCTAAAAATTCTTCTTCTAAGTTTTTAATCCTCTAAAATGATCATTGATATGTACAAATAAATATTAATAATAACAACTTAAGGATCATTTTTGCTGTTATCAGAAATTGAAAGTACTGTAACAGTTCATCAATAAATAGTTATGTATATTATAATATATAGCATACATAGTGTATGTCCATATATAGAATATGTACCAAATGTATACAATAAAGTACAATGAATACACGATTATGCTAAGATGGATGGGCACGGATCCACATATTACTCTGTTTGTACATGGTCTTTTCCAAAAAGAAATAAAATGTAAGAAAGAAAAAAAGAAAAATAAAGAGAAAGAGAATAAAGGCAACTAAATAAAATATAAACCAGGATGCATAAGTGGTCTCATCTTAGGACAGGAACACCAGTAAAGCCTCTCTTCTCTGGAAAAAGTTTAGGTCTCTGAAGTTTTCTCAGTGCATCATAACTGACAGCAGCAGGAATGTGGTTTTGCTAACAGCAATAGAAAAGCAAAACTGTCTCAAGATTGTAATATTAATCCAAAGGTTAAAACTTCTTACCTTCGTATTGCTGCTTTCTGTATGCACTTCCCAAAGGATCTAGAAAGGTGGAAAAGACATAGGAGGTGAAAAATGTAGAAAATAAAAAAATAAGGTAAATTTAAAAGATAATAAGACTAACATTCATTCATTCACATTAATCTCCTATGTTGTAACACATTCTTTGGTAGACACTACGGATATAGCAGTGAAAAAAAAGAAAAACATATATGCCTTTTTGGAGCTTATATTCTCTTGGAAGGAGATATATAATAACAAAAGTAATTAAGCTATATAATATGTTAAGTGTTGATATGTGCTATGGAGGAAAGTAAGGCAGACAAAGCAATCAGGCAGGAGAAAGAAAGAAATGATATTCAATTAGGAAAAGAGGAAGTCAAATTGGCCCTGTTTGCAGATGACATGATTGTATATCTAGAAAACCCTATCATCTCAGCCCAAAATCTCCTTAAGCTGATAAGCAATTTCAGCAAAGTCTCAGGATAAAAAATCAATGTGCAAAAATCACAAGCATTCTTATACATCAATAACAGACAAACAGAGAGCCAAATCATGAGTGAACTCCCATTCACAATTGCTTCAAAGAGAATAAAATACCTAGGAATTCAACTTACAAGGGATGTGAAGGACCTCTTCAAGGAGAACTACAAACCACTGCTCAATGAAATAAAAGAGGACACAAACAAATGGAAGAACATTCCATGCTTATGGATAGGAAGAATCAATATCATGAGAATGGCCATACTGCCCAAGGTAATTTATAGATTCAATGCCATCCCTGTCAAGCTACCAATGACTTTCTTCACAGAATTGGAAAAAACTACTTTAAAGTTCATATGGAACCAAAAAAGAGCCTGCATTGCCAAGTCAATCCTACGCCAGAAGAACAAAACTGGAGGCATCACACTACCTGACTTCAAACTATACTACAAGGCTACAGTAACCAAAACAGCATGGTACTGGTACCAAAACAGAGATATAGAACAATGGAATAGAACAGAGCTCTCAGAAATAATACCACACATCTACAACCATCTGATCTTTGACAAACCTGACAAAAACAGGAAATGCGGAAAGGATTCCCTATTTAATAAATGGTGCTAGGAAAACCAGCTAGCCATATGTAGAAAGCTGAAACTGGATCCCTTCCTTACACTTTATACAAAAATTAATTCAAGATGGATTAAAGACTTACATGTTAGGCCTAAAACCATAAAAACCCTGGAAGAAAACCTAGGCAATACCTTTCAAGACATAGGCATGGGCAAAGACTTCATGTCTAAAACACCAAAAGCAACGGCAACAAAAGCCAAAATTGACAAATGGGATCTAATTAAACTGAAGAGCTTCTGCACAGCAAAAGAAGCTACCATCAGGGTGAACAGGCAACCTACAGAATGCTAGCAAATTTTTGCAATCTACTCATCTGACAAACGGCTAATATCCAGAATCTACAAAGAACTTAAACAAATTTACAAGAAAAAACAACCCCATAAAAAAGTGGGCAAAGGTTATGAACAGACACTGCTCTAAAGAAGACATTTATACAGCCAACAGACACATGAAAAAATGCTCATCATCACTGGCCATCAGAGAAATACAAATCAAAACCACAATGAGATATCATCTCACACCAGTTAGAATAGCGATCGTTAAAAAGTCAGGAAACAACAGGTGCTGGCGAGGATGTGGAGAAATAGGAACACTTTTATACTGTTGGTGGGACTGGAAACTAGTTCAACCATTGTGGAAGACAGTGTGATGATTCTTTAAGGATCTAGAACTAGAAATACCATCTGACCCAGCCATCCCATTACTGGGCATATACCCAAAGGATTATAAATCATGCTGCTATAAAGACACATGCACATGTATGTTTATTGTGGCACTATTCACAATAGCAAAGTCTTGGAACCAACCCAAATGTCCATCAGTGATAGACTGGATTAAGAAAATGTGGCACATATACACCATGGAATACTATACAGTCATAAAAAAGGATGAGTTCATGTCCTTTGTAGGGACATGGATGAAGCTGGAAACCATCATTCTCAGCAAACTATCGCAAGGACAAAAAAACAGACACTGCATGTTCTTACTCATAGGTGGGAATTGAACAATGAGAACACTTGGACACAGGAAGGGGAACATCACACACTGGGGCATGTTGTGGGGTGAGGGGAGATGGGAGGGATAGCATTACGAGATATACCTAATGTAAATGACGAGTTAATGGGTGCAGCACACCAACATGACACATGTATACATAGGTACCAAACCTGCATGTTGTGCACATGTACCCTAGAACTTAAAGTATAATAAAAAAAATAATAAATAATTAATAATTTTAAAAATTTAAAAGAAATGAAACAACAACAAAAAACAAAGCAAATAACATGAGGAGGGGATACAATTTTAAGTAGGGAAAAAAGGAAGGCATGACAGAGACAGTAGCATAAGAGTGAAAGGCTTGAAAGAGGTGAAATGGTTTGACTGGGTCCCCCACTAAATCTAAAGCTTGAATTGTAGTTCCCATAATCCCCTTGTGTCATGGGAGGGACCTGGTGGGGGTTAATTTAATCATGGGGTCAGTTACCCCATGCTGCTGTTCTTGCGATATGAGTGAGTTCTTATGCTCTCTGATGGTTTTATCAGGGTTTTTTTTCCTCATTTTGCTTGGCACTTCTTGCTGCCACCACGTGAAGAAGGATGTGTTGCTTCCCCTTATCATGGTTGTAAGTTTCCTGAGGTCTCACCGGCTGTGCAGAACTGTGACTCAACTAAACCTCTTTCCTTTATAAATTACCCAATCTGGGATATGTTTTTTATTAACAGCATGAGAAGGAATTAATACAGAAGGTAAGAAAGCAATCCAGGGGGGATTTGAAGACAGGTGTTTTCAGTCACAGAAACCATGTAAAAAGCATCTAATATGACAGTGCTATAATCTGAATGTTGACAACCCCCCCAAATTCATACGTTGAAATCTAATTCACAGTATGATACTATTAAAAGCTAAGGTCTTTGGAAGGGGATTATGTCATGAATACAGAGCCTTCATGAAGGAGATTGGTGCCTTTATAAAAGATGTCCAAGGGGTTGTTTCGTCCCTTCCACCATATGATGACTCCACCATATGAAGAAGAAGATGGGTCTATGAACTAGGAAATAGGGCCTCATCATATATGGAATATGTGAGCACATTGATCTTGGACTTAGCTTCCAGAACTGTGAAGAATAAGTTTATGTCATTTATAAGCTACTTAGTATATGATATTTTGTTATAGCTGCTCAAATGGACTAACACAGAGACAATTCCCAGCCTGCCCAAAGAGCATCAGGAAGTGTTGGGTACAGGAAAGCTGGAACAGAGCCACGAGGGGAAGAGCAACAGGGCTGTGATCAAAGAGGTGTGCCTGGTGGGGAGCATCAGTAGAGCTGTATCATCTGCACAACAATGACCCAGAGTGGAATTAGAAGTCCTTAAAAGTGGGTGAGCAGAGTGGCATGATCTCTATTATATTATGTTATATTCTTGCTTGGATATTGAGAATAAACTGAAGGTGAGGGCTAATGCAGAAGCAGGAAGGGAGATAAAAATTCAGAGGAGACATGATGTTGGCTTAGCCTTGGTGGATAACAGCAGTAGTAAAAATCATTTAAATGTTTTGAAGGTAGGTTTGCTGAGAAGTAATTTTGGAGGTACATTACCAAGACTAAATTTATATATTATAAAATGGACAAATTTAAGGTGTATACCTTAACTTTATATATTTATGCACTCATATTCACACCACCCATATTAAGATAAAGAACAGAAAATCTTCTGGTGCTTTATTCCACAGAAAATCTTCTGGTGCTTTATTCCAGTCAATAACAAACACAGGTCAAAGGATATTCTACTATGACCGTAGTTTTCTTTTGCCTCTCGCTAAACTTAGTTTGTCTGGAGTCATATAGATTTTAAGCTTTTGTGTCTGACCTATTTTACTCAACATGATGTTTTGGAGATATATCCATGCTGACTTATGTGTTGATATTTTATTTTTTATTTCTATGTATTATTACTCTGTAAGTCAATATCATAATATGTTTATCTCTTCTCCTCTTTATAGATGTTACATCCAGTTTTTGCCTACAAAGAAAAACAAACTTTTATGAATAAATGTATATCTGTCTCTATTGTGTGAATACACAACCTCATTTATTTTTGGAATATACCTATAAATTGAATTATGATGTCATTGGGTATGTGCGCAGTTTAACTTTATAAGACATAGCCAAACTTATTTAAAATGTAGCTATACAATTTACTTTCCCACCACAAATGTATGAGATTTTCTTTGTTTCATAACCTCTTCAAAATTGCTATATTCAGTTCCCATTTTTTTTTCTTAAGAGATGGGGTCTTTCTCTGTCACACAGGCTGGAGTGGAGTGGCACAATCATAGCTCACTGCAGCCTTGAACTCCTGGGCTCAAGCTCTCCTCCCATATTGGTCTCCAGGTATTTAGCCATTTTAATTTTACCAGTTCTCTTGGACATGTAATGACATCTCATTCAGGTTTTTATTTTAATTTTTCTGATGACCAACTGTGTTCAGCACATTTTTTTATCCTGATCACCCACTTGGCTGTCTTCTTTTATGAACTTCCACTTTTAATTGAGTGATTTATCGTCTGCATAACAATTTATAGGATTTATTTACTCTCCAAAGAAATTTTTTGTCAGGTCTATGTATTTCAAATATGTTGTCTCACTGTGACATTTCTGTTCATTTTTAATTGGGATAAAAACATAACTTGTGATCTATCCTGTTAATAAGGTTTTAAATGTACAATATAGTACTGTTAAGTATAGGCATGATGTTGTACAGAAAATCTCTGGAACTTATGCAACTTACACAACTGAAATTTTATGCCCATTGAACAGCAACCCTTCTTCCTCCTTCCCCTAACCATTCTAATCTCTATTTCTATGAGTTTGACTTTTTTATTTTATTTTTTTTTTGAGACGGAGTCTCCCTCTGTTGCCCAGGCTGGAGTGCAATGGCGCGATCTCGGCTCACTCCAAGTTCTGCCTCCCAGGTTCACGCTGTTCTCCTGCCTCAGCCTCCCTAGTAGCTGGGACTACAGTCACCCGCCACCACGCCTGGCTAATTTTGTGTATTTTTAGTAGAGACGGGGGTTTCACCATGTTAGCCAGGATGGTCTCGATCTCCTGAGCTCGTGATCCGCCCGCCTCGGCCTCCCAAAGTGCTGGGATTACAGGCTTGAGCCACCACTCCCGGCCGAGTTTGACTATTTTAGAAAGCTCATAGAAGTGGAATCATGCAGAATTTGTTCTTCTGTGACTGACTTATGCTTGACATGATATCCTCCAGGTTTATCCATGTTGTTGCAAATGGCAGAATGTCCTTCCTTCTTAAAATTGAAAACATTCCATTGTATTTATACACCACATTGTCTTTATCCATTCATGCATTATTGGACATTTAAGTTTTTAAATTTTGTTTTTTGTGAGTAATGCTGCAAAGAACAGGGGTATGCAGGTACCTGTACCACATCCTGATTTCCATTGTTTTGGACATATTCCTAAGAGTAAGATTGGGGGATCATAGAGTAGTTCTAATTTTAGTGTTTTTGAGGAACCGCCATACTGTTATTCACAGTGACTAAACCAATTTATATCCCAATTTACAGCAAGAGTGTACAAGGATTCCACTTTCTCCACGTCACTGCCAACACTTGTTATGTCTTGTTTTGTTTTATAATGGCTCTCCTAATGGGTGTGAAGTGATATCATATTGTGGCTTTCATTCGTATTTCTCTGATCATTGGGGATGTTGAACATCTTTTCATATACCTTTTGTCTATTTGTATGTCTTTGAAGAAAGTTTATTCAATCATTTTGCCCCCATTTTTAAGTTATTTTTTCTGTTGTTGAAGGAGTTCCTTATATATGTAATGAGGTTTTTAGAATAAATGAATATAAGTTTAATATAGTAAAAACATTAATACAATTTTTATTTTTATGTTTAATACATTCTGTGCTCCAGAAAAAAAAAATCATTGTTTATCTCACCCAAGATCATTATGATGTTCCTCAAAGTGTTCTTCTAGAAGCTTAACATTCATGTTTAGGTACGTGATCCATCTTACATTGAATTTTGTGGATGATATGAGTGAGATATTAAGATTAATGAAAATGCTAATTATAATAGGTTCTCAGGTCCTAGCCAAAGGTTTTGTATATTAGGATCTCCTGAGATCTGGATTATTTAAAGGTAATAGACAATCAGTATTAATGAATTTGTTTTCTTTATCTATCTGGTGGTTCTTAAACTTTGTTCCATATTAGAATCAAGTGGTTTGCTTCCTTGCTTTGTTTTGTCTTTGCTTTTAATAGCACTGCCTCAATCATACCTTCAAAAATTCTAATTTGATAACCTGGACATCAGGATTTTTGGAGGAGGAGGGGACAGGGTCTCACTCTGTACACCTAGGTTGGTGTACAGTGGCATGATCATATCCCACTGCAGCCTCGAACTCCTGGGCTTGAGGGATGCTTCTTCCTCAGCCTCTCACATAGCTTGAATTACAGGTGTTGAGCCACCATACCTGGTGACATTGGGATTTTAATGGGTCTCTGGGTGAGTGAATATAAAGCCAAGTTTAGGAACCATTGACAAGCTCCAGAAGCCTGGAATAATATATACATGAAGATAGAGGTTAGTGTTACTCTCTCCTTGGATGAAAACACCTGACAAGATTTATGTATTTATTTATTGATTGATTGATTGATTGATTGGGAAACAACATTGGAAGCAGTTTCTGCTCTGCCTCCTTAATCCCTTGGCCAATGCAATCTTGAGTTCTTTGTAGTCTCACCATTAAGTCTTGTAGGGAGAATACATCTTTACTTCAAGTTTTCATGCACTTTATCTTCATCTTGGAGAATTATTATTTGAAAAAAAGTTCTCAATATATAACTCATATTAAGTAAAAGACGTATAATACATTGTAATAATTCAGCAAATATTGCTTGTGATGTTGCACTTACTTTACACTTGTGAAAAATGTAAGCAAAATTTTTAAACCGTTTTATATTATTTTCATAGAAGAATTACAGTAAAATAAGAACTCTGCAAGTCCATATTTTACTAAGTTGCATTATTTGAAAAGCAAACTAATTTTGAAGTATCTGATTTCAAAACACGGTTCACTATTATTTAATTAGAGGATTTGAAATATAATTTTTAACATTGACTTAGACACTTTCCCGAAATCTATTAGACATAAAAGTAAATGGTATTTATATATTTGTTTGTAAGATGCTATGATTTTAAATTTAAAAGTGTATGTAGCTTTTTCTGAAGGAAGCTGTTCTACCATTGTAGAAGCAATTTTGGGGCATTTCTCTTACTTGATTGACTTTTTTCTTATCCAGATGCTACTGATTTTCAAGATTGCACAAAGTCAACTTCTATAAGGGAACTCAGCCCACAAGGCTGTCATGTACATCAATAACATCTATATCTTTATAGTACCACATATGCCTTGCCCTATCAAATGAAATTATATACCACAAAGTCAGGATCACATCTTAACTCTTCTATAAACTCCACAATGCATAGCATAGTGTCACTCATGGGAAAAATCAAACACTTGTGATTGAAATGGATTAACATTCTTCTCATGTTAAGGAACATACTTCTTTTATTGTACCTGTTGTTATGCAGGGTGTAAGATTTATTATTTTCTCCAGAATTGATATCAATGACTAAAAAATATATAAAAATTGAAGATAAATGGGGAAACAATTTATGAAGGTCAAAACTATGAAGTAAATTTCAGTTCATGGATATTTGGTAGGAATACTAGGTTGGAGAGTATGGTTTACATTTGAGACCAAATTAAATACTATTTAATAGATTTCTTTCATACTTAGTTGAAGGAAAGCATGTAGTAAAAACCTAGCTTGACCAAAAACCTGACTTGTTCTTGGTAAAAATTATGGTGGAGTGAGAGAGAGAAAGAGAGAGAGAGAGAAGGAAGAAAGAGAATTAATAACCTCTACTCTGTGGGAAAGTCTTTCCATTCCAAATGACACAAATAGAGAATCTGATGAATCCAAGCCTAGGAAAGTCAAAACAGAAGCAGACTGGTATCTAATCATTGAAGACAATAAACCTGAACACTAAGAAGACATGACTAAATAAACATCAGGTTCTGAACAATTAAACTGGTTACTTCTCTTACATTGAAGTAAAGAGAGACTGGAAATTTCTGCCTCAACTCTCCCTATCAACTCAATACCTTAGAGTAGAACATAGTTTTCCAAATAAAAATATAATGAGGCAGAAGATGACACCTTGTTTACTAAATTTTCTAGTTCATATTGAATAGTTCCATCTAAGCTTGAAAGCCAAGGTCTTGGGGAACAATTTTTAATGTGCTTTTCAAAGAGCTCATATTAAAATAATTACTTTATATGTAATTAGCAAATAATTAGATATGAGGCTCACAAAGGAAATATTTATGTTCATATAATATGGCTAATGTATGGTAACAATAGTATTAAATCTATAGATCTATGATGGGAGAATTACTAGAAAAACGATAGTAGGTCTCCCAATCCATGATCATGGAATGATTTTCCATTTGCTTAGATTATTAGTTTTCAGCATAGAAATCTTACACACATTTTGCTACATTTATTTCCAAGGGTTTATTTTTATAGTATTGTGAATATAATTATTTCTTAATTTTTTTTTATTTTTTAAGGGAGAAAGTGTCTTGCTCTATCTACCAGGCTGGAGTGCAGCATCTTGCAATCATAGCTCACTGCAACCTTGAACTGCTGGGCTCAAGCAATCCTCCTGCCTCAATCTCCCGAGTACCTAGGACTGAGGTGAATGCCACCAAGCCTAGCTAATTAAAAATAATAAATTTGTAAAGAAGAAGACCTCTCTTTGTTGCGCAGGCTTGTTCTGAACTCCTAGCCTCAAGTAATCCTCCTGACTTGACCTCCCAATGCAATTTGATTACAGGCTGAGCTGTGGAGCCCAGCCACTTCCATTTCCTGATGGTTTTATCAATGTGTTCCTCATTGTATTAACTATAACTTCCAGTGCAATATTGGATAGAATTAGTGAGAGTGAACATTATATACATCTTTGGCATGTCGCCAATTTTGAGGGGAAAACATCCAGTCTTTCACCATTAGATGTGCGATAAAATACAATGTTTTTGGTGGTGGTTGTTGCTGATGTCCTCTATCAGGTTGAAGAAATTCCATTCTATTTTTTTTATTCATGTTAGATTCTGTCAAATCATTTTCCTGCATCATTGAGATAATCGTTTCATTTTAGTTCTTTATTTTACAACATAGTATATTACATTCTTTACTTTTTAAATACTAAAACAATCCAGCATTTCTGGGATTAATTTCACTTAGTCATGGAGTGCAATCATTTTTATACATGGTTGAATTTAGTTTGATAATATTTTATTTGAGATTTTTGTGTCTATATCTGTAGGGTATATTGATCTCTAATTTTATTTTTAGTTTTTCTTTTTAAAAATTTCTTTTTCTTTCTTCTTTCATTTTTGCTTTTGAATATAGGCCTTATAACATCAATTGGGAAGTTTTTCTCTTTCTCTATTTTCTGAGTATGGGTATCATTTCTTCATTGACTATGTGAAACAATTTACCAGTGAAGTCATGTGGTCCTGTATATTCTCTTATGGAAGACTTTTAATTGTTAATTCAACATATTCATTCAGATTTTCTATTCATGTTTGTTTCAGCTGTGGTAATTTACACATTTTTAAGACTTTCTACCATAAATATAAGTTGTATAATTTGTGGTTATAAAGTAATTTATAGTATTTCCCTTATAATTCATATATTTGGACAGGATGGGGGAGAATTGGTGGTAGTAACCATTGTTCCTGATTTTGGTAATCAACACATTATCTCTTTTTTCTTTTCTTTTTTGAGACAGAGTTTTGCCGTTGTCACCCAGGCTGGAGTGCAATGGAAGGATCTGGGTTCACTGTAACATCTGCCTCCTGGGTTCAAGTGGATTCTCCTGCCTCAGCCTCCTGAGTAGCTGGGATTACAGGTGCCCACCACCACGCCCGGCTAATTTTTGTTATTTTTTAGAGATGGGGTTTCACCATGTTGGCCAGGCTAGTCACGAACTGCTGGCCTCAAGTGAATCATCTGCCACGGTCTCCCAAAGTGTTGGGATTATAGGTGTGAGCCACCATGCTCGGCCTTTTTTATTATTCATCATCTAAATATTTCTCAATTTCATTTAACTTTTCAAAGATTTAGATTTTGGATCATTAAATTTATTTGTTTTTTGTTTTATTTTCTATTTGATTGATTTTTGCTGTAATCTGTATTATTTCTTCATTTTTCTTGCTTTGTGCTCACTTTAGTCTTCCTTTTCTAATTTCTAAAGTTGGGAGAATGGATTATTAATTTATGAACTCTCCTTTTAAAGTAACCTTTAAATTTTGATATAATTGTAGATTTACTTACAGTTGTAAGAAATAAGATAGAGAGATCACTTGTAACCTTATCTCATTCTCCCAAATGGTAACATCTTGCAAAACTATAGCACAATATCATAACCAATATATGGAGATTGATATAGTCAACATACAGAATATTTCCATTACCATGGAATCCCTCATGTTGTTCTTTCCTAGCTATATCCATTTTTCTCTTTTTCACCTCATCTTGAACCCTTGACAACCATTAATCTTTCCTCCATTCTCATAATTTTGTCACTTTGGTAATGTTATATAAGGGAAATTCCACATCACATAATCTTTTGTGATTAGATTTATTTACTCAGCATAATTCTATGAAGACTTATGGAGGTTGTTGCCTATATCAATAACTTGTTTATTTTTGATGCTATGTAGTGCTTCATTGCATGAATGTAATACATTTTGTTTAAACTTATTCACTCCTTCAAAAATGTCTGGGTGGTTTCCAGTTTGGGGTTATTAAAAAATAAAGCTGCTCTGAATATTTGTGTAAGTTTTTGAATTAACATGGTTTTTTAAAAGTTACTCTGCTGTAAATGCTCAGGAGTGAAATTACTGAGTCATAGTGTCATTGCATGTTAAATTGCTTGTTTGCTTTTTAAAGAAAGTATCAAGTTGTTACAGAGATTGGCTTTGTTACTTTACATTCTCATCAACCATGCGGGAGTTATGTAGTTTCTTTGCAGCCTTGCCAGCACTCAGTGTTGTCATTATTTTTTATTTTAATGAGTCCATTGGGTGTATATTGAAATCCCATTGGGGTTTTAATTTTTCATTTCCCTAATGGCTAATGATGTTGACATCTTTTCATGCTCTGATTTTCTAAACATATATTCTCTTCAGTGAAATGTATATTCATGTATTTTGCCCACTTTCTAATTTGACTTTGTTCACTCTTAAGTTTTGAAAGTTTTTTATTTATTCTTTATACTAGTCTTTTTCAGACACATGGCAAGCAAAAGGGAAAGGAAGGAGCACATTTTTACCGTCAAGTTGAGATGAAGGACAAGGTTCCCCTTTAGGCCTCCTTTGCCACACAAAAAGTAAATACTCTCTGTTTTCAAGATAAAGTAATGAATGCCAAGAAATACTCAAATTTTATTTATGTACTAATCATAAAAATGAACTATATTATTTAGATAATCAGAAAAAAATTGACAACTTAAGGCAGAGTGAAGGAAACTGAAACTGCAGTTCTACTTTACTATCTTCAACTCTCATTGCTAATTGTATTCATGAGATAAAAATCATGACTAAGTAAACTAGGACAATAATGTTTTACCTAATTTTAAACAATGTACCCAATTACTGAATGGGAGTTGTATTTGTGACAATCTTTGTTTTGGTTAAGTTGCTTTGTTATCTAATGGGGTTTCATAAGATATTTCTTTCATAAAATATAAATGTTTAACAGACCACACTTTAGGGCACAAGAATAACCAAAATAATCCCCTTCCAAAATGCTTTTTCTTTTGAAACTCTTGATCTTCTTGTATACATCTAGGGTTGTGGAATGAAATGGATGTTACTTAAAGAAAATGTCTAGCTGGCAAATAGTTGTCATACTTTTTCTTATTCTTGATCCATAGCCAGCTCTGTGTATGAATGGATTAATGCTAGCCATTATTTATCATGCCAATAAGCAGTGGCAATTTTGTGGTGGTGATACTATCACAGTGGGCTAAAGAAGGACATCAGGTTTGGGGTTTGTTTTTTTGTTTCTTTCTTTCTTTTTTCTTTTATCTTATAGGGTTTGTTTTTCTTTTTTTCTCTTACCTAAAGCTGGTCCTCCATTGAAAATGACTTCTTTTACCTTTCATTTATATTCAGTGAAATGATACTTGACCTATTTTTTTTCAAAATTATACTAACATTTATAACAATTATCTAGAGAAGCAATATGGTATGACCATTATAAGCACAGCTCTGATTTCAGAGTGCCTATATTTGAATACATAAAATCACACAATGGATCCATATAGTAACTATTAAAATGTTCTGCCTGAGTTTCATCTTTCATATAATAAAAATAATAATAGTGTCTTGTATGTTTCTCATGATAATTAAATTGCTAATAGATATATGTCACCAAAATACTATGTGTTCAATAAATTCTAACAATTATTATTATATTAGAAAAGTTCCTTCTTCATATCACTCACCTGCTATTAACCTATAGTGCCATTTCTGTAACTCACACACAGTTCTCTGTACAGCCATGGTGAGCAGCTGTATTATATTAATTTCATTAACTGTATTTGTTCAAATCGTTTTAGGACTCCGACTAACCTTTGTAACCCTCAGAGCTCCAAACAATATTGTCTTATCATTATCTTTCTACCTTTTTGAATTCCCTTGACTTTATCCTTAATTTTATTTTTGTCTGCTCTAACCTGTACTGTTATTGTTATTAGATTATTTGAAACACTTTTTCTTCAAGAAAGCCTTCCCAATTTATCAGTATCTTACTCAGAACTGTTTTAACTCAGGCCCTATTACCATTATTTGATATACATTTACTTATAATGAGTGGTATATTTTAATTCATATTCTCTAGTTTTTTTTTTAAGTAAGAATGTCCTTGAAAAAGATATTTATTCCTTCTATGTTTTCCTATAAATTCAAAAGCCTATTAAAACGTTAACTATATGGAAAATACATAATACATGCTGGTGACAAATTTATTTATAATAAAAATGTCTTAGTATCTTTATATGTGGATGATATTGACAAAATTTTTCTCTTTAGTTACATTACAATTGACTTTTAAAAGGTCTTGTTATTCATTAACGTTTCTAAGTGCTTTCCAATAATAACAGAAAAATAGGTGATTGAAACTTGAGAGTTTCACAGGCTTATTCTACTTCTGAGGTGAGATGAGAAGCCACAGACAGACTATCTCTCAACTATGATAGTAATCATAATTGATCTCAGAATTAAAAGAGGAATTTTGCTTTACTAGGTCTTAAGCTTATTGTTCTTTATTACCCATTAGTTCACACTTTGCAACTGACCGGGCATTTTGCCAGTGATCACAATGAATAAAATGTGGCTTCAGCAGCCTATTATTGTGCTCAATGTCTTTGCAAGTTGCTGGCAAACATGATTTTATTTTAGATACTGTTATATGAAGTACTTTTTAAAAATTTATAGTTTGCCAATTTATTCATAATTTTCTTAATATCTCATTATCATTATTAACACATTTACATACTGTGCTTCACACTTACCTGTAAAATAGTGAATTCTACATCAAAACTATTTAACAAGAGCACTGGTGGATGAAGCGACTATACTTCCAAAGCAAAATCATCTGTTTTTCATTTATCAGTTTAGATGTTTAATGTTACTTGTAAATAATAGACTAACAAAAATCCACTAACCCTAGCTTTTGGATTATTATATGCAAAATAGAGTTGTGTTAGACTGTCTTGAAATTGACTGACCTGCTCTGTATAAAGGCTTGAGGTGATCAGGAATACTATATTCTAAGCATGTGGGAGTTTTGAAAATTCCTCCATACAATATGAATGGGGAATGCAGGTATACTTGTTTATATATATATTCTATTCATGTATACACATTTATTAACTACTTTCTGTGTTAGCCTGCCACAGTGTCATGAATGCTGGGAGAAGATACAGGACCCCTGGTTCATGGACAAAGACTTTATTTCTCAAGGCACAAGGGGCATGAGTTACTCATTCTTATTGTTCCTTTTACCCCAAAAGTCTAACAAGACAAAGTAGAGGGACCTGAGTAGATACTACACACAGTGGATTTACATCAGAGCTGAGTTACTCTAGGCTGAAGGAGCCCAATCATTTTATCATGAGATATAAGAAAACCTGCCCAGGATTTGCCTTGGAAGGAGACATCTTTATTACCAATAAGTAAGAAAATATATTCTTGCTTTAAATGGAGATACTTAGTCTTTCAAAATTGTTCTCTGCACAAAGATCCTTTAAAAGGGAGCCTAGTGCAGAACAACAGTTTTGCAGAAATGCAAAAGACACTTGGAGGACTGTCTCCTAACACCTATCAAGTGCAGAGTACTACACTAGGTATCAGGGAAAGAAAGATGAAATTATTTGGGCTCATGGAAATCAGCAGCTCACTTAAAAGAAGCATGAGTGGAAAGTTAGTTATGGTAATGCAGGAGAGGAAGTGTTACCATAATGTTTAAAACAGGGAGACATTTAGCCAAATCTTGGAGGTCAGGGAGTACTTTTCAAAGTTAATACCTGATAAGAGTTTTGATGTAAAATTTCTAAAAACACTTCTATGTACATGTGTCTTTCTTACTTTCTTAGGGGTTCTGGGTTATACAAAAGTCAAGAATTTCAGGGCTTTTTATTAAAAATTGCTCAACATATATTTCTAAGATTTGTTTGCTACCAGTAGCCTCCTGTAGCCAAAATTTCATAAGGTTTCAAGACTATATAAAGATAATGAAAACTAATCTGAATTACAGTTTTTGCTTAATTAGTAGGATCTTGGAAATTATCTTAAAGAATATAAGAAGATTTTAATAATAATTTTATTTGTGAACTCTTGCCCATAACAATAATGTTTTATAATTTTATCTCCTTCTCCTCTCACTTGAATATGCAATGTTCAACTAAAATCACTTACAAAAGAAGCAGGAATATGGGAATATTTAGCCTTTGGGGAATCTTATTTCCTATCTTGTTGACTATGGCCTCCAAAGAGGAATTTTAGATCCCTGTTTCCCTGCAAGATGATCTATTATGGTGAATTATAACTTCTATATCTCATTTTATCTCATAATGGATAAAGAAAACTTGGCACATATACCGTGGAATATTATGAAGCCATAAAAAAGGATGGGTTCATGTCCTTTGCAGGGACATGGATGAAGCTGGAATCCATCATTCTCAGCAGACTAACATAGGAACAGAAAACCAAATGCCACATGTTCTCACTCATAAATGGGACTTGAACAATGAGAACACATGGACACAGGGAGGGAAACATCATACACTGTGGCCTGTTGGGTTTGGGGGGCTAGGATATTAAGAGAAGTACCTAATGTAGATGATGAGTTGATGGGTGCAGCAAACTACCATGGCTCGTGTATACCTATGTAACAAACCTGCATGTTCTGCACATGTATCCCAGAAGTTAAAGTATAAAAAATTCCATATTTTTATATTTTGATATATATACTATAGCAGTATAGTTATATATGTAAAAATTTTAAGGGTAAATACATATAAAACATATATTAGTCTTTGATCAGAATTTTATTACCAATATAAATAAGAATATCATTTAGAATATAAAATTCCTAATTCTGCAAATGACTTAATATTTATCAATATTAATCATAATTATTTAAATGCTTTTTAGCTGCCCATCATCATATTAATAATAGGAATAATGACAGCTAATTTTAATTGAGTACTTCCTAACTGTGGCCCAATTACAGTAAAACAAACACTATTAGATACACCCCATCAATCATTACAGCAAATCTATGAAACATACTGCGTTACTAAGCCAATATTAGAAATGAAAAACTCATGGGAAGGATATGTATAAAACTTGCTCAAAGTTACCCCGCTAATAAGAGGCTAGGACAAGATTAAACACCTATGTAGTTTTCTTTCCTGAGCGGAAGTTCCTAAGTCCTTGGCTGCATGGCCCCTCATTCAAAAGTCCTAAATTGGCTAAAATTTATATAACAGAAAATTCACAGAATCATTTCCTTCTACTTGTCCACTACCAGGGCTGTTAACAGTCCCAAGCAAAAGGACAAAAATTTTTTCTACTTGAGATAAGAAAAATATAGAGTGTGACAGAAGGTGTTCTACCAATATAAAAACACTTTACCAGGAAAATTGAGAAGAGGGCTGTTAACCTTTGAGAAAATGTAGACCTTCAGTGGATTCTTGTTAGAATCATAAAGACGTAGAGAGAAGATTTTCATTTAAAAGCCTCTTCCATTCAGCCAAGTATATTCTGAATCCATTATGGTATTAGGCTCCTATATAGTTACAAGTAACCCCATGTGGTTTTTAGAATTCTTAAATATTCACACACATAGTTATCTGAAGAATGAATAAATCCATGAATGACTAAGCAAAGTTTATTCCCATATCATTTTCAATATCCTTAAATTATCCTTACATCCTTAAATCTGTTACTTCATTCTCAAAGCACGTAGTCTGTAACTCATAAAAATAAACCTCTGTTGGCCAGGCACAGTGGCTCATGCCTGTAATCCCAGTACTTTCGGAGGCTGAGGTGGGCAGATCACCTGAGGTCAGGAGTTCCTGACCAGCCTGATCAACATGGAGAAACCCTGTCTCTACTAAAAATACAAAATTAGCCGGGATTGGTGGCGCATGCCTGTAATCCCAGCTACTGGGAAGGCTGAGGCAGCAGAATCGCTTGAACCCGGGAGGTGGAGGTTGCGGTAAGCCACTCCAGCCTGGGCAACAAGAGCAAAATTCTGTCTCAATAAATAAATAAATAAATAAACACCTGTCTTCCTAGTGTTTTATGTATATAGTCCAGAGATGCTTTACCTACCTCATCATGTGTCATTTGTTCTGACCTGTTCCTATTCTTCATTGTGTCTAGCCTCATAAGTCATCTTCCTAGTTTTGGACTAACCTAATCCCGTAAGGTCATTGCTAATGTTTCAGCTTTGAATAATTTCCTCTTTTCTGCCCTATGTATTGAACACTTCTATTAATTATGCTGTCTTTAATATATCTTACTTGCTTTGAATAGACTTCTGTACCATTCTACTTATAGGTTGTTCCAGCCAAACTCATTCTTAATAGGCCGGGCATGGCCTAAATGTTCTAAATAGGCCAGGCATGGTGGCTCATGCCTGTAATCCCAGCACTTTGGGAGGCTGAGGCCGGCGTATCACCTATGGTCGGGAGTTCAGCATCAGCCTAACCACCATGGAGAAACCCTGTCCCTACTAAAAATACAAAAAATTAGCCAAGTGTGGTGGTGCATGCCTGTATTCCCAGCTACTCCAGAGGCTGAGTTAGGAGAATCACTTGAACTCAGGAGGCAGAGGTTGTGGTGAGCCGAGATCGCACCAGACTGGGCAACAAGAGCAAAACTCCGTCTCAAAAAAAAAAAAAGGTTCGAAATAATTCATTTAATATGGGAGAGTGTGGGAAACAGAAAGTAAAAAAAAAAAAAAAAACTAACAAGATCAGCAATAATCTCACTTTTTCGTGAATTTGTTAGCATTTACTGAGCTCCACTTACAGTGACTTTCCCATTCTTCCCTGCACACTGTCGACACATAAGGACTCAAATTAAAATGATGTATATGTTTACACTCCAAAATGTTTAAAGAAAAAGGACAGAGAGAGAAGAAAGTAAAAGAAAAGAAAGCCAAAAGGGAAAATATAGCTAAGGTGAACCAGTGAGTTTCTACTCAGAATCTTTATTATTGAGCATGATGTATTTTGTTTTCTTAGTTTATGTATAATGAAAATGGAATGGAAGAATTATAAAAGATGCCTTTAGCTGATATCATTACATGAAAAAGCTGGTATCTGGAATGGTGCATAAATCCCCAACCACAAGCAGAGACCCTGTAACTTATATCACAGTTGTTGCAGTCATCCTTTGCAGCTTCCTCATAGTTGAACCTCGGATGCGAGGATTGCAGTAAACTGAGATTGCACCACTGCACTCCAGCCTGGGTGACAGTTCATCCCAAGAAAAAAATAAATAAATACATAAAACATTTTGCCAGGAGTGGTGGCTCACACCTGTAATCCCAGCACTTTCAGAGGCTGAGGCAGGAGGATTGCTTGAGCCCAAGGGTTCAAGAACAGCCTACAGTCTGGGCAACACAGTGAGACACTGTCTCTATAAAAAAAGAAAAAGAGGCTGGGTGCGGTGTCTCATGCTTGTAATCCCAGCACTTTGGGAGGCTGGGGTGGGCAAATCACAAGTTCAGGAGTTCGAGACCAGCCTGGCTAAATGTTGAAACCCCATCTCTACTAAAGATAAAAAATTAGCCGAGTGTGGAGACTTGTGCCTGAAATCCCAGCTACTCAGGGGGCTGAGACAGTTGAATTGCTTGAACACGGGAGGCGGATGTTGCAGTGAGCCGAGATCTCACCATTGCACTCCAGCCTGGGTGACAGACTGATACTCCATCACTAAAAAAAAAAAAAAAGGTAAAGAAAAAAATTTATGAAAGTATGCACAACAAAATTAAAATGTCGACTCTAAAGTGAGCTACTGAATGACTGGGATGCATAAGAGAAAAGGGTACTTAACATTTTTATACCTATTGAATTGTATCCTATGTATGCATTATAAATTTAAATGTGCAATAATGCAGATAACTGAAATGTGGG
Source organism: Pongo pygmaeus (assembly GCF_028885625.2). Classification (NCBI taxonomy): domain Eukaryota; kingdom Metazoa; phylum Chordata; class Mammalia; order Primates; family Hominidae; genus Pongo; species Pongo pygmaeus. The sequence goes on along the minus strand of NC_072392.2, from coordinate 24,501,956 downwards.
TATGCTTTGATTAGGACTTTGCATTTCCCATTTGCTCAAATTCCTCGTGATTCTAGGTGCATATGAATAGAAATACAAAATGTAAGGGGACAGAGGACTTCTCATAGCCCTTTCTTCTTTCCAGATTTTGTGTCTCTGACTGTAGTTTGCCATATGAGTCCACATGGCTAATGAGCAAAATATTTTTCAGATGGATACCTGTGACCAAGCATTGCATTTTAAAGATATTTCTGAATCTTGGACCTCTTATTTACAGTGAAGACCCCTCACGCATAGTAAATCAGAGAGAAATGTAAAAGATTGCTGCATCGATAATCAATTTCTGGTGAGCAGTAAGTATAGGTAATGTAAACTGAGACAATTATTGCTTTTCATCATATCTTGAGAGAAATCCTACTGTCAATGATTTTGAAAAAAAAAAAATCTAAGTTCACTCTTTTCTGTAATGAAAAGACATTATCCAGTAGAAGTTCAAGAGTACAATCTGAAGGCAGCTTATCTGACCTGGACACATGATCTTGCCACTTGTTAAAGACAACTTCCTACACAGTAACCTCTCCAGACCTCAGATTTTCAACTCTCTAAAATGGAAACCTAGTAGTATTTACCTCTAGAACTGCAGCTGAACTGAGCATTTTAGGGAAGGAACAAACACACGCATGATATATATATAGTCAGATTATGAACCCAGTGTAGCCCAGAATGCAAAAATTTCTCAGTACTAGAGATTCTCAAGAGAAAAATGAGATGTAGCCTATCTCAGTGGCCTTTCATGTGGCAAATGAAAAGTGAAAGTCCATAATGAGAAAGATATGGGCAGCCAGTGACACCACCCATTCAATGTAGATTCTCAACATCTCTGACAGTCATTACCTGTTGTACTCCAACCTGCTTATATATTAGAGTAATATCACTTTTTGATCAAAACATACATAAACCTCAAGCCTCAGTAAGAAATATTTATGGAGAATCAGATTTTCTGTGTTTCCAGTCAAAACTCAGGTAGACCACATTTTATGTGACAGGAGAAGGCACAGCTGATGCCCAGTTAACCCTGAGATCATCTCTGCCTGCAGCTTCCTATCATCATAGGAAGCTCTTTCCCTGAAGTACATCATCTGTATCTGCCCTTTGCTATATAAGTAGCAAAAATAAGCATCTGAAAAGATGCTCAACACCATGTGTCACTGGGGAATTCAAATTAAAACAACAATGAGATACCACTACACATCTATTAGACTGGCTTAAATCCAAATGCTGACACCACCAAATGCTGATGAGGATATGGAGCAACAGGAACTCTCATTGATTGCTGCTGGGAATGCAAAATGGTAAAGCCACTGTGGAAGGCAGTTTTGCAAATTCCTGCAAAACTAAACATACGCTTACCATATGATCTGGCAATTGCGTTCTTTGGTGTATACTCAAATGAACAGAAAACTTTATCCACTGAAATTCTGCACGTGAATGTTTAAAGCAGCTTATACATAACTGACAAAGATTAGAAGTAACCAAGATTTCCTACAATAGGGAAATGGATAAACCATCTCTGAAACATTCATACAGTGGAATATTCTTCAGGAATAAAAAGAAATAAACTACCAAGGCATGAAAAGACTTGGAGGAATCTTAAACACGTATCTCTAAGTGAAAGAAGCCAATGCAAAAAGGCCACATAGTGTAGAGTTCCAATTATATGGAATACTAGAAAAGGCAAAACTAGGCAGATGCTATTATAAAAAGTTCAGTTGTTGTCAGGGGCTTGAGCAGAGGAAAGGATGAATAGGTGGAGCACAGAAGATTTTTAGGGCAGTGAAACTTTTCTGTGTGACCCTATAATGGTGGATATATGTCCTTAAGCATTTGTCAAAGCCCATAAATGGTAGAACACAAAGAGTGAATCTTAATATAAGCCATGAACTTAATAATATCAATATTGGCTCATCAAGCATAACAAATGTACCACACTAACAAGATGATAATAGAGGAAGTGTGTGTACTATGGTGTGAGGCAGATATTAGAGCACAATAGGCCTTCTGCTCTATTTTCTGTACACCTACAACTGTTCTAAAAATTAAGTCAATTATTTATTTATTTATTATTTATTAATTTATTTTTTGAGATGGAGTCTCACTCTGTCACCCATGCTGGAGTTCAATGGCACAATCTTGGCTTACTGCAATCTCTGCCTCCTGGGTTCAAGTGATTCTGCTGCCTCAGCCTGTCAAGTAGCTGGAATTACAGGCACCCACCACCATGCCCAGCTAACTTTTTGTATTTTTAGTAGAGACGGGGTTTCACTGTGTTAGCCAGGATGGTCTTAATCTACTGCCCTCGTGATCCACCCACTTTGCCCTCCCAAAGTACTTGGATTACAGGCATCAGCTACCTTGTCAGGCCTTATTTATCTTTTTGAGACAGGCTTTAAATCTGTCACTCAGGCTGGAGTGCAGTGGTGCAATCATGGCTCAATGCAGCCCCAACATCCAGGGCTCAAGTAACCCTCCCACATCAGCCTCCTAAGTAGTTGGGACCACATGGGTGTGCCACCATGCCTGGCACATTTGTTAAACCTCTGAAAAGATGCTCAACACCATATGTCACTAGGAATATTCAGTATTCAACTAGAGGCTTCAATGGGCTCTGAAATATCCCCTCGTAAACTCTATAAATGTGTTTCCAGCTGGCTGAATGAAAACAAAGGTTTACATCTGTGAGATGAATTCACACATCAGAAAGCATTTTTACTGAGAACTTTTCTAGTTTTATAGCAGGATGTTCGTTTTTTCAATATTGGTCTCAATGGGCTCCAAAATGTCCCTTTGTGCAGTCTACAAAATTTTTTGCCAACATACTGAATCAAAACAAATGTTTAACACTGTGAGATGAATTTTCACATCACCAAACATTTTTACAGATAGTTTGTGTCTAGTTTTTAATCACAAAATTTTGAATTTTTCACTATAAGCCTCAAAGGGCTCTAAATTGTCCCCTCTTAGCTTCTACTAAAAGAGAGTTTTGAACCTACTGTGTAGAAACAAAAGTTTAACTCTGTGAAATGAATTCCCAGATTGCAAAGTTATTTCACAGGTAGCTTGCTTCTAGTTTTTATCGCGAATTATTTGGCTTTTCACCATAGGCCTCAAATGGGCTCCGAAATGTCCCTTCATACATTCTACAAAAAGAGTGTTTCCAACTTAGCTGAATCAGAAGAAAGCTTAAACTGTGTGAGATGAAACCGCAAATTGCAAAGCATTTTCACATATAGCTTCTATAGTTTCTATCATGTAATATTCAGTTTTCCACTATAGGCCTCCATGGGCTGTGAAATGTCCCCTCATAGGTTCTACAAAAAGGTGTTTCCAACATGCTGAATGAAAACAAAGATTTAACTTTGTGAGATGAACCCACACATCACAAAGCATTTTTATAGATAGATTTTCTCTAGTTTTTATTGCATAATATTCAATTTCATACTATAGGCCTCAATTTCCTCCAAAATTTCCCCTTGTAGATTCTACAAAAAGAATATTTCCAACCTGCTGAATCAAAACCGATGTTCAATTCTGTGAGATGATATGCAAAGCTTTTTCACAGATATCCTGTTTCTATTTTTTATCCTGGGGTATTTGGTTTTTCACTATAAGCATCAATGGGCTCTGAAATGTCCCTTTGTAGATTCTACAAAAAGAGTGTTTCCAACCTGTTGAATAAAACAGTTTTAACTTTGTGAGATGAACCCACATATTGCAAAGCATTTTCACCCATAGCTTGTTTCTAATTTTTACCATGGGTTATTTGTTTTTCACTAAATGCCTCAATGGACTATGAATTGTTGCCTGTAGATTGTACAACCAAAGAGTTTCCAACCTGCTGAAGCAAAACACAGGTTTAACTTTGTAAGATGAATCTACACCTTGCAAAGCATTTTTACAGATAGGTTGCTTTGAGTTTTTATCAAGAGATATTTGGTTCTTCACCGTATGCTTCAATGGGCTATGAAATCTCCCCTTCTAGATTCTACAAAAAAAGTTTCCAAACTGATGAATCAAAAGGAAAGTTCAACTTTTGAGGTGAAATAACACATCACAAAGTATTTTCAGAAATAGCTTCTTTGTAGTTTTTTTGCAGGATATTAGATTTTCCAATATTAGCCTCAACGAGCTCTGAAATGTCCCTTTGTAGATTGTACAAAATGAGTGTTTCCAACTTATGGAATAAAAAGGAAGGTTTAACTCTGTGAGATAAATCCACACATCACAAAGCATCTTCACAGATGGCTTGTTTCTAATTTTTCTTGTGGGATATTCAGTTTTTCACTAAAGGCCTCAAGTGCTCCGAAATGTCCCTTCGCAGATTCTATAACAAGAGTGTTTTAAAACTGCTGAATCAAAACAAACGTATAACTCTTTGAGAGGAATCCACACATCACAAAGCATATATTCAGATCACTTGTTTCTAGTTTTTAAAGCATGATATTCAGTTTTTCACTATATGCCTCACTGGGCTCAGAAATGTCTCATAGTAGATTTTACAAAAATAGTGTTTCCTACCTGCTGAATCAAAACAACAGTTTAAATCTGTGAGATGACTCCAAACCTGGCAAAGCATTTTCACAGATAGATTTTTCCTAGTTTTTATCGCAGGATACTCGGTTTTTCAGTATAGGCATCAATGAACTCTGAAATGTCCACTCATAGGTTCTGTAAAAGTGTGTTCCCAACTCCCTGTATAAAAGCAAAGATTTAACTCTGAAATGAATCTACACATTGGAAAGCATTTTCACAAATAGCTTGTTTCTAGCTTTTATGATGAGACATTTGATTTTTTACTATTGGCCTCAGTGGGCTCAGTAATGTCTCTTTGCAGATTCTACAGAAAAAAAGTTTCTCATTTTTCTGAATAAAAATACAAGTTTAACTCTTTGATATGAAATCGCACATTACAAAGAATTTTCACAAATAGCTTGTTTCTGGGGTTTATCACTGCATATTGAGTTTTTCACTATAGGCTTCAATGGAGTCTTAATTGTAACTTAATTCTACAAAAAAAGTGTCCCCCAACCTGCTGTATGTAAATAAAGTTTTACCTCTGTGAGATAAATCTTCACATTGCAAAGCATTTTCCCTGATAGGTTGTTTCTAGTTTTTATCTCGGGATATTGATTTTTCACTATTGGCTTAAATGGGCTTTGAAAGGTTCCTCTGTAGATTCTACAAAAGGAGTGTTTTAACCTGCTGAATCAAAACAACATTTAACTTTTTGAGCTAAATCCACACATCACAAAGCATTTTCACAGATAGCTTTTTTTTTTTTTTTTTTTTAGATGGAGTCTCACTCAGTCGCCCAGGCTAGAGTGCAGTGGTGTGATCTCGGGTCACTGCAAGCTCCGCTTCCTGGGTTCACACCATTCTCCTGCCTCAGCCTCCTGATTAGCTGGGACTACAGATGCCCGCCACCAGGCCAGGCTAATTTTTTGTGTTTTTAGTAGAGACAGGGTTTCACCATGTTAACCAGGATGGTCTCGATCTCCTGACCTCGTGATCCACCTGCCTCAGCATCCCAAAGTGCTGGGATTACAGGCATGAGCCACCGCACCTGGCCGATAGCTTTTTTTACTTTTTATTGTGGGATATTGGTTTTTCACTACAGGCTGATATTTTCTTCAAATTGTACCCTCATAGATTCTACAAACAGTGAGTTGCCAAGCATCTGAAATGCTAGATATTCAGTTTTTCACTGTAGGCATCAATTTCCTCTGAAATGTCCTATTGAAGATTTTACCAAAAGAGTGTTTCCATCCTGCTGAATCAAAAGAAGGTTTAATCCTGTGAGATGAAATTACCCATCGTAAATCATTTTCAGAGACAGTTTCATATAGTTTTTATCTCAGAATATTCGGTTTTTCACTATAAGCCTCAATGGGCTTTGAAATGCCTCCTCATAAATTGCACAAAAAAAGGAGTTTCCAACATGTCAAATCAAAACAAATATTTAATGTTGTGAGATAAATTCAAATATCGCAAAGCATTTTCACAGATTTTTTTTCTAGTTTTTTCACGGAATATTTGGTTTTTCACTATAGTCCTCAGTGGGCTCAGAAATTCCCCTTGTAGATTCTACAAAAAGAATATTTCTAACCTGCTGAACCAAAACAAAACTTTAACTCTTTGAGATGAAACCACATATTGCAAACATTTTCACAGATAGCTTGTTTCTAGTTTTGATCACAGAATATTGGATGTTTTACAATAGGCCTCAAAGGGCTCAGAATTCTCCTCTCTTAGATTCTACTAAAATAGTGTTTCCAAAAAGCTGTATAAAAATAAAGGCTTAACACTGTGAGATGAATCGACACATCACAAAGCATTTTCACAAGTAGCTTGTTTCTACTTTTTGTCATGTGATATTCAGTTTTTCAATATATTCCTCCATGGGCTCTGAAATGTCCCTTCATAGATTCTATGAAAAGACTGTATCCAACTGACTGAATCAAGACAAAGGTATAACTCTGTGAGAGAAATGCACACATCATAGAGTATTTTCACTGATAGCTTGTTTCTAGTTTTTATCACAGGATAATTTGTTTTTGACTATAGGCCTCAATGGGTTTCAAAATGTCCCTTCGTAGATTCTACAAAAAGAGTGCTTCAGTTCTGCTCAATCAAAGCAAAGGTTTAATTCTCTGAAATGAATCCACACATCACAGATCATTTTCCAATATAGCTTTTTTCTAGTTTTTATTGTGGGATATTTGATTTTTTACTTTAGACCTCAATGGGCTCTGAAATGTGCCTTCTTAGATTCTACAAAGAGTGTTTCTCACCTGCTAAATCAAAACGATGGTTTAACTTTGTGAGATAAGTCCACACATCACCAAGCATTTTTACAAATAGCTTGTTTCTAATTTTTATCATGGGATATTCAGTTTTTTTCAGTGTAGGCCTCAATGGTCTCTGAAATGTCCCTTGTAGATTCTACAGATAGAGTTGTTGCAACCTGATAAATCAAACATTTAATTCTGTGAGATAAATCTATAAATCTACACATCTCAAGGCATTTTCACAGATAGCTTGTTTCTGGTTTTTATCATGGGATACTTGATTTTTCACTATAGACCTCAATAGGCTCTGAAATGTCCCCTCATAGAGTCTACAAAAAGAGTGTTTTCAACATGCTGAATAAAAACAAAGGTTTAACTCTGAAAAATAACAAATCATAAAACATTTTCACAGTTGGCTTGTTTCTAGTTTTTATCATGCGATACTCAGTTTTTCATGACAGGGCATAATGGGTTCCAAAATGTCCCTTTGTACATTCTACAAAAAGAGTGATTTTGGCCTGCTGAATAAAAACAAAGGTTTTATACTGTGAGAGGAATCCACACATAGGAAGGAATTTTCATAGATAGTTTGTTTCTAGTTTTCATTGCAGGATGTTCAGTTTTTTCATATACTTCTTGATGGGCTCTGAAATGTCCCTTCATAGACTCTACAAAGAGAGCATTTACAACCTGCTGAATAAAAACAAAGGTTTAACCCTGTGAGTTGAATCCACATATCACAAAGCATTCTCATATATAGCTTGTTTCTAATTTTTATCTTGAGATATAACATTTTTAACTTTAGGCCTTAATGTTCTCGGAAATGTGCCATTTTGGTTTCTACAAATACAGTGTTTCAACCTTCCGAATTAAAACAAGGTTTAACTTTGTGATATGAATTGACATATCACAAAGTATTTTCACAGATAGCTTTTTACTAGCTTTTGTCATGGGATTTTCAGTTTTTCACTAATGGCTTTCATGTACCCTGAAATGTCCCTATGTAGATTTTACAAAAAGTGTGTTTCCAACCTACTGAATCAAAACAAGGGTTTGAGTCTGTGAGATATATCCATACATTGCAAAGGACTTTCACAGATTGCTAGTTTCTAGTTTTTATCATGAGATACTTGGTTTTTCACTATAGACCTCAATAGACTCCCTAATGACTCTCATAGATTGTACAAAAAGAGTGTTTTCAAAGTGCTGAATCAAAACAAAGGTTTAACTCTGTGATATGAATACACACATCCCAAAGGATTTTCACAGAGAGCTTGTTTCTAGTTTATATCTCCACATATTTTGTTTTTCACTGTAGGTTTCAGTGGGCTTTGAAATGTTTCTTTGTAGATTCTGCAAAAAGAGCTTTTCAAATCTGCTGAATTAAAATAGATATTTAACTCTTTGAGATGAATCCACACACTGTGAAGCATTTTCACAGAGAGCTTGTTTCTAGTTTTTATCATGGGATATTCGGTCTTTCACTGTAGTAGTCCTCAATGGACTCTGAAATGGCCCTTAGTAGATTCTACAAAAAAGAGTGTTTCCAACCTGCTGAATCAAAATAAATGTTTAACTCTGTGAAAGGAATCCACATAATGCAAAGCATTTTCACAGATAGCTTGTTTGTAGTTTTTATTGCAGGATATTTGGTGTTTTAATGTACTTGTCCATGGGCTCCGAAATGTCCCTTCATATATTCTACAAAAATAGTGTTTCCAACCTGCTGAAAAAATAACATGTGTTTAACTCTGAGAGATGATTCCCCAAATCACAAGGCATTTTCACAGATAGCTTGTTTCTAGTTTTCATTGTGGGATATTTAACTTTTCACTATAGGTCTTAATGAGCTTTGTAATGTCCCTTTATACAATCTGCAAAAAGAGGGTTTCCAGCCTGCTGAATCAAAACAAAGGTTTAACTCTGTGAGATAGATCCACACATTGCAAAACATTTTCACAGACATTTTGTTTCTATGTTTCATCGTAGGATACTCACTTTTTCCAAATACTTCTCCAGGGGCTCCATATTGTCCCTTTGTAGATTCCACAAAAAGAGTGTTTCCAACCAGCTAAACCAAAACAAAGGTTTAACTCTGTGAGTTAAATCTATGCATTGCAATGTATTTTCACAGATAGCCTGTTTCTCATTTTTATCATGGGATATTTGGTTTTTCACCATAGGCCTCAATGGGCACTAAAATGTCTTCTCGTAGATTCTAAAAACAGACTGTTTTCAACCTGCTTAATCAAAAGAAAGCTTTAACTCCATGATATGAATTCACACATTGGAAAGCATTTTCACAGATAGCTTGTTTGTAGTTTTTTTCTCCACATATTTTGTTTTTCACTATAGGCTTCCATGGGCTTTGAAATATTTCTTTGTAGATTCTGCAAAAAGAGTTTTTCCAACCTGTGTATTTAAAACACCGTTTTAACTCTGTGGCATGAATCCACAATGGCAAAGCATTTTCACAGATAGCTTTTTTCTTGTTTTTGTTTTGTTTTGTTTTGTTTTTGCGGGTGGGGGATATTTGGTCTTTCACTGTAGGTCTCAATGGGCTCTGAAATGGCCCTTCATAGATTCTACATAAAGAGTGTTTCCAACCTGCTGAATCAAAACAAATGTTTAACTCTGGAAGATGAATCCACACATCACAAAGCATTTTCAGATATAGACTTTTATTGTTTTTATTGTGAAATATTCTGTTTTTTACTATAGGCATCAATGGTTGTGAAATATCCCTTCATATATTCTATAAAAAAGTGTTTTCAACCTGCTGAATAAATGCAAAGGTTTAAATCTGTGAGACGCACCCACATGTTGCAAAGCATTTTCAAAGACAGCTTGTTTCTACCTTTATTGTGAGATATTTTGTATTTCACTATGGACCTCAATGGGCTTCAAACTGTCCCTTTCTAGATTCTACACAAACAGTGTTTCCAATCTGCTTAATCAAAAAAAATGATTAACTCTGTGAGATGAATCCACATATCACAAAGTATTTTTACTGATAGCTTGTTTCTGGATGTTATTGCGGGATAATCGGTTTTTCATCAACCTGCTGAATCACAAGAAATATTTAAGTCTGTGAGATGAAACCACACATCACATATAACTTTCAGACACAGCTTTTTGTAGTTTTTATCACAGGACATTAAGTTTTTCACTACAGGCTTCAATGGGCTTTGAAATATCCTTGTGTAGATTGTACAAAGAGAGTGTATCCAACCTGCTGTATGAAAACAATATTTAATTCTTTGAGATAAATCCACACATCCCAAAGCATTTTTACAGATAGGTTGTTTCCATTTTTTATCATGAGATGTTAGGGTTTTCACTATAGGTTTCAATGGGCTCTGAAATATTTCTTCATAGATTCTAGAAAAGGAGGGTTTCAATTCGATTGAAATGAGTGTTCTGATTCTGCTGAATCAGAAGAAAGTTTTAACTCTATGAAATGGATCCACACATTGCAGAGATTTTTTGCAGATAGCTTACTTCTAGTTTTTTCATAGGATATTTGGTTTTTCACTATAGGCCTCAATGGGCTGCAAAATGTTTTTAGGTAGCATCTACAAAAAGAGTGTTTCCAAACTGCTGAATTAAAACAAAGGTTTAAATATGTGACATTATTTCACATATCACAAAGCATTTTCACAGATAACTTGTTTGTAGTTTTTATCACGGGATATTCTGTTTCTCACTATAGGCCTCAAGGATTCGAAATGTGTTTCCTTAGATTTACAAAAAATGTGTTTCTAGCCTGCTGAATGATAAAAAATGTTTAACTCTGTGAGATGAATCCAGACACTGCCAGTCGTTTTCACAGATAGCTGTTTTCTAGTTCTGTGTGTGGGGGATATTCGCTTTTTCACAATATGCCTCAAAGGTCTCAGAAATTCCCATTAGTAGATTCTACACAAAGAGTGTTTCCAACATGCTAAATAAAAGAAAAGTTTAACTCTGTGAGAAGAATCCACACATCATAAAACATTTTCACTGATAGCTTGTTTTTAGTTTTCATCATGTAATATTTGTTTTTTGTTTTTTTACTATAGGCCCCAATGAGCTCTGACATTTTTTCTTTTTAGATTCAACAAAAAGAGTGGTTCCAACCTATTGAATCAAAAGAAAGGTTAAAATTTGTGAGATGAATCCACACATCACAAAGCATATTCACAGATAGCAAGCTTCTAGTTTTTTTTTTTTCACAGGATATTCTGTTTTTCACTGTAGGCCTCAATGGGCTCTGACATGTTTATTGGTAGATACTACTAAAAGACTGTTTTGAACCTGCTGAATCAAAAGAAAGGTACAACTCTTTGAGATGAGCCCACACATCCTAAAGCATTTTCACACATAGCTTACTTCTAGTTTTTATCGCAAGATATTCTGTTTTTCACTATAGACCTCCGTGGGCTCCGAAATGTCCCCTTGTAGATTCTACAAAAAGAATGTTTCCAAATTGCTGAATTAAAACAAAGGTTTAACTGTGTGATATTATTTCACAGATCACAAAGCATTTTCACGGATAGCTTGTTTCTAGTTTTTATCGCAGGATATTTGGTTTTAAACTCTAGGCCTCAATGTGCTTCAAAATGTCTCATCTTAGATTCTACAAAAAACATGTTTCCAGCCTGCAGAATCAAAACAAAAGGTTGGCTCTGTGAGATAAATCCGTGTCTCACAAAGGCTTTTGACAGATAACTTGCATCAAGTTTTCATCGTGAGATATTCCATTTTTCTCTATAGGCATCAGTGGGCTCCAAGATGTCCCTTTGTAGATTCTACAGTGAAAGTGTTTCTAAACTGCTGAATTAAAACAAAGATCTAGCTTTGTGAGATAAATCCAGACATTGCAAAGCATTTCACTGATAGTTTGTTTCTGGTTTTTATCACAGGATAGTCAGTTTCTTACTATAGGCCTCAATTTGCTCTGTAATATCCCCCCTTAGATTCTAGAAAAGGAGAGTTTCCAGCCTACTGAATCACAAGAAATGTTTAACTCTGTGAGATAAAATCACACATTGGAAAGCATTTTCAGACATAGCTTCTTTGTAGTTTTTATCGCGGGATATTTGGTGTTTCACTATGGGCCTCAGTGGATTTTGAAATTTTCCCTCATAGGGACACAAAAAAAGTCTTTATCTTTCTGAATCAAAACAAAGTTTTAACAGTAAAAAAAAATCCACACATAGCAAAGCATTTTTACCATATCTGCCAACAAGGAAACTCTTGTTCTCCCAATTTTATCAGAGGGCTGCATGATTCCTATAGGATGAGAAGCAGGCAGCAGTGTCTGGATTTGCCTGGTCATCTAGGCTCTGTTACCTGTCATCTGCATGTTCTTTTTCATTGTGGAGGGGATCTTTTATGGATCTGTTGCTAGGGGGAACTGCCTCTCTTTACAGATCTTTTGGCTGCCAGGGATTTCAGGGAGCAAAAGTACTTCGGGTAGGCTGGCTGCACTCCAGGTTGTGAGTAGTGGTCTCGCTGTAGGGGACTGAGATATTTGCAGTTTGCAGGAGGTTTTGGGTCCTCTGGCAGGAATCCTTGAACATGGCTTGGACTCTAGCACAGGCCCTCTCATTCTCCAAGGCAAGCATTGATTTTCCATAGCTTTCATGAGGAGTCCATACCCTTCATCAGCACTCCTAAACACACTTTTTTTGGCTTGCAATTGACAGCCACTGAGACACTCTCTGAACTGCATCTGCACCCATGAGGTCAGTCCGAGGTGTGAGACTTCTGCTTCACTTTGAACTTGCCTTTGTCATGGTTTCTGCCTTTCCCAAAGAGCCATGTTGAGAAGCAGGAGCCCCTGTGAGGCCCAGGATGAAGGGAGACAGTGAACTCAAGGGCCCGGCCATTTTCTGCTGACATCTGCCTCTGGGGTCTCGGGTGTGATTTCATCACCTGGACACCCCTTAACATCTCAGCAGACTGTTTTCCCTTCCCCCATGGGACCCAATTCTTGCACACAGCCTCTTTTGGGAATGAAATCAGAGGAACAGTTTCCAGCACCCACCTCAGTCTCCAAGTGCCTCCTCCTCCAGCGGGACCTGACCATGGAGACAGCCCGAAGGGGCCTGCCTAGAGGGTGCGGGGGTGAGTCTTTTTGAAACTTGCCCCGCCTGTGATGTCTAGGTACAGCCCACCTGTGTTCCCCAGGCTGCTCTCTCCCAAGAGGAGCTTCCTGCAGAAACACACAGCCTCTGAAGCTGCTGGGATGTGTATTTCTGTGAGAGTGTTTCAAGTTGTGGGTATCTGCGTGTGGGTGCGGTCACGGGAGTGTGTGACTGTGTGTGTCTGTGTGTAGGGGTAAGTGGAGTCTGCTGAAAGAAATGTGGCTAACGCCCTGCAGCACTTTGTTTTTTGTCACCCCACCTTCCGGTGGCCTGTCTCTGTGGCTCTGCTTGGGCTGAGGGGCTCCATGTTCTTCATTTTTCCACGGCTTCTGAATCCACAGTGAATTGGAAGAATGGCTGACAACAGCCAGGGTCAAAATCACCTCTGCTTGCCAAAAAGCCACATTTCTACAAAGAAGAGAAGCACACCACACCCCAAAACAGACAACTCCCTGTGCTTTATTGTTCTGTGGCCAACCCAGGGCCAAACCCCAGCAGTCCAGTCACAGGGCTTCTTGAATTTACCTTGATTTTGGTTTCTGGCTGAGTAGGTGCTTCAGGTCATCAGCGAGGCACTCCTCCATTGTCTCAGAATTTTATTCTGGGACACAGAGTGTCAGCAACAATAAGGTCAGATAGGGGTGAGAATACAGTCTGTTGAGGTATGGATGGGATCTTGCACCTTCACCTCAAAAAAGGTGCAAACAAATGACACAGAAGTTGCTTCTAACTGCATCCCTTCATTCCCTTCATTGCACAGTCAACAGTATGGCCCGGTGCCCAGGTGGGATGACTCAATCGTGCAGGGAAAAGATGGATTGCAAACTGGGGCCCTTCTGGCCAGCTCTAGAACTGAGCTTTCATTCCCGGAGCCACATTGGAGTGAGACGGATTGATGCTGGGTTGGATGTGGCTGCCACACTGGCCTCCTCTTTTCCTGACTTCCATGTCCCTTGTGGGCCTAGAGTTTCCTAGGTCTGGCTTAGAGTGACTTCCATGTTCCTCATGAACCTGGGGTTTTTCAGGGTCTGGCTCAAAGTCTTCCACACAAAAAGTTTCCCAGTTCATGGAGGACGACTCTAATGGCAATCCATTTCATAAGTGTTTTCTTATAATCACTGTCATGTTTTAATGACTGGGCAGTTGTGATAGTTTTGGAATCGTAAATTTTGATTATATCCATGATCAAGGTAACTCTTGTTCTCTCACTTCTAAAGGACAGCTGCATGACTCCTGTAGGATGAGAAACAGGCAGCTGTGTCTGGCTTTTTCCTGGCAATCTAGGCTCTGTTTGATGCCATCTGCACTTCCTTTCTCATTGTGGATGGGCTATTTCATTGGGCTGTTGGTGGGTGGGACTGCCTCTCATCGTGGATATTTTGGTTGCCAGGAATATCAGAGAGCAAAAGGTATTTTGGGTAGGCTGGCTGCACACCAGGTTGTGGGGAGTGGTCTCATAGTGGTGACTGGCATTGTTTGCACTTTGCAGGAGGTTTTTAAGTCCTCTGTCAGGAAACCTTGAACATGGTTTGGACTCCTGCACAAGTCTGCTCATTCTCCCAGGAAAGCCTTGATTTTTCTTTGCTTTCATGGGGGGTCCACAGTGCCCATCAACAGCACTCCTGGACATTATTTTCAGGTTTCAAATTGCCCCAGACAGCCTCTGAGACACTCTCTCAACCTCATGTGCACCCGTGAGAGGCCTGTTTTAGGTGTGAGAACACTGCTCCACCTTGGACTTGCCCTTGCTGTGGTTCCTGCCTTTACCAGAGAGCCGTGCTGAGAAGCAGGAGCCCCTGTGAGGCCTGGGATGAAGAAAGGCAGGGGGTTCAAGGGCCTGGCCATCTTCCACTGACACCTGCCTCTTGGATCTCAGATATTATTCCATCACCCAGAGACCTCTTAACAACTCACCAGACTTTATTCCCATCCCCAGGAGACCCAATTCATGCACATAGCCTTTTTGGGGAATGGAGTCAGAGGAGCAGTCTCCAGAGCCCACTTCACAGTCTTCAAACCCCTCCTTCTCCTGTGGGACCTTACCACGGAGATGGCTCATGAAAGCCTTATGTTTGAGACTATTAGAGTGCTGCAGTTGGTTGCTGCAGGCAGCCTTTTTCTGGAGACTAGGCCAGCTCTGGCTGTACCATTTTCCTGGGCTCTGTCAGGCTTACAGCCCTGACAGCCAGGTGTCCGAGCCTGCTTGGTGAATGTGCATGTGACAGTCAGGCGACCAGACACCAGTGGTGAGCAGCGGCTCACGTCACGGTGAATGCCACCATTGCCTGGTGACAAGTCCCTTCATCTTGGCAGAGAAGGAATCCTCTGTGGATATGTGTCAGCATTGAACTCTTGCCTGTCTACTCTGAGAGCTCTATGGGATATTCCCACAATCCTAGAAGCGGGCAGTGGTAAGCCAGCCTGAAGAAACTTCAAGTGGAGCCCCAGGAATAAACGAAGAAATCCCTAAGGATCCAAAAGGATACCCAAGATGAGTCAGGCCTGCCTAGACGGTGTCGGAGTGAGTCTTTTTGAAACTTCCCTCCCTGTGATTTCTAGGTACAGCCCGCCTCTGTTTTCTGGGGCTGCTCTCTCTCAGAAGGGGCTTTCTGCAGAACCATGCAGCCTCAGGAGCTGCCAGGCTGTGTCTTTCTGTGGGAGTGTTGTGAGTGTTTGAATGTCTGTGTGTGTGTGTGTGTGTGTGGCTGCATGTGAGTGTGTTTGTGTGTGTCTGTGTGTGTGTGTGAGAGGCATCTGCTAAAAGGAATGTGTTTAATGCACTGCAGCACCTTTTTTTTTTGAGTCCCTTCACCTTCTGGTGCACCTGTCTGTGTGGCTCTGCTTGGCCTATGGGGCTGCATGTTCTTTGTTTTTCCATGGTTCCTGAGTCCATGGTGAGTTGGGGGGATGGTTGAGACTCACAGTGTACAAATCACCTCCCCATACAAAGGAACCACTCTTCTAGAAAGAAGAGGAGCACACCACTCTCAGGAGCAGGCACCTGTCAGGGCCTCATCGTCCCGTGGCCAAACCACGGCAGGACCCTATCAGTCTTGTCCACAGGCTGCTTGAATCCAATTTGAATTCAGTTTGCAGCCCAGCAGGTGCTTCACATCATGAAGGGAGCACTCCTCCAACATCTTGGGATTTCATTCCGGAACTAGGAGTGTGAGCAGCAATAAGGTCAGATACAGGTGAACATATAGTCTGCTGAGGTGTGGATGGGGTCCTGCAACTTCATCCGCTAAAAAAGGTGCAGACAGATGACACAGGAAGTGCTTCCAACTCCATCCTTGCATTCCCTTCATTGCACAAGCTGTCCACAACATGGCCCTGTGCTCAGGTGGGAGGACTCCAACTTGCAGGGAATAAAAAAAAAAAGGTTTAACTGATACAAAAAGGTTTATCTCTGTAAGATGAATCCACACATCGCAAATCATTTGCAAAGATAGCTTCTTTCTAGTTTTTATGCCAGGATATTAGGTTTTTCACTATAGTCCACAATAGGCTCTGAAATGTCCCTTCATAGATTCTACAAAAAAGGTGTTTTCATCCTGTTGAGTTAAAACAAAGGTTTAACTCTGTGAGATAAATCCACACTTCACAAAGTATTTTCACAGATAGATAGTTTTTAGTTTTTATCGTGAAATATTTGGTGTTTTACTTTAGTCCTCAATGTTCACAAAAATGTCTTTTTTTTTGTATATGCTACATAAAGAGTTTTGTCAACCTACTGAATGATAATAAAGGTTTAATTTTGTGAGATGAATCCCCACATCACAAAGCATTTTCACTAATAGATCATTGCTAGTATGTATCGTGGGATATTCAGTTTTTCAATATACTTGTCAATGGGCTCCAAAATGTCCTTTTGTAGATTCTTTAAAAAGAGTGTTTCCAACATGCTGAATCAATATAAAGGTTTACCTCTGTGAGATGAATCCACACACCACCAAGCATTTTCAAATATTGCTTGTTTCTAGTTTTTATCTTGAAATATTCATTTTTTCACTATTAGCCTCAGTGAGCTCCAAAATGTCCCTTCATTGGTTGTACAAAAAGAGTGTTGCCAACCTGCTGAATCAAAACAAAGGTTTAAGTTTGAGTTTGTGAGACAAATCCACACATCAGGAAGCATTTTCACAGATAGCTTGCTGCTAGTTTTAATCACTGGTATTAGGTTTTTCAGTATATCTCTCAATGTACTTTGAAATGTCCCTTTGTAGATTCTATTGAAAGAATGTTTTCAACCTGCTGAATCAAAACAAAGGTTTAACTCTGTAAGATGAACCCAAATATGGCAAAGCATTTACACAGATAGCTTGTTTCTAGTTTTTATCAGAGAATATAAAATTTTCCACGGTAGGCCTCAATGGGCTCCGAAATATCCCTTTGTAGATTCTACAAAAAGAGTTTTTCCAACCTACTGAATCAAAAAAAAATTTATCTCTGATAGATGAATTTGCACATCACAAAACATTTTCACAAATTTTTTTTTCTAGTTTTTATCACAGGATATTAGGTTTTTCTCTATAGGCCTCAATGGGCCTATATGGGCTCTGAAATGTTCCTTCATAGATTCTACAAAAAGAGTGTTTCTAACCTGCTGAATCAAAACAAAAGTTTAACTCTATGAGACAAATCCACACATCGCAAAGCATTTTCACAGATAACTTGTTTCAAGTTTTTATGATGGGATATTTGGTTTTCCACTGCAGGCCTCAACTGACTTCAAAATATCCCTTTGAATGTTCTTCAAAAAGAGCATTTTCAACTTGCTGTAACAAAACAAAGGTTTAACTTTGTGAGATAAATCCACATATTGGAAAGTATTTTCACAGATAGCTTGTTTCCTGTTTTTACAGCAGAATATTCGATTTTACAAATATAGGCCTCTATGGGCTGCAAAATGTCACTTCATAGATTCTACAAAAGAGTTTTCCCAACCTGCTGAATCAAAACAATTTTAACTCTGTCAGTTGAATCCACACATCACAAAGGATTTTCACTGATAGATGTGATTTTCTAGATTTTATCAAGGAATATTTGTTTTTTTTTATTATAGTTCTCAATGGGCCCTGAAATGTCTTTTAACACATTCCAGAATTAGACTGTCTGCAACCTGCTGAATAAAAACAGAGGTTTAACTCTGGGAGATACGTCCATACATCAAAGCATTTTCACAGATAGTTTATTTCTAGTTTTTATTGTGAGACATTCGATTTTTAAAGAGGTCTCAATGGTCTCCTAAATGTCCCTTAGTAGATTCTCGATAAATAGTGCTTCCAATCTGCTAAATCGAAACAAAGCTTTAACCTTGTGAGATGAATCCACTCATTGCAAAGCATTTTCACATAAAACTTTTTCTATTTTTCATCACGGGGCATTTGCATTTTTACTGCAGGCCTCAATGGGCTCCAAAGTGTCTCTTCATAGGTTCTACAAAAATAAGTGTCTCCAACCTGCCTTCCATAGATTTTCCAGAAACAGTGTTTTCAACCTGCTGAATCAAAACAAAGATTTAACTCCGTGTGATGAATCCAGACATCAGAAAGCATTTTCACAGATAGCTTGTTTCTAGTTTTAATCACAGGATATTCACTTTTTCACTATAAGCCTAAATAAACTTTGAAATATCCCTTTGAAGATCCTATAAGAAGAAGGTTTCCAACCTGGTGAAGTGAAACAATGGTTTACCTATGGGAAATGAATTCACACATCACAAAGAATTTTCACAGATATCTTGTTTCTACTTTTTATCATGGGATATTCAGGTTTCCACTGTAGGCCTCACTGGGCTTCATAGTATTCCTTCATAGATTCTACAAAATGGATGTTCCCAATTTGCTGAATCAAAATAGGTTTATCTCCATGAGATAAATCCACACATCACAAAGCATTTTCACAGATACCTTGTATCTTGTTTTTATCACAGGACATTTGGTTTTTCCCTACAGGCCTCAATGGGCCCTAAGTGGTCCCTTCGTAGATTCTACAAAAAGGAGTGTTTCCAACCTACTGAATCAAAACAAAGTTTAACCCTGTAAACTGAATCCACACACTGCAAAGCATTTTCACAGATACCTTGTTTCTAATTTTTATCAGAGGATATTCAGTTTTTTCTAACAGGCCTCAATGGGATCAAATTGTCCAATCATAGATTCTACAAAAAGAGTGTTTCCAAACTACTGAATCAAAGCAAAGTTTAACTGTGAAATGAATCCATACATCACCAAGCATTTTCACAGATAGCTTGTTTCCAGTTTCAATTGCAGGATATTTGGTTTATTGCTATAGGCCTCAAAGTTCTCTGAAATGTCCCTTCATAGATTTAACAAAAAAGTGTTTCAAACTTGCTGAATCAAAATAAAGTTTAACTCTGTGATATGAATCCACACATGGCAAAGCATTTTAACACATAGCTTGTTTCTAGTTTTTATTGCATGATATTCGGTTTTTCTGTATAGACCTCAATAGGCTTTAAAATGTCTCTTCATAGATTCTACAAAAGTGTTTCTAACCTGCCAAATGAAAACAAATTTTAACTCTGAAATGAATGAACACATCACAAAACATTTTCACAGATAGGTTGTTTCTAGTTTTAATCACAGGATGTTCGGGTTTTCACTATAGTCCTCAATATGTTTTTAAATGTCCCTTTCTAGATTCTACAATAAGAGTGTTTCCAAGCTACAGAATTAAAACAAAGGTTTTTCTCTGAGAGATGAATCCACACATCATATAGGCATTTTCACAGATAGCTTGTTTCTCATTTTTATCACAGGACATTCGCTTTCTCACTATAGGCCTCAATGGGCTTCAAAATGTTTCTTCCTAGATTCTACCAAAAGAGTGTTTCCAATCTGCTGAATCAAAAAAATGGTTTAACACTGAGATGAGTCCACAGATCGCAAATCATCACAGATAGCTTGTTTCTATTTTTTATTGCGGGATATTTGGTTTTTCATTATGTAACTCAATTGGCTTTGAAATGTTCCTTTGTAGATCCTAAGAAAGTAGTGTTTCTAACCTGATGAATCAAAACAAAGGTTTAACTCTGTGTGATGAATCAACACATTACAAAGGATTTTCCCAAGGAGCTTGTTTCTAGTTTTTATCACGGAATATTATGTTTTTCACTATAGGCCTCAATAAGCTCTGAAATGTCCTTTTGTAGATTCTACAAAAAGAGTGTTTCCAACCTGCTGAATTCAAACAAAGGGTTAACTCTGTAAAATGAATCCAAACATTGCAAAACATTTTTATGGATAGCTTGTTTCTAGTTTTAATCACAGGATATTCAATCTTTCACTATAGGCCTCGATGGTCTCCAAAATGTTTCTTCATAGATTTTTACAAAAACAGAGTTTCCAGCCTGCTGTACAATACAAAGGTTTAACTCTGTGAGATGAATCCTCACATTGCAAAGCATATTCACAGATAGCTTATTTCTGGTTTTTATCATGGGATCTTTGATTTTTCAGTATAGGCCTCAATAGGCTTAGAAATGTCACATTGCAGATTCCACAAAACAGTGTTTCCAACACGCTGAATCAAAACAAATGTTTAACTCTGTCAAACGAATGAACACATGACAAAGTATTTTCACAGGTAGCTTGTTTCTAGTTTTTAATTGCAGGATATTCGGTTTTCCTCTATATGCCTCAATGGGATCTGAAATGTCTCTTTGAAGATTGTACCAAAAGAGTGGTTCCAACCTGCTGAAACAAACAAAAAAAAAAGGTTGAACTCTGTTATATGAATCCACAATTGCAAAGCATTTTCACATACAACTTGTTTCTAGTTTTTACCATGGGATATTTGGTTTTCCACTGTAGGCCTCAATGGGCTCTGAAAAGTCCCTTCACAGATTCTACAAAAGGAGTGTTTCTAACCTGTTGATAAAAACAAAGATGTATCTCTTTCAGATAAAACTACACATCAAAAAGTATTTTCACAGGTAGGTTGTTTCCAGTTTTTGTCATGTGATATTTGGTTTTTCACTATAGACCTCAAAGGGATCAGAAATGTCTCTTTTACATTCCACTAAAAGAGTGTTTCAAACCTGCAGTACAAAAAGAAAGCTTTAACTCTGTGACATAAATCCACATAATGCAAAACATTTTCACATATAGCTTGTTTCTAGTTTTTATCCTGGGATATTCTGTTTTTGCCCCTAGGCCTCAATGGGCTTTGAAACATCCCTTTGTGGGTAATGCAGAAAGAGTGTTTCCACCTTGCTGAATCAAAAAAAAAAAAAAAAAAAAAAGGTTTAAGTCTTTGAGATGAATCAACACATGGCAAATCTAATTCACAGATAGCTTGTTTCTAGTTTTTTTGAGGGTTATTCATTTTTCACAATAGACATCAATGGGCTCTGAAATGTCCCTTCGGAGATTCTACAAAAAGAATGTTTCCAAGCTGCTGAATTGAAACAAAGTTTTAACTTTTGAAGATAAAACCACATGTCTCAATGCACTTTCACAGATAGCTTCCTTCTAGTTTTTATCATGGGATATTGGTTTTCACTACATGACAAAATGGGCTCCAAATTGACCTCTTGTAGATTCTACAAGCAGAGAGTTTCCAACCTGCTGATGCAATACAAAGATTTAACTTTGTAAGATAAATCTACACATGACAAAGCATTTTTACAGATACCTTGTTTCTAGCTTTTATCACAGTATATTCTGTTTTTCACTACAGGCCTCAATTTGCTCTGAAATGTCCTGTTATATATTCTACAATAAGAATGCTTCCAACCTGATGAATAAAAAGAAAGATTTAACTCTATGAGATGAAATCACGCATCTCAAAGCATTTTTAGAGATAGCTTCTTTACAGTTTTTATTAGGATTTTAGGTTTTTCACTATAAGCCTCAATGGGCTTTGAAATATCTCCTCATCAATTGTACAAAAAGAGAGTTTCCAACCTGCTGAATCAAAACAAAGGTTTAACATTGTGAGACAAATCCACAAATTGCAAAGCATTTTCACAGATAACTTATTTCTAGTTTTTATCACGGGATGTTTGGTTTTTCACTATAGGCCTCAGGGGGCTTAAGAAATGGCCCCTCATTGATTCTACAAAATGAATGTTTCCAACCTGCTAAGTTTTCAACCTGCTGAATCAAAACTAACATTCAACTCTGTGAGATGAATCCACACATTGCAAAGCATTTTCACAGATAGCTAGTTTCTAGTTTTTATCACGGGATATTCAGTTTTTTACTATAGGCCTCATTGGGTTTGAAATGTCCCCTTGCAGATTCTAGAAAAATAGTGTTTCCAACCTGCTAAGTCAAAATAAAGGTTAAACTCTGTGAGATGAAACCACACATTGCAAAACATTTTTACAGATAGCTTGTTCTAGTTTTTATCATGGCATAGGCTGTTTTTCACTATAGGCCTCAATGAGCTCAAAATTGTCCCTTCCTTTATTCTACAAAAAGAATGTTTCCAACCTGCCCAATCAAAACAAGGTTTTACTCTGTGAGTTGATTCTACACATTGCAAAACATTTTCACACATAGCTTGTTTCTAGTTTTTATCCTGGGATATTTAGTTTTTAATATAGGCCTCTATGGGCTCTGAAATGTCCCTTCATAGGTATTACAAAAAGAGTATTTTCAACCTTCTGAACTAAAACAAGGGTTTAACTCTGTGAGATGAATCCACACATCTCAAAGCATTTTCACAGATAATCTGTTGTCAGTTTTTATCAGGGATATTCCTTTTTTTTATAATAGGCCTCAAGGACTCAGAAATTTCTTATTTAAATTCTACTAAAATAGTGTTCCCAACCTGCTTTATATGAACATAGGTATAAGTCTGTGAGATAAATCCACACATCACAAACATTTTCACAGATAGCTTGTTTCTAGCTTTTCTCACAAGATATTCAGTTTTTTCACTAAAGGCCTCAAAGGGCTCTGAAATGTTCCTTTGTAGATTCTACAAAAGAGGGTTTTAGACCTGCAGAAGCAAAATAAAAGTTTAACTCTGTGTGATGAATCCACACATTGCAGAGCATTTTTGCTAATAATTTTTTTCTAGTTTCTGTGGTGGGATATTTTGTTTATCAATATACTCACACATGGGCTTCAAAATGTCCCTTCATAGAGTCTTAAAAAAAGACTATTCCCAATCTCCTAAGTCAAAACATATGTTTAACTCTGAGAGATAACCCACACATCACAAAGCATTTTCACAGATAGATTGTTTCTAGTTTTTATCGTGGAATATTGGGTTTTTGACTATAGGTTTCAATGGACTCTAAACCATCCTCTCTTAAATTCTACAAAAAAAGTGTTTCCAACCTGCTGTATATAAATAAGAGTTTAACTCTGTGAGATGAATTCAGATTCAAAGCATTTTTACGGATAGCTTGTTTCTAGTTTCCATTGTGAAATATTTGATTTTTCACTCTAAGCCTTAATGGGCTCCGAAATATCCCTTCGTAAATTCTAAAAAAGAGTGTTTCAAACCTGCAGAATCAAAACAAAAGTTTAACTCTGTGAGATGAATCCACCCATTCCAAAGCATTTTTACTAATAATTTGTTGCTAGTTTCTATAATGGGAAATTAAGCTTATCAATGTACTCATCCATGGGCTTTGATTTTGCCATTCATAGAATCTTTAAAAAGAGTGTTTCCAATCTGCTGAATCAAAACAAATGTTTAACTCTGAGAGATGATTTGCATATTGCAAAGCATTTCAAAGATAGCTTGATTCTAGTTTTAATCAAGGAATATTCAACGGGCTTTGAAATGTCCCTTCTTAGATTCTGCTAAAAGTGTGTTTCCAACCTGTTGAAACAAAAATTTAATTTATGTTTCTAGTTTTTATCATGGGATATTCAGTTTTTCACTATTGGCCCCAATGGGCTCTGAAATGTCCCTTTGTAGATTCAACAAATTGAGTGATTCCAAACTGCTGAAATTAAAAAAAAAAAATGTTTGTTTGTTTTTTTTTTTTTTTGGTTTTTTTGAGATGGAGTTTCTCTCTGTCACCCAGGCTGGAGTGCAGTGGCAGCGATCTCGGCTCACTGCAAGCTCTGCCTCCTGGGTTCATGCCATTCTCCTGCCTCAGCCTTCGGAGTAGCTGGGACTACAGGCTCAGGCCACCAGACCTGGCTAATTTTTTGTGTTTTTAGTAGAGACGGGTTTCACCGTGTTAGCTAGGATGGTCTCGATCACCTGACTTCGTGATCTGCCTGCCTCAGCCTCCCAAAGTGCTGGGATTACAGGCGTGAGGCCCAGCAAAAAAAAAGTTTTGCTATGTGAGATGAATCCACACATCACACAGCATTTTCAGAAGTAAATTTTTAATTGTTTTTATCATGAAATATTCGTTTTTTTACTATAGACTTTCATAGGTATGAAATGTCGTGTGTTCTAGAAAAAAAAGGATTCCCAACCTGCTGAATAAATACAAAGGTTTAACTTTGTGAGATCAATCCACACATTGCAAAGTATTTTCACTGATAGCTTTTCTCTAGTTTCTATCACAGGATAATCAGTTTTTGAGTATAGGTCTCTAATTTGCTTTGAAATGTCCTCTAGTACGTTGTAGAAAAAGAGTGTTTCCAACCTGCTGAATGACAAGATAGTTTAAACTCTGTGAGATAAAATCACATATTGCAAAGCATGTTCAGACATAGCTTCTTTGTAGTTTTTGGTTTTTATTCCCCCGTGGGACATTTGGTTTTTCGCTATAGGCCTCAATGGGCTCTGAAAGGCCCCCTCATAGATTGTACAGAAAGATTGTATTAAACATGCCAAATCAAAAGAAAGGCATAACTCTGTGAGATAAATCCACACATAGCAGAGCATTTTCACAGATAGGTTGTTTCTGGTTTTTATCATGGGATATGCTGTTTCTCACTACATGCCTTAATGGGCTTCAAAATGTTGCTTCATAGATTCTATAAAATAAGTGTTTACAGCCTGCTGAATCAGAATGAAGGTTTAACTCTGGAGGTGAATCCACACATCGTAAAGCATTTTCACGAGAGCTTTCTTCTTTCTTTTTTAGTGTGGAATATTTGGTTTTTCATTGTTGACCTCAATGAGCTCCAAAATGTCCTATCGTAGATTCCACAAAATTAATGTTTCCAACCTACTTAAGCAAAAAAAAGTTTTAAATCTCTGACATGAATCCACACATCACAAAGCATTTTCACAAGTAGCTTGTTTGTAGTTTTTATCACGGGATATTTCGTTTTACACTATAGGCTTCAATGGGCTTCAAAATGTCTTTTCTTAGATTCTACAAAAAAGCATTTCCTACCTGGAATAAAAGCAAAAGTTTATCTCTGTGAGGTGAATTGACACATTGCAACGTATTTTCACAAATAGCTTATTTCTAGTTTTTATCACGAAAAATTCGATTTTTCACTATTGGCTTCAATGGGCCCTGAAATGTCCCTTTGTAGATTCTACAAAGAGAGTTTTTCCAACCTGCTGAATCAAAACAAAAGTTTAACCCTATGAGATGAATCCACACATTGCAAAGCATTTTCAGAGATTGCTTTTTCATTGTTTTCATCGCAAAACATTCGTTTTTTACTGTAGGCATCAATTCTTGTGAAATGTCCCATTGCATATTCTACAAAAAAAGTGTACCAAACCTGCTGAATAAAAACAAAGGTTTAACTTTGTAAGATGAATCCACACATTGCAAAGCATTTTCACAGATAGCTTGTTACTAGTTTTTATCACGCAATATTCATTTTTTAAATATAGGCCTCCATGGGCTCCAAAATGTCCCTTTGTAGATCCTACGAACTGAGCGTTTACAACCTGCTGAATCAAAACAAGAGTTTAACTCTGTGAGATGAATCCATATATTGCAAAGCATTTTTACAGATAGTTTGTTTTCAGTTTTTATTGGGGGATATTTAGTTTTTCATTATAGGCCTCAAAGATCTCAGAAATATCTTCTTTTAGATTCTACTAAGACAGTGTTAGCAACATGCTGTATATAAACATAGGTTTAAGTCTGTGAGATAAATACATTGCAAACATTTTCAGATATAGCTAGTTTCTAGATTTTATCACAAGATATTTGGTTTTTCACTAGTGGCATCAATGGGTTCAGAAATGTTCCCTCATAGATTATACAAAAAGTGTGTCTCCAGTCTGCTGAATCAAAAAAAAAGGTTTAGCTCTGTGAGAAAAATCCACACATTGCAAGCTAATTGAGAGACAGTTTTTTTCTAGTTTTATCACAGGATATTGGTTTTTCACTATAGGCCTCAATGGGCTCAGAAATGTTCCTTTGTTCATTCTACAAAAAACGTGTTTCCAACCTGCTGAATCAAAACAAAAGTTTAACTCTGCAAGATCAACTCACACATCACAAAGCATTTTCACAGATAGCTTGTTTCTAGTTTTTATCAAGAGATACTCTATTTTTTTTATTGTAGACTTCAGTGTGCTCTGAAATGTCCTTTCATAGATTCTACAAAAACAGTGTTTCCAACCTGCTGAATTAAAATAAAAGTTAAACTCTGTAAGATGAAATCATACATTGCAAAGCATTTTCACAAATAGCTTGTTTCTGGTTTTTATCGTGGGATATTTGGTTTTTCAATATAAGCATCAATGGGCTTTGAAATGTTCCTTCTTAAATTTTACAAAGAGACTGTTTTCAACTTTCTGAATAAAAACAATGGATAAATCTCTGAGATGAATCCACACATTACAAAGCATTTTCACAGGTAATTTTTTTTAGTTTTTCTCACGGAATATTGTGTTTTTCAATATAGGCTTCAATGGACTCTAAATTGTCCTCTCTTAAATTTTACAGAAACAGTGTTTGCAATGTGCTGTATATAAACAAAAGTTCACCTCTGTGAGATAAATCTACACACACAAAGCATTTTCACAGTTACCTTGTTTCTAGTTTTCATCATAAAATATTTGGTTTTTCACTATAGGCCTCAATGTGCTCCAAAATGTCCCTTCATAGATTCTACAAAAAAAGTATTTCCATTCTTCTGAATCAAAACAAAGGTTTTACTCTCTGTGATGAATTTACACATTGCAAAGCATTTTCATAGATAGCTTGTTTCTAGTTTTTATTGTGGGATATTTGGTTTTTCACTATAGGCCTAAAAGGGCTCAGAAATTTCTTCTTTTAGACTCTACTAAAAGAGTGTTTCCAAACTGCACTATAAAAACAAAGTTTTACTTCTGTGTGATAAATCAACATATCACAAAGCATATTCACAGATAGCTTGTTTCTAGTTTTTATCACAGGATATTGGGTTTTTCACTAAAGCCTCAATGGGCTTTGAAATGTCCCTCTGTAGATTTTATTAAAAGAGTGTTTTTAACCTGCTGAATCAAAACAATGTTTAACTTTTTGAGATGAAGCCACACATTGCAAAGCATTTTCACAGAGAGATTGTTTCTAGTTTTTATTGCAGGATATTGTTTTTTCACTACAGGCCAATATGGGCTTTGAATTATCCCCTCATAGATTATACAAACAGCAAGTTTCCAAGCTGCTGAAGCAAAACAAAAGTTTAACTTTGTAAGATGAATCTACATATTGCAAAGCATATTTTACAGATAGTTTGTTTCTAGTTTTTATTGCTAGATATTCAGTTTTTCACTGTAGGCTTCAATTTACTCTGAAATATCCTATCAAAGATTCTACAAAAAGAGGGTTTCCAACCTACTGAACCAAAAAACAGGTTTAACTCTGTGCGACTAAATCACACATCGCAAAGCATTTTCAGAGACACCTTTATATAGATTTATTGCAGGATATTTGGTTTGTCACTATAAGCCTCGATGTTCCTTGAAATGTCTCTTCATAGATTGTGCAAAAACAGAGTTTCCAACTTTTTACTGTAGGCCTCAGTGGGCTCAGAAATGACCCTCAAAGATTCTACAAAAAGAATACTTCTAACCTGCTGAATCAAAACAGAAGTTTAACGCTTTGGGGTGAATCCACACATCATGAAGCATTTTCACAGATAGCTTCTTTCAAGATTTTATCGTGAAATATTTGTTTTTTTGCTATAGGCCTCACTGGGCTCAGAATTGACCCCTCTTAGATTCTACTAAAAGAGTGTTTCCAAAGTGCTGTAAAAAAAATGAAGTTTTAACTCTGTATGATGAATCTACACATCACAAAGCATTTTCAGATATAGCTCACTTCTAGTTTTTATCACGGGATATTCTGTTTTTCACTATAGGCCTCAAAGGGCTCCAAAATGTCCCTTTGCAGATTCTGCAAAATGAGGGTTTTTAACCTGCTGAATATAAACAAAACTTTACCTCTGTGAGATAAATCCACACATCACAAAACATGTTCAAAGGTAGTTTTTTATCTAGTTTTTATCACATGATATTCAGTTTTTCACTATAGGTCTAATGGGCTCTGAAATTTTCCTTTTTAGATTCTACAGAGTGTTTCCAATGTGCTGAATCAAAACAAGGTTTTAACTATGTGAGATGAATCCAGACGTCTAAAGCATTTTCACAAATTGTTTGTTTTTATAGGGGGATAGTCAGTTTTTTACTACAGGCCACAGAAAGCTCAGAAATGTCTTCTTTTAGATTCTACTAAAAGAGTGTTTCCAACCTGCTGTATATAAATATAGGTTTAGCTCTGTGAAATAAATCCACACATTGCAAACATTTTCACAGATAGCTTGTTTCTAGTTTTTATCGTGGGATATTTGGTTTTTCACCATAAGCCTCAATAGGCTCCTAAATGTCCCTTTGTAGATTCTACAAAATGTTTCCAACTTGCTGTATAAAAAAAAAAGGGTTAACTCTGTGAGATGTATCCACACATCAAAAATCATTTTCACAGATAGATTATTTCTAGTTTTTATTTTGCGATATTCTGTTTTTCATTAAAGGTCTCATTGAACTCCAAAAAATCCCTATGTAGATTCTACAAAAAGAGTGTTTCCAGCCTGCTGAATCAAAACAAAGGTTTAATTCTAAGAGATCATTCCAAACATTGCAAGACACATTTACAAATAGGTTGTTTCTAGGTTTTATCATGGGATATTTAGTTTTTTAATATAGGCCTCAATGGGCTCCAAAATTTACCTTTGTAGATTCTATGAAAAGAGTGTTTTCAACTGGCTGAATCAAAACAAAGGTATACCACTATGAGAGAAATGCACACATCGCAAAGCATTTCAATTGATAGCTTGTTTCTACCTTTATTTCAGGATAATCAGTTTTGACTATAGGCCTCAATGAGCTTCAAAATGTCCCTTCTTATATTCTACAAAAAGAGCGCTTTAAACCTGCTTAGGTTTAAACCTGCAAAGGTTTAATTCTGTGAGATGAATCCAAACATTGCACAGCATTTTCACATATATGTTATTTCTAGTATTTAATGCAGGATATTTTGTTTTTCACTATAGACCACAATAAGCTCTGAAATGTCCCCTCATAGATTCTACAAAAAGAGTTCTTTCAACCTGCTGAATAAAAACAAAGGTTTAACTCTGTAAAATGAAGTGATGCATTGTAAAGCATTTTCACAGATAGCTTGGTTCTAATTTTTATCATGGGATATTCAGTTTTTCACCACAGACCACAATGTGCTCCAAAATGTCCATTTGTAGACTCTACAAAAGGAATGATTTTGGCCTCCTAAATCAAAACAAAGGTTTAACTCTGACAGATGAATCCATATATTGCAAAGAATTTTCACAGACAGATTTTTCTAGTTTTCATCACAGGACATTCTGTTTTTTCATACACTTCTTCATGTGCTCCGAAATGTCCCTTAGTAGACTCCACAGAAAGAGTGTTTTCAACATGCTGAAGCAAAAAGAATGCTTAACTCTGTGAGTTGAATCCACACATCACAAAGCATTCTCTTATATAGCTGGTTTCTGGTTTTTATCTTGAGATATAAGGATTTTAAATGTAGGCCTCAATGTTCTCTGAAATGTGTCCTCTTAGATCCTTCAAAAACAGTGTTTCCAACCTGCTGAATCAAAGTTTTAACTCCATGAGATGAATTGACACATCACAAAGCATTTTCACAGATAACTTTTCTAGTTTTTGTCACGGGATATTCGGTTTTTCACTAGTGGCCTTTGTGGACTCCAAAATGTCCCTTCATAGAGCCTACAAAAAGAATATTTCCAACTGGCTGAATCAAAACAGAAGTTCATATCTGTGAGATATATCCACACATTGCAAAGCATTTTCACAAATAACTTTTTTCTAGTTTTTATTGCAGGAAATTTGGTTTTTCACTATAGACCTCAATAGGCTCCAAAATGTCCCCTTGTAGATTGCACAAGTGTTTTCAACATGCTAAATCAAAACAAAAGTTTTAATCTGTGATATGAATCCATACATCACAAAGCATTTCCATACATCATAAAGCATTTCCACCATCAAAACAAAGGTTTAACTCTGTGAGATGAATCCACATGCTGCAAAGTATTTTTGCAGATAGCTTTTTTCTATTTTATGTCATGGGATATTCGGTTTTTCACTGTACTGGTCTGTGAGCTCCAAAATGTCCCTTTGTAGATTCTACAAAAAGAGTCTTTAATCTGCTCATTCAAAACAAATGTTGAACTCTGAGAGATGAATCCACTCATCACATAGCATTTTCACAGATAGCTTGTTTCTAGTTTTATCACAGGATATTCAGTTTTTCACTGTAGGCCTCAATGGGCTATGAAATTTCCCTTCGTAGATTCTACAAAAAGTGTGATTCTGGCCTGCTGAATCAAAACAAAGGTTTAACGCTGTGAGATGAATCCTCACATTGCAAAGCATTTTCACAGATAGCTTGTTTCTAGTTTTCGTCACAGGACATTTGGTTTTTCACTATATATCTCAATTTTCTCCAAAATGTCCCCTCATAGATTCTATAAAAAGAGTGTTTCCAATTTTCTGAATCATGATAAAGGATTAAGTCTGTGAGATGAATATACACATGTCAAAGAATTTTTACTGATAGATTGTTTCTTGTTTTTTTGGTGGGTTATTTGGATTTTCACTGTAGGCCTCAATGGCCTCTGAAATGTCCCCACCTAGATGGTACAAACGGACTGCATCCAATGTGCTGAATAAAAAAAAAAGGTTTATCTCTATCAGAAGAATCCAAACATTAAAAAGCATTTTCACAGATAGCTTGTTTCTAGTTTTTATAGTGGGATATTCAGTTTTTCACTAATGGCCATAATGGGTTCTGAAATGTCCCTTCTTAGATTCTCCAAAGACAGTGTTTCTAATGTGCTTAATCAAAACAAAGGTTTAACTCTTTGAGATGGATCCAGACATCACAAAGCATTTTCAGAGATAGATTTTTTATTGTTTTTATCACAAAATATTCATTTTTTTAGTGTAGGCATCAATGGGTGTGAAATGTCCTTTTGTATATTCTATAAAAAGGTGTCTTTAACCTGCTAAATAAATACAAGGTTTAATTCTGTGAGATAAATCCACACATTGTAAAACATTTAAAAAGATAGCTTGTTTTTACTTTTTATCACAGTATATTTGGTATTTCACTATGGGCCTCAATGGGCTTCAAAATGTCACTTTGTAGATTCTACAAAAAGAGTGTTTCCAACTGCCGAATCAAGACAAAGTATTAGCTCTGTTAGATGAGTCCACACATTGCAAATAATTTTTACTGATAGCTTGTTTCTGGTGTTTATCGTGGGATAATCAGTTGTTCATCAACCTGCTGAATCACAAGAAAGTGTAACTCTGTGAGATGAAATCACACTTTGCAAATAATTTTCAGAAACAGCTACTTTGTAGTTTTTATCATAGGAAATTCAAATTTTCACTGTTAGTCACAATGGGCTTTGAAATGTCCTTTTGTAGATTGTACAAAAAGAGTGTATCCAATCTGCTGAATCAAAACAAAGGTTTAATTCTGTGAGATAAATCCACACATTGCAAAGCATATTCACAGCTAGCTTGCTTTTAGTTTTTATTGTGGGATATTGGGGTTTTCACTATAGGCCTCAATGGGCCCTGAAATATTTCTTCATAGATTCTACATAAAAAGTGTTTTAAACCTGCTGAATCAGAAGAAAGGTTTAACTCTGTGAGATGAATCAACACATTGCAAATCATTTTCACAGATAGCTTGCTTCTAGTTTTTGTCATGGGATATTTGGTTTTTCCATATAGGCCGCAATGGACTCCAAAATATTACTTTGTAGACTCTACAAACTGCTGAATTAAAACAAAGGTTTCACTCTGTGAAATTGAATCCACACATCACAAAGCATTTTCACAGATAGTTTACTTTGGCTTCTCACTGTAGGCCTCAGGGGTTTGAAATGTCTTTTCTTTGATTCTACAAAAAGTGTGTTTCCAACCTGTGGAATCATAGTAAATGTTAAACTCTGTGAAATGAATTCCATACATTGCCAAGCATTTTCACAGATAGCTGGATTCTAGTTTTTATTGAGGGATATTCATTTTTTTACTATAGACCTCAAAGGGCTCAGAAATGCCCATTTGTAGATTTTACAAAAAGAGTGTTTCAAATTTCCTGAATCAAAACAAAGGCTTAACTCTGTGAGATGAATCTACACATCTCAAAGCATTTTCACAGATAGCTTGTTTCTACTTTTTATTACATATATTATATATACTTATACTTGGTTTCTCACTGTAGGCCTCAATGGGCTCCAAAATGTTTCTTCGTTGACTCTACAAAAACATGGTTTCCACCCTGCTAAATCAGAAAAAATGTTTAACTCTGTGAGCTAAATCCACACATCACAAAGCATTTTCACTGATGGCTTGCTTCTAGTTTTTATTAGACGATATTTGATTTTTCACTGTAAGTCTAAATGGGCTCCAAAATGTCCCTTCTTAGATTCTACAAATACATTGTTTCCAACCTGCTGAATCAAAACAAAGGTTTAACTCTGTGAGGTGAATCCACACATGGCAATGCATTTTCAGAGTTAGATTTTGTATTGCTTCTGTCATGAAATATTTGGTTTATTACTATAGGTGTCAATGGCTGTTAAATGTCCCTTCATATAATCTATAAAACAAGTGTTCATAATTGGCTGAATAAATACAAAGTTTTAACTCTGTGAGATGAAATCACACATTGCAAAGCATTTTCAGACATAGTTTCTTTTTAGTTTTTATTGACGAACATTCCTTTTTTCACTATAGGCCTCAATGGGCTCAGAAATGTACCTTCGCAGATTGTACAAACAAAGTGTATGAACTTGTGGAATCAAAGCAAAGGTTTAATTCTGTCAGATAAATCCAAACATCACAAAGCCTTTTCACAGATAGTTTGCTTCTAATTTTTATTGTGGGTTATTCTGTATTTCACTGTAGGCCTCAATGAGCTCTGAAATGTTTTCTCCTAGATTCTATGAAAAAAAATGTTTCCAACTCTGTAAGATGCATCCCACATTACAAAGCATTTTCACAGAAAGCTTCCTTCTAGTTTTTGTTGCAAATATTCAGTTTTTCACTATAGGCCTCAAAGGGCTCTGAAGTGTCCCTTTGTTGATTCCACAAAAAGAGTGTTTATGAACTGCTGAATTAAAACAAAGGTTTAACCCTGTGAGGTGAATCCACACATCACAAAGCATTTTCACAGGAAGCTTGTTTGTACTTTTTATTGTGGGATATTTGGTTTTTCACTATAAGCCTCATTGGGCTTCAAAAAGTACTTTATTAGATTCTAAGAAAAACGTGTTTCCAACCTGCTAAATGGAAACAAAGGTTTCACTCTGTGAGATAAATACACACATTGCAAAGCATTTTCACATATAGTGTTTTTTCTAGTTTTTATCATGGGATAATCGATTTTTCACTATAGGCTTTAATGGGCTTTGAAAAGGCCCTTCTTACATTCTACAATTACAGTGTTTTCAACCTGTTGAAACAAAGCAAAAGTTTAACTCTATGAGATAAATCCACACATTACAAAGCTTTTTCACTGATAGGTTTTTTCTAGGTTCTATCGTGGGATATATAGTTTTTTTTTTCTTTTCTTTTTTTTTTTTGAGACGGAGTTTTGCTCTTGTTGCCCAGGCTGGAGTGCAATGACAAGCTCTGCCTCCCCAGTTCAAGTCATTCTCCTGCCTCAGCCTCCCGAGTAGTTGGGATTACAGGCATGTGCCACCACACCTGGCTAATTTTGTATTTTTAGCAGAGATGGGGTTTTTCCATATTGGTCAGGGTGGTCTCGAACTCCCAACCTCAGGTGATCAGCCCTCCTTGGCCTCCCAAAGTGCTGGGATTACAGGCATGAGCCACCATGCATGGCGGGATATAGAGTTTTTCACTGAATGCCTCAACGGGCTTCAAAATGTCCCTTCATAGATTTTACAAAAAGAGTGTTTCCAACATGCTAAATCAAAACAAACAAACAAACAAACAAAAAACTTTAACTCTCTGAGATGAATCCACACATCACAAAGCATTTTCACTGATAGCTTGTTTCTAGTTTATATTGCAGAATATTTGGTTTTTCACTATAGGACCCAATGGGCTCCAAAATTTGCTTTTGTAGATTGTAAAAAAAGAGTGTTTCCAACTTATTGAAGCAAAAGAAAGTTTTCACTCTGTGAGATTAGTCCACATATGGTAAAGCATTTTCACAGATAGCTCGCTTCTAGTTTTTCCTGCCAGATATTCTGTTTTTCACTCTAGGCCTCCATGGGCTCCAAAATGTCTCCTTGTAGATTCTACAGAAAGTGTTTCCAAAGTGCTGAATTGAAACAAATGTTTGACTGTGTGACATAATTTTACACATCACAAAGCATTTTCATGGATAGCTTGTTTGTAGTTTTTATTGCAGGATATTTGGTTTTTCACTATAGACCTCAATGTGTTTTGAAATGCCCCTTCTTAGATTCTACAAAAAAGTGCTTCCAAATAGCTGAATCAAAACGAGGTTTTAACTCCTTGAGATAAATCAACATGCAGTAAAGCCATTTGATAGATAGCTTTCATCAAGTTTTTATGGTGGGATATTCTGATTTTCTCTATAGGCACCAATGGGCTTTGAAACGTCCCTTTCAAAAAAAGTGTTTACAGGCTGCTGAATCAAATCAAAGATTTAGCTTTGTATGATTAATCCAGATATCACAAAGCATCTCACTGATAGTTTGTTTCTAGTTTTTAGCGCAGGATAATTTGTTTTTCACTATAGTCTCAATTGGCCTCTGAATCCCCCTGGTAGATTCTAGAAAAAGAGTGCTTCCAAACGGCTGAACCACAAGAAAGGTTTAACTCTGTGAGATGAAACCACACATCGGAAAGCATTTGAAGTCATGGTTTCTTTGTAGTTTTTATCACGGGATATTCGATGTTACACTACAGGCCTCAAAGAATTTTTAAATGTCCGTCCATTGATCGTACAAAAAGAGTGTATCCATCCTTCTGAATCAAAAAAAAACGTTTAACTCCATATAACAAATCCACACACCCTAAAGAATTTTCACCTTATCCCCCAACAAGGAAACTCTTGTTCTCCCAGCTTCTATCGGAGGGCTGCATGATTCCTGTAGGATGAGAAACAGGCAGCCATGTCTGCCTTTTACCTAGTAATCCAGGCTGTTTTATTTCATCTGCCCATCCTCTCTCATTGTAGAGGGGTCTTTCACTGGGCTGTTGCTGGGTGGGACTGCCTCTCACTGGGGATCTTTTGTCTGTCAGGGATTTCAGAGAGCAAAAGGGATTTCAGGTAGGCTGGCAGCGCTCCAAGTTGTGGATAGCGGTCTCATTGAGGGGGTTGGGTTAGTTTGCACTTTGCAGGAGACTTTTGGGTCTTCTGACAGGAATCCTTGAACATGGCTTGGACTCCAGCACAAATCCGCTTGTTCTCCCAGGCAAGCCTTGATTTTTCTTTGCTTTCATGGTGGGTCCGCAGTGTCCCTCAACAGCACTCCTAGACACCCTTTTCAGGCTTGCAATTGCCCCAAACGGCCTCTGAGACACCCTCTCAACGTCATCTGCACCCGTGAGTTGCTAGTTCGAGGTTTGAGAACACTGCCTCACCTCGGACTTGCCTTTGTCATGGTTTCTGCCTTCTAGAGCGTCGTGCTGAGAAGCAGGAGCCCCTGCAAGGCCCAGAATGAAGGGACATAGTGAGCTGAAGGGCCCGGCCATCTTCCACTGACACCTGCCTCTGGGGTCTCAGGTATGATTCCGTCACCTGGACACCCGTCAACAACTCACCGGACTGTATTTCCATTCCCATGCGACCGGATTCTTGCACACAGCCTCTTTCTGGAACAGAGACAGAAGAGCAATTTCCAGCACCCACCTCACAGTTTCGAAACGCCTCCTCCTCCAGCGGGACCCGACTTCGGAGACGTCCCGAGGAGGCCTTATTGTCGAGACATTAGGGTCCTGCAGTGGGTTGTCGCAGGCAGCATTTTCCCGAGACCAGGTGCGCTCTGCCTGCACCATTTTCCTCTGCTTAGGTAGGCTGACAGCACTGACAACCGAGCGCCCAAGACTGCTTCAGGAATGCGAATGCATCAGTCTCTAGGCACCAGGAGCCAATGGTGAGCCATGGCTGGCATCACAGTGGCCACCGTTGCCTGGAGACAACTCCCTGCGGCTTGGTGGAGGAGACCTCTGTGGACATGCATTGGTGTTGGACTCTCGCCTGTGCTCTCTGGGGGATCCACGGGATAGTCCCCCGATTCTAGGAACTGGCAGGGGCGAGCCAGTCTAAAGAAACATCAAGTGAAGCCTCAGGAATAAGTCGCGTAATTCCTAAGGATCCAAAAGGAACTGCAGGATGCGTCAAGCATGCCTAGTGGTCTCCTTGTGGGGTCCGGGGTTGTTTGCAGTTTGCGGGAGGCATCTGGATTCTCTAGCTGGAATCCTTGAAAGTGGCTTGGATACAAGCACAAGTCCGCTCGTTCTCCCAGGCGGGCCTTGATTTTTCTTTGATTTTATGGGGGTTCCACAGTGCCAATGAAGAGAACTTGTGGACACCCTTTTCAGGCTTGCAATTGCCCCAGAGGGCCTCTGAGACACTCTCTCAACCTCATCTGAACACGTGAGAGGCCAGTTCGAAGTGTGAGAACACTGCTCCTCCTTGGAGTTGCCTTTGTCATGATTCCTGCCTTCTCAGAGAGCCGTGCTGAGAACAGGAGTCCCTGCAGGCCCGGGATGAAGGTCCTCTCTCTGGATCCGGAGGAATCATAACATTTATCAACTCTGTAAACTCTCGGGAAAGCACTTGTGCTATCCAGGTAACCTGGCCTGTGTGAATTCATGCATTAGTCTCCATTTCTGGGAAGAGCTTCAGCACCAGCAGCACATACCGCTGTGAGGGCAAGTGAAAAAGTATCTCTTTGGGTAGATGGATATAATCCTCCCGTAAAGCTTCATTTGCAAGAAAACGGCTATCACCCTTTTCCACCTGTGGAATAAAGATCCTTCTTACGTGTCCAAGATCACCTGGGTTTAACATAATTATGTTGGACCCCCAGTCATCTCCGTCTTGTTCAGAGGCAGTATTTGGGATTGAGATTCGAGATGTAAAAATACTACTAGATTTTGTATCCCTGTGAACCAAAGACATTGAATGAATATACCTCAAGCCCTGGCTACCTTGCAAAAGGAGAGCCTTCAACTCTGCTTCTTTAGAGTAATTTATGATTCTACAGTTTTCATTCACTTCAGTATCAGCTAAATTTCCACCATGACAATATTCATCCTGTGTAAGCATAGCACCATCTTCTGCCCAGGCAGAGAAACACGGAACTGCATAAGGAAGCCGTCCAGGCACTGCAGTAGAGCCTGTGCTCCTCTCAGAGCGTTTTGCTCACTGCAATCAGCTTAAGGCTTTTCTGATCACCTAATACGGTGCATGCATCCATGCTGCCTCTTCACACAGTAAACACAGAACCAAAACCTCCAGAGCAATTTTCTGCAGCTCCTGAAACTGCTGTACGCCGTAACCTCGCTTTGCTCTCAGTCACTGCAGTTCTCTCAGCAGGCCACGTTTCATCTCCCAGCTCCTCAGCCCTGGCTTCCATGTCTTCACCACAAGAATCATCCCCATACCCCCAACAGAATCCGGAGTGAAAGGATCCGAATTCACTTGGAGTCTGTTGCACATCCAGTTCCCATTTCCTGATTTTTCTGTATCACGAAGATTGGTCCCAGAGTTTAACAGAGCTGGGATCAATTCTTCCAGCTCTGGAGAGGAAAACCGGGAGTGCAAGTGGCGGGTGGCAGAGCCTAAGCTTGCAGGAGGTCCACCGGGGCCCCCAGGATCCCTCAGCGCCCAGCAGGGACCTCCCCGCCCGGGCCCCCACAATCCCGCGAAGCTTCTCCCGGTGCCCCCAGCACTCGCCAGAACCAGTGGCCCAGGAAGCAGGTGCTGCTGGCCACCAGGAGCCCAAACACCCTCCCCGCACCAGTCACACAGAGACCCGCTGCCAGGCCGGTCAGCGCTGCGCAGGGCCCCAGCAGCTCCTCAGGCTCCAGGTCCAGGGGCTGCTGGGCCTGGCGGGCAAGGTTCCGCTCACCCCCAGAAAAGGAGATGGAGACCCACAAGGACCTCAGCTTGTCTGGTGCTAGAGCCTGGGCTGTCAGAATGCCTCTCCGCCTTGCGGCAGGCAGGAGCCTCGTGCGCCCCCTGGTGGCCGCGGCCAGAAGCTGTCACACCCCATGGGCGGAGGCGCCTCAGCCCGGCAACGGCGGGCTGGAGGTGCCACTCCCATTCATAGACTAGGAATCAGAACCCTGGGCTGTCATAGCCTGGTCAAAATTCTTCCAAACTGAGCAGGGACAGGGACCAACTCACCCCCAGCTGCAGTGTATGCAGTGTAGACATATCTGGACTTCAGCCATTCCTGAGAAACCCCTTGCCTCACCCGTACATGCCCGGCCCACCTTTCCCTTCCTCGCCAGGACCCCACACCCCTCCCTCTGAGTCGCTTCCTCTCTGAAACAAATAGGGGTGATAGAGAGTAACACATCAGTAACAAGAAACTAGCAGGTGTTCAGTAAAATTGTCTACGCTGGCCTCTTCCACAATCAAGTGAGCATTAACCGGAACATGCTCATTGGAAGTGGAGAGTCGCCGACAGCCCCTCCGCCTCTGTCTGGCTTTGCATTCCCGCAGAGCCAAACTGGGGCCCAGAAAAGGTGTGGGCGAAGACCCCCTCACCTCCCAGCAGGGAGCGTGCTGCCCGCGGTTTTCGGGATCCTGGGCGTGGAGCCATCCTCACAGGACCCTCAGAGGTGGGGAGGAGAAAGAGCACAGCCATTTGACAGATGCAGAGAGTGAGGTCCGTGGGGGAGGGGTGAGTGGCCCAAGGCAACAGGACCTGTGAATAGCAGAGCTAGGATTCCAGCAGGTCCCCAGCCAGTCACTGGGTGAGCCCCTGCTGTGTGGGGATCACTGAGGTGCAGGCATTCTGAGAAACACACGGTTGAGGAACTCATGGCCCTCCATCCTGAATTCTGGGGCGCTTTCTAGGACACAATATGGTAAAGGTTGTGTAATATGTGTGAGGTCCAGCATGTGCACGAAGCAAACAGGGATAGATTGGGGTGGTAGTACAGGGACAGAATCACAGTTGGGACCCTTGAGAAGGCAGTTGGAGTTTTTCTGCCAGAGCAGGAGAAACCTTCTGAGCACCCAGGCTGGCATGTGCAAAGGCATAGAGGCAAGCTCCCCCTGACACACGGCTGGAGGGGAAGCTCTAAGTGCTGCGCACAGGCTGTTCACACTGCATCCTTCTCCCTGGACTTGCTCCCCCCTCAGCACCTCCATCCTTCCAGTTAGCTATCCAGGCCACCACCCTCACCCTCTCACACCCACATCCTGTGGGTCCCACATTCGAGAGACAAGAATTCAGTTTCTTCTCACACCCCCACCCCATGGCTGCTCATCACCTGGTCTGAGTCCCCATCCTCTCTCTCCCCCTACTTGGTCTCTGCTTCCATCCT
This sequence comes from Pongo pygmaeus, assembly GCF_028885625.2. Classification (NCBI taxonomy): domain Eukaryota; kingdom Metazoa; phylum Chordata; class Mammalia; order Primates; family Hominidae; genus Pongo; species Pongo pygmaeus. The sequence goes on along the minus strand of NC_072392.2, from coordinate 24,462,067 downwards.
TGACTCCTGACGTCTCCTTGCAACTCAATACTAGGTCAGATCATGTCACACTTCTGCTCTGGTGCAAGAACTATGTGGTTCCTTCAGTTCAGTGTCACCAGGATTTGATATTCCCAAGGCATGTCTCTCACTCCTTTGTTCTCATTTTACCTTCACACAGGAAAACACTTTTTCTTCTTGAAGTGTGCTGCTATGTAGCTACTCTTGGTGATGAAATCTATGTGTTATTACTTTTGAAATTATTTTAATAGTCCTTACCAAATAAAGATATTTAGCTATATATTCAATGCTAGCTTGAATAATTTTTCTAAGCATGCTTTTTGACTTTTTAAAATTTAAGATGACATTGGATGATTTTATTATGTACATCATGATGTTTTGAACATTCCACATATAGATTGTTGAATGGTTAAATCTAACTATTAACAAATGCATTATCTAACATCGTTATCATTTTTGTTGTGAGAACACTTATCATCCACTATCCTTGCAGTTTTCTAGAAGGCAATATATCATCAGTAACTGTAACCACCTTGCCATACAATAGATTTCTTGAAATTTGTTTTATCTATCCAGTTTTAATTATGTGCCCTCTGACCAACATCTCCCCATCCTGCTCCCCTCTCTAACCACTCCAGGCTCTGCTCACCGCCATTCTGCTCTCTACTTCTATGAGACCAACTTCTTTAGATCCCTCATACGAATGAGATAATGCAGTATTTTTCTTTCTGCACTTAGATTATTTCACTTAATATACTGTCCTCCAGGATCATCCATGTTGACAGTAATGACAGCATTTTATTCTGTTGTATGACTAAGTATCATTCCATTGTATGTGTTTATGTACATACATACATACATGTATGTATACAAGCATATGTAGACATACCATTCTTCAAATATATTATTTTACATTTATTTTTATTAAAATTATATTTCTCCCTTATCTAAATACTGATAAAAATATGAGGTATTTTCAGTCCTTCCTCTTAATAAAAGCCAAAGTTAAAGGGCTGTTTCCCTGTTTTTTGGTAAGATTCTTTTTCTTGCTGATTTTTTTGAGTTCCCTGCAGATTCTGCATATTACTACTTAATCGTAAGTATGGTTTGGATTTTTTTTTCCTTTCTGTATAATGTCTGTTTCCTCTGTGGTCTATTTCTTTTCTTTGCCAAAACTTTTTATTAGTTTAATTCAGTCTCATTTATTTATTTTTGTTTTTGTTGCATTTGCTTTTGGGATATTTGTCATAAATTATTTATCTAGGCCAACATCTGGAAGAGTTTTTACTAGGCTTTTCTTCTAGAATTGTTATGGTTTCAAGTCTTAGATTTAAGTCTGTAATCCATCTGGAGTTCATGTTTGGATATGGTGAGAGACACAAACACAGTTTCATTCTTCTACATGTGGCCACCCAATTTTCCCAGCACCATTTTTTATGTATGTGTATGTTTTTGTCTGATTTGTCAAAGGTTGTTATTGTTTGGCTGTATTTGTTAGATTCTCTATTCTGTTACATTGTTGTATGTGTTTATTTTTATACCAGCAAAATACTGTTTTGGTTACTGTATCCTTGTAGTATAAATTGAAGTCGAAGGAAAGACAAAGGAAAGTCGTTGTCTTTCCTTTATTTTGAAGGAGAGTTTTAGCAAATATAAGTGTTCCTAAATAGCAATATTTCCTTCAATACTTTGAATATATTATCCCACTTGGCCCTGGCCTGAAAGGAGTATCTGAGAATTGCGCTGATAGTTATGTGATGAGTAGATTTTCTCTTGCTGCTTTTAAAATTCACTTTTTCTCTTTGACTTTTGACAATTTTGTTAAAATATGTCTTGGTGTAAGCTTCTTCATGTTCAATCTACTTAAGGACTCTTGAACTTCATGAGTCTGGATGTCCACCTCCCACCTCAAATTCAGCAGGTTCTCAGTCAGTATTTCTCAAAATAAGCTTTCTATTCTTTCCTCTATTTCACCTTCTTGTATGCACATAATGCATATATTGCTTTATTTGATGATATTCCATAAGTCTCATAGTTTTTTTTACTCTTTATCTTTTGCTACTTTTTTGTTTTTTGCACCTCTGACAGGATAATTTCAAGATACCTGTTTCCCACTTTGCCATTTCCTCTTCATGACTGAATCTGCTGTTAAAACACTCTATTAAATTTTTCAGTTTAGTCATTATATTCTTCAGCATTAACATTTCTGTGTTTATTTTTATTGCTTCTATTTATTAGTGTAACTTCTGATTTTCTTTATGTATTGCTTTCCTAATTTTGTTTAGTTGTCTATACGTGTTCCCATATAGTTCACTGAGCTTAGTATCTAAAATAATTACTTCCAATTTTTAAAAGCACTTTGTCAATTCCTATTTCTTTAGGGTCTACTATTGAAGCTTTTTGGCTTTACTTAAATTGTGTCATATTTTCCTGATTCTTCATGATTCTTGTGGCCTTGTGCTGGTATACATATCTTTGAGAAGGTGGTCACTTTTTCTAGTCTTTACAGATTGGCTTCAGCAGGAAAAGTTCTTCACCATTAAGTGTGGCCTGGTGTTCTTGTTCGGTCAGGTGGTTGAGCCTGTTGATGGATTTGGCTGACTGGCGGTGCTTCATGGTCAGAAATGTCTGCTGGTTTTATTCCCCCTGATTTGGTAGCTTTGTTGGGTGAGGCCACTTGAAGCATTGTGGGGCACATTGAGATCTGCATGTACCAGTCACTGAGTGTTTCACCCCCTTTCTTTGGTGCTAGTTATCTTCAAGTGGTCTAAGTATTAAAATTCTTCCAGTGTTCGTTTTGAGGCAAAGTAGAAGTGTGCCCATCAGGTAGCACTCCCCAAATAGATATTGAATATCCACTTTGATCTACTTTTCTCCCACTGGAAAAATAATGGGCTGAGGGTATACTTCTCAGCACAGTATTGTTCGGGATACGGAAGTGGTAAAGCAAACAAAGTAAAATCATTCTTCTTATCCATTTTAATGAGTCTGTCTTTGCTTTTGAGCTCTTTTTGGGTTTTGCAATCTCACAGTGGTATTTGGAGTTCTCACAAAAGCATTCTTTCCTGTGGGTAGTTGCCAAATAGATGTCTCTTTGAGGGACTCAGGGCTGGGAACCTACTATTCCACCATCTTACCAGACTCCCTCTATATCCAACCACTTCCATCTCTCAATCTCTCAGTAATTTGTAAAATAGGAAAATCCAAACATGTCTAGAAATCATTACTAAAACTAATAGATGAGTTGAGTGAAGCCACAGTATATAAGCCAAATGTGTAAAAAAGTCAATGTGTATTTTTATAGACTGGCAGTGAAAATCAAAACTTACCCTGAAAAACCTGAAGGAAGTACTGAGGAAAATTAAAGAATACCTACATAAATAGAGCTATCATGTTCACATATCAGAATATTCAATATAATTAATATGTAAATTTTCCCTGAATTAATATGCAGCATCAACACAATTCAGTAAAATTTCAATAAAGGGCTTTGTAAAATTTGATAAGCCAATTCTTAAAGTACTTTGAAAATATAAATAATCTAAATTAGTGAAAACAATAATGAAAAACAGTCACATTTAGAGACATATCTGAAATAAATACTATAAAGCTACAGTATTCACAAAAGTGTGTTGTTACTTGAGAAAATAAATATAAGTAATTGTAATAATATAGGAAGCTCAGATTATATATATATAGACACACACACACATATAAACACACACATACATATGTGTGTATATAGATGTATATATTTACACACATATATAATTTTTTATTAAGGAATGCATGAAGACAATTCAAACAGAAGAATAGAAATTTATATAAATATTCTTGGAGAAGTTGAATACCCATATGTAAATATGTTAACATTGATTAATCAAAGTACATCTGAAAAATTAACTTCAAATGAATTTGAGACGTAAGTGTAATAGATAAAATTATATATTTTGTATGAATAAAACATAGGAGAAATTTATTGTGACCCTGGGATAGGAAATGGTTTCTTAGATAGGCTACACATGCAGAAAACATAAAATAAAATGTATAAATTGAGTCTTCATAAGACACTGTTAAAAAAAAATTTAAATTGACAACCGTAGCCTGAGAGAAATATTGAAATACATATATTTGATAAATGCTGGTGTTCAGATTTGTATATACATAATTCATACAACTCAGTTAAAAGAAGGCAAATGACCTGACAAACATTAATGGGCAAGGTCCATTAGCTGCTGGTGGGTAAACACATTGCGGCTTGCCCATATGATGGACTATTTCTCAGCAATAACAAGTAAGAAATTAATGATATGTACAACTTGGATGATTTCAAAGGAATTATTATGAATTAAGAGAAGACACTAAAGACTACATAAATGTTAAAATCACAATTATGTGAAATTTTTCAAAAGGCAAATATAGTAGCTGAAATATAATAGTTTTGTCATGGGCATCATGTATAAGGAGAGAATTTAATGAAAAGGACCAGATTGAGCTTTTCGTGGTCATGGGAATGTTCTACATAATGTTTGTGATAGTGATTATACAGTCACATGCAACATATTTGGAAATGACAATGTGTAAAATTTTACAAATTATTCATTTATAATTGATGAATTTTAAAGAATGTAAATTGAAACTCAATAAAATTATTTCAAATTATGCTATGGAAGAATGTGTGGGACAATTGGAGCATGCTCAAAACATAGTGAATGTCTGCAATCATTTAGAAGAACTGTATTTTAGTATTTATTTAAGCCAAACAGATGCTCTCCCTGTGACTAAGCAACGTTCCTGTAAATATATATACCATAGAAATGCATCCTTATAATCATGGCAGCTTTCTTTATAATGGCTAAAACAGGAAATGTGTCCAAATGTTTGTCAACAGTAGAATGAATAAATTCTAAAATATTTGGAAAGAAAGCTCTCAGGACAGGGCAGAGTGGGATAATATATTCAAAGTATTGAAAGAAAAACTTCTAACTAAGAACCCTTATATTTGCTAAAATTCTCCTTCAAAATAAAGGAAAGACAAAAACTTTCCTTTATCTTTCCTTTGACTTCAATTTATACTACAAGGATACAGTAACCAAAACAGCATTTTGCTGGTATAAAAATAAGCACATAGTTCAATGGTACAGAATGGAGACTCTAGAAATATAGCCAAACAATAACAACCTTTGACAAATCAGACAAAAACATACACATACATAATAAACGGTGCTGGGAAAATTGGGTGGCCACATGTAGAGGAATGAAACTCACCATATCCAAAGATTAACTCCCGGTGGATTAGAGATGAAATCTAAGATCTGAGACAGTAAAATTCTAGAGGAAAAATGTAACAAAAAAACTCACAATAAATCACAGAGGAAACAGACATTATACAGAATGTGAAAAAAAATCCAAAGTATACTTACGATTAAGCAGTAATATGCAGACTCTGCAGGGAACTCAAAAAAATCAGCAAGAAAAAAGAATCATTAAAAAATGGGGAAACTGCCCTTTAACTTGGCTTTTATTAAGAGGAAGGACTGAAAAGACCTCATATTTTTATCAGTATTTAGATAAGGGAGGAATATAATTTTAATAAAAATAAATGCAAAATAATATATTTGAAGAATGGTATGTCTACATATGCTTGTATACATACATGTATGTATGTACATACATACATAAACACATACAATGGAATGATATTCATACAACAGAATAAAATGCTGTCACTACTGACAACATGGATGATCCTGGAGGATATATTAAGTGAAATAAGCCAGGCACAGAAAGAAAAATACTGCGTTATCTCATGCATATGAGGGATCTAAACAAGTTGGTCTCATAGAAGTATAGACCAGAATGGTGGTTACCAGAGGCTGGAGTGGTTAGAGAGGGGAACAGGATGGGGAGATATTGGTCAGAGGACACATAATTACAATTAGATAGATAAAATAAATTTCAAGAAATCTATTGTATAGCAAGGTGGCCAAGGTTACTAATGTTATATTGCATTCTAGAAAATTGCAACGATAGTGGATAAGTGTTCTCACAACAAAAATGATAACTATGTTAAATAATGCATTTGTTATTAGCTAGATTTAGATTTAACTATTCAACAATCTATATGCGGAATGTTCAAAACATCATGCTGTACGTAATAAAATCATCCAATGTCATCTTAAATTTTAAAAAGTCAAAAAGCATGCTTAGAAAAATTATTATTCAAGCTAGCGTTGAATATATAGCTAAATATCTTTATTTGGTAAGGACTATTAAAATAATTTCAAAAGTAATAACACAGAGATTTCATTACCAAGAGTAGCTACATAAGAGTACACTTCAAGAAGAAAAAGCGTCTTCCTGTGTAAAGGCAAAATGAGAACAAAGGAGTGAGAGACATGCCTTGGGAATATCAAATCCTGGTGACACCGAACTGAAGGAACCACATAATTCTTGCACCAGAGCAGAAGTGTGACATGATCTGACCTAGTATTGAGTTGCAAGGAGACGTCAGGAGTCAAGGATGGAAGCAGAGACCAGGTAGGGGGAGAGAGAGGATGGGGACTCAGACCAGGTGATGAGCAGCCATGGGGTGGGGTGGTGAGAAGCAACTGAATTCTTGTCTCTCGAATGTGGGACCCACAGGATGTGGGTGTGAGAGGGTGAGCGTGGTGGCCTGGATAGTTAACTGGAAGGATGGAGGTGCTGTGGGGGAGCAAGTCCAGGGAGAAGGATGCAGTGTGAACAGCCTGTGCGCAGCATTTAGAGCTTCCCCTCCAGCCGTGTGTCAGGGGGAGCTTGCCTCTATGCCTTTGCACATGCCAGCCTGGGTGCCCAGAAGGCTTCTCCTGCCCTGGCAGAAAAACTCCAACTGCCTTCTCAAGGGTCCCAACTGTGATTCTGTCCCTGTACTCCACGCCTATCTATCCCTCTTTGCTTCGTGCACATGCTGGACCTCACACATGTTGCACAGCCTTTACTGTATTGTGTCCCAGAAAGCGCCCCAGAATTCAGGATGGAGCGCCATGAGTTCCTCAACCCGGCGTTTCTCAGAATGCCTGCACCTCAGTGATCCCCACAGAGCAGGGGCTCACCCTTTGACTGGCTGGGGACCTTTTGGACTCCTACCTCTACTATTCACAGGTCTGGCCGCCATGGGCCCCTCACCCCGCCCCCACGGACCTCAGTCTCTGCACCTGTCAAGTGGGTGTCCTCTTTCTCCTCCCCACGTCTGAGGGTCCTATGCGGAGGGCACCAGACCCAGGATCCTGAAAACCGCGGGCAGTGCGCCCTCTGCTGGGAGGTGACGGGGTCTTCGCCCACACCCTTTCCATGCCCCAGTTGGTGCTGGGGGAAGGCAAAGCCAGAGGGAGGCGGAGGGGCTGCCGGTGACTGTCCACTTCCTGGGAAGTGGATTCATTTTCCTGTTAATGCTCACCTTGACTGTGGAAGAGGCCAGCGTAGACCATTTTACTGAGCACCTGCTAGTTTCTTGTTACTGATGTGTTACCCACTATCACTCCTATTTGTTTAAGAGAAATAAGCGACTCAGAGCGTGGGGTGTGAGTACTGGAGAAGAAGGGAAAGGTGGGCCGGGCATGTACCGGTGAGGCAAGAGGGGGTCTCAGGAATGGCTGAAGTCCTGATCTGCCTACACTGCATACAGTGCGGCTGGGGTTGAGTTGGTCTCCGTCCCCGCTCAGTTTGGGAGAATCTTGACCAGACCCTGCCACTCGAGGGCTTTGATTCCTGGTCTATGAATGTGGGTGGCACCCCCAGCCCTCCCCTTGCTGGTCTGAAGCTCCCCATCCCATAGGGTGTGACAGATTATGGCCGCGGCCAGAAGGGGGCTCACGAGGATGCCGCTGGCTGCAACACGGAGCTGCATTCCGGCAGCCCAGGCTCCAGCACCAGACGGGCAGAGGTCTCTGCCGGTCTTGGTCTCCTTTTCGCGGGGCGGGATGAGCGGAACCTTGCACTTCAGGCTCAGCAGCCCCAGGAACTGGAGGCTGAGGAGCTGCTGGGGCCCTGCCCAGCGCTGACCGGCCTGGCAGCGGGTCCCAGTGTGACCGATGAGGGAAGGGTGCTTGGGCTTCTGGTGGTCAGCGTCACCTGCTTCCTGGGGCACTGGTTCTGGCGAGTTTTGGGGGCGCCTGGGGGAGGCGTCGCAAGACTGTAGGGGCCCCAGGTGGTGAGGGCTCTGCCGGGCGCTGAGGGATCCCGGGCGCCCTAGTGGACCTCCTGCAAGCTTCGGCTCTGCCACCCGCCACTTGCACCCCCGGTTTTCCTCTCCAGAGCTGGAGGAATTAATCCCAGCTCTGTTAAACTCTGGGACGGTTCTTCGTGACACAGAAAAGTCAGGAAAAGGGGAATAGGATGTGCAACAGACTCCAAGTGAATTCGGATCCTTTCACTCCGGATTCTGTTGAGGGTGTGGGGATGATTCATGTGATGAAGACATGGAAGCCAGTGCTCAGGAGCTGGGAGATGACACGTGGCCTGCTGAGATAACTGCAGTGACTGAGAGCAACGTGAGGTTACGGCGCACAGCAGTTTCAGGAGCTGCAGATAATTGCTCTGGAGGTTTTGGTTCTGTGTTTACTGTGTGAAGAGGCAGGATGGATGCATGCACCGCATTAGGTGATCAGAAAAGCCTTAGGCCAATTCTGCAGTGAGCGAAACACTCTGAGAGCAGCACAGGCTCTACTGCAGTGCCTGGATGGCTTCATCATGCAGTTCCATATTTCTCTGCCTGTGCAGAAGATGGTGCACAGGATGAATATTGTCATAGTGGAAGTTTAGCTATGCTGAAGTGAAAACTGCAGAATCATGATGAGTTACTTCAAAGAAGCAGAGTTGAAGGGTCTCCTTTTGCAAGGTAGCTGGGGTTTGACCTATATTCATTCAATGTCTTTGGTTCATAGGGATACAAAATCTAGTAGTATTTTTACATCTCGAGTTTCAATCCCAGATGCTGCCTCTGAAGAAGAGGAAGATGACTGGGGATCCAACAAAATTATGTTAAACACAGGTGATCTCGGACGTGTAACAAGGATCTCTAGTCCACAGTTTGAAGAGGGTGATAGTCGTTTTCCTGCAAATGAAGTTTTACAGGAGAATTATACCCATCTACCCAAAGAGATGTGCTCCTGCTGCTGAACCTCTTCCCAGAAATAGAGACCAGTGCATGAATTCACACAGGCCAGGTTACCTTGATAGCACAAGTGCTTTCCCGAGAGTTTACAGAGTTGATAAAAGTTATGATTCCTCCAGATCCAGAGAGAAGACCTTCAGCAATGGCCCTGGTAAGCATTCAGTACCGCTATCTGCTTCTAGAAAGAGAGCAGAACAGTAACAAATAGAATTGAAGCCTGGAAAGTTCAAAAATTTGCTTTTAGAAGAATAACTCAAGGGAGCACAGATGGCAGAGGCTGCAGCTGAAGCAGAGTGCTCTGCTGGCGGGACAGCCATCATGTCCAGCACCCAGAGTAATGGGCCATTCAGCCTAGTGGAAGGCATATGAGCCGCTCCATCAACCTTCCTGCATACTCAGCTACTCATGTCCCACCTCCTCCAGAAACTGTGACAAGAGGAAGCTAGGTTGAAATCACTGCTGGAATCCCGTTTGTAATGCCTTTCACTCTTGGTAGCAGTAGTTTTACTGCTTGGGACTTTTATTTGTGAATTACAGTTGAAAGCTGCAGTTTTACCTATGTCAGGCTTTCATCTGATCTTACCAGTCTTTCCTCTGTAGGACGGCAGTCACTGTTGGATATTACACCATCCTGTCCAGGGTTAGCCATTGTGGTGGTGTGCTGCTTATAGCTTGCTGTTGCATTGTAATAAAAGGTATCTTTCCTTGTTGTGATTTGTAAGAAGAACTCAAGGGCATTGTTACAAAAATATTCTCCCTTCAAAAAGAGAAAAGCTAAAAGACTCATTACTACTCAGCCTTCAACACACCTGTGTGTCAATCTTATATTTCTTTTTTTATAAAAAACTGTAAAATATACTTTTAGGTCCAACTGTTAGTGCTTTGTAAGCATTGCATGAAGCCTGAGATGTTAATTCCATGGAAGCTTTGCCCTGGGAATTTGCTGTCTTTGCTGTAAGCTTGTGGCATTAAACAAACATTGTAGTTAATAGGCTTTCTCTTTGAAACAATTATGTGAAATGTACAGCTGTTCTTGAGGAACTTTGAAGCTAGTTCATTGAAAAATGCTCCTTTCCCCTCCTTTGTAATGCTATATTAATGAAGTATAATAATTACTGGTTTTGTAATTTTTTTTCTGGTAATGTTCTTCTCTGACTCTTTAAAAATGTCCTTTCCCTCCTCCCAAGTGTTATACTAGACTGTGTGATTAGTCTGATTCTAAATGTTTTACCCAGTTTCTCCTCAATATTCATGTATATAAATTGATCCTGGTGATCCTGTACATGGCTGTTTGAAATGCCAGAATGATTTCTGACATTCCAGGTTTTTCACAAAATACATTTTATTTGTGATTAGTCATTTGACTAATAATATCAGCTAAAAGATGTTGCAAAAAATAAAATTTAAAAAAAATGGCCGGGCACGGTAGTTCACACCTGTAATCCCAGGACTTTGGGAGGCTGAGGCGGATGGATCACGAGGTCAGGAGATCGAGACCATCCTGCCTAACACGGGGAAACCCCATCTCTACTATAATACAAAAAATTAGCCGGGTGTGGTTGCAGGCGCATGTAGTCCCAGCTATTCATGAGGCTGACACAGGAGAATGGCATGAACCCAGGAGGTGGAACTTGCAGTGATTGGAGATCGGGCCACTGCACTCCAGCCTGGGCAACAGAGTGAGACTCCATCTTAAAAATAAAATAAAATAAAATAAAATATAAAAATAAAAAGAATTTGTGTCTTGTTTGTTTCCTCATTAATGTTGGTTGAAAGCATGTTTGCACTTGTGTTTGACTTGCATTTTTTTTTTCTTTTTTTATTTTTTCTTTTTTTTCTTTTTTTTTTCTTTTATTGACTTGCATTTTATAAACATCTATTGGCATATTAAAAGTCCCTCTGAGTTTACCTTAATTGTCTAAAAAAATGTAAGAAAAAGGGCCTGTGAGAAGGACTACCATGCAGAGGGCCTAGTGTGAGCACATGCTGTGCAGGACGGAAGAGGCAATGACCAGGACCAGGGAAATCCCCAAACCCAGCAAGTCAGGGAGCCAAATGAAAGCCTTTCATCCTGTACCTAACCCCATCGACACTCCAAGTGAACATTCTCTTTTAGAGATACTCATTGTCCTGTTTTTTCTGTAATCTTGTAAAGGAATCTGATTTCTCCCATTAGCCTTTCACAGGACTAAAATTTCACATTAGAATGCTATTCTTTAGAAGGCACCTTCCTCGACTAGGCTGCAAAGAGACTGAGGAAGTTACTGTCAGTCACTTATACCCCACAGGGACATTAATTCACCAGAGCTTTGGTGAGGGAGTAGAGGAGCTCATTACAAGCAGGTCTGGATGCTGCACAGAGTGTAAAGGGGGCAGAAGGACCCAGGGCACCTAGGCCTGGAGATAGCCCCAATCCTGGGAGGTACTGTTATTATCCCCATTTTACAGAGGAGCAAACTGAGACACAGGCAGGTAATATGATCAAGAGCACGCTGCCCCGCAGTAGAGGAGCCAGGATCTAAACCGAGGCAGCTTGCCTTGCCATCAGAGCTCTCACCCATGACCTCAGGCTGCTGTTAAGCAGGATTGCCCTGTGGCCAGGGGCACAGCCTATGGGTTCACATTCCAGCTGCTCTACCATTTCAAGGTGTGTGTCCTTGGGCAAGTTACTTGTCTGTGCTCAGTGTCCTCTATAAAGTGGGTGTAGCAGTACCTGCCTCATGGAGTCCCTTAAGTGAGTTAATAGCTGTAACATGCTTAGAATGGTGCCATGCCCATCATCACCATCCACTACATATAGGCCATCATGCCTGAATCCCAGATGGACACATATCCTTGAAGGGTCTAAAATCCAGGATCCTGAAATGCCTGGCAGTGGGATCCTGAAATCCTCTGGCAGTATTCTAACGTCTTTTGACTTCAGAATTGTACCCTGCTTCCCAGGGCTAGAAGGTGTCAGACAACCTGCTCACCCAGTTCAGCCCCAAAGTAGGCAAAGAAAGTTTTGTCACAGGCTTGTCTGGGGCCCAGCCCCTGTAACCTCCCCCGTCCCTCCTTTGCATGCTTCCTCATCCAGATCCACACATGCACTCCAGGTCTTCTGGGCCCAAAGGGAAGGAGATAGGGTGGATAGTGGGTTCTCTGGTCCACCAAAACATGCTGCCTCCAGCCCTGCTGAACTGGTGGGTCCAGGGAATGGGCCTGGAGATGAAGGGGTCTTGCTCTCTCTCTAACTTTAAGCCTTCATTTGCAGTGACTCAAGAGATTCACCTCTTCCTGTGAGCTTGTCTGGATGTTTATGCTAGATGGCACGGGCCCCTTCTGGCAGGGGTGCACAGGCCAGGACCTGGCTGGCAGCCATGACAGGTGAGGAGACCTTGGCAGATGAGAAGACCTGCTTCAGCTTCAATGTATGGGTCTTCTCCTGGCTCTCAGTACATTCCTCCTGAGCCATGATTGGCCCCAGTTCAATGATACCTTCTGCAGCAGCATCATGGTGTCCAGGGGTATAATCTGTAGCATGTGCCAGTGCTACCCCAAGGTATATGGTGGTGGGGCTGAGTGGAGCCAGAAGGGCTGGATCTTGTTCCTCTCTTCCGTGTATGAGCCCCATCCTTCAAACATCTTCTTTTCTTTTCATTTTCACTCCCTGTTTTATTCTGTCTTCTCTTCTGAGCATCCATCCAATCATTTATCCATTCATCCATCTATTCATCCCTCCATTCATCCCAGCATTAATCTATCAATCCATGCATGCATCCATTTATTTATCCAACCACCCATCCATCTATCTGTCCATCATTTAACATAAGGATTGATCAGAAGCCTCCTGGTTCTGGAGCCACGGACCAGACACCATGGGGAGACATGACGAAAAACAACATATGATTTGTGTGCTTGAAACAAAAGCTAATGAGTGCTTACCACCTGCCTGGCAGTCCTGCATTCAGGGTGCAGTTCTCCCCTCATCCTGAGCTTTTTGGTACCTTCTGTAGTTTCATTTTGTAGTAGAGAATGCTGAGCCTCACAAAGTGTGGCCGCTCAGCTGCATAGTGGAGTTTGGATTGGAGCTCAGATGTATGTGACTTAGGCATCACCCTCTGCCTTGAGTCCTCCACTCCAGGGTCTCAGAGCTGCTGAGCATTCTGGGGTTGGTCAGCTCTAACCTTGGTGGCATGCATTGAGCAACTCTCCATATTTTGGAGTCTTGATGTATTCCTAGCCTTAGTGATGGCAAGGACCCTGCTTTGGGAGACCAGGGTTCTAGTTCCAGTCCTGTCCCAAACTTTCTGTGTGATCCTTGTCTTTCTGAGTCCAGTATTTGCATCTGCATAATAGGACACAAGCACCAGTTTTCACAGCCTCATGGGGGTATTACAGAAGTCAGAGAAGAGAATAGATATAGGAATATTTGTAGACTGTAGAGTGTTTCGTTTGGCGAAGGGCTGTCAGGTCCTGACAACCCTCTGGAATGAAGATGTCAGAAGTTGTAAACCTTCAATGCCCAGAGACTTGGAGTGACTCTTCCAAGGTCACATAGCTAGTCAGAGACAGACCTAGGGGAACAAAATGAGAGAAACATGGATTCTAACTTGGGCTTTATCTCTAACTGCCTGGGAGACTGCTCAAGCCCCTTCCCTCTCTGGGCCTCAGTTTCCTTGTTTTTACAATATGTGAGGCAGGATGAGGAGATGGATGTGGAGGATATCTGGGGGCCCTGCTAGAACTCACCTCTAGGGCCCAGGCTTGGGAATCCCCAGAACCCCCATATTGTTCTTTACACCTGGGTGGCTGTGCTCAAGGGCTCAGGGAGGGGGGACTCCTGTTGCTCTGGACTCCCTAGCCCTTCCCCTTCTGTGGGGCCACCCTGGGCTGTCAGCATGTTAGGTGCGGGAATGGTCTGAGCTGGTCTGTAGTCATTTCCGAGGCAGTTTATGGTTGCCTCACCTCTGTCCGTGCCATGTCCTGAGCAGAGGTCCCGCGGAGAAGTTCTGGGGACCAGAGACACCCATGTCACCACTAGCCATGGTAGTCCTCTTCCCCATGAAGAGGGTGCACCCTGGGAGATGGAATTGTGTGGAACAGAGCGTCTGTCCTGAACTCCCCGTTAAGCAGAGGTGGCTCTGGGACTGTGGGCAGAGATACTGGAGTGGCAGTGGGAAGCAAAGTGGAGGAGGAAATATTGCTGGGTGCTAATGAGTCACAGTTGATAGACTCATGTCTTCATGTGCTGTGGAGGCAGTGTGGTGGGGTGCAGATGGCATATGTTTTGGTGACCTACAGGCTTACATTCAAATAGCTGTTACCTCATGTTCCACATCTGTGACCTTGGTAGGGGGAGCTCCTCAACCCCGAGCCTTGCACAGCTGAGTGGGAGAAACCAGAGGGGTCTTGTGTTGTCGGGGACCTGGCATCATGCCTGGCACAGAGCACTTGCAAAATCTTCATTCACAAGATTGGCATTTGTAGCTCTGGGGGATACACAGAGAGGTCTCTGTATGTATGAGCAGGTACATGTGGATAGGTGTGGGTCTGTTTGTGTGTGTGGGAGTCCATGTTTCAGGGACACAGGCTATCAAAACCAGCACAAGGTGACTCTAATAAGGGAAGGGAGGAAAGCACATGGTAAACCAGGAAGACACGCTAGAGATGAGGCTTCCTGCACCCCTCATGGTCTCTTGGTGCCTGTGCCATTGTAGGCTTCAGTGCTCATGCTTGTCCTACCCTCAGGGTCCTCCCCTAGATCTCAGTGTCTGGCCTGCGGAAAGCTTCAGTAAATGGGGAAACATAAATATAAGGGAATATAATTAGCTAATTAGGGTAATTAAGTGAGGAGTAGCCATTTCAAACATGCATTAAGCTGTCCCTGATTTTTAGGGGCTGGATGTCTAGTGAGGGAGATAATTTGCGGCATGATGGGGAGGAAGTAGGATTCACAGAGAAGGTGAGCCGGGCTTTGTAGGTTAAGTAGAAATTCAGCAGGCAGAGAAGATGTAGGAAGATGCTCCAGGCAGAAGAGCAACAGGATCAAAGCCATGTGGAGAAAGAACAAGGCAAGTGGGTCAGCAATGCTACTAGAGGGGGAGGGGAACAAGTCAAGGTAGAAATGGAGGGGCCTCAGCTCCTCAGTGCCTGGGGTGTTATGCTAAGGAATTTGGATCTTACCCTTTAGTCAAAGGGACAAGGGAGGGACATGACCAGGTTTACAGTCTGAGAAAATTATCAGGCTGATATCTGGAAAGAGGAAGGTCTGGGGCAGCGAGACCAATGGGAGGCTTCTCTGCTCAGATGAGAGATGGCGGTCATCTGGATTAGGCAGAATTTGAACTCAAGGCTGTAGGAACTGAAAAGACAGTTCCAGTTTACCATATGAGGAGTACCTGCTGTGGCTGGCAGGGCACCAGCACTTCTACCCAGATTATCTCATTAAAATTCTAAAGTAGACATGGTCAGCTCTGGAAGCCGCCTGGGCCTCAGGCATGAGAGAGGAGGAGGAATTGAGGCAAATCTAGTTGGTGGGTGCAGATGGAGATGCTGAGCCTATTAGGAAAGATGGGACAGGAAAGTGGGGAGCAGGGAAAGGAGGGGCAGGGAGAGTGAGGCCTTTCCCTGCCTGGCTGCAGCATTTACCGATGAGCCTCCCATTCCTCATTCCTGCCAGATCTGCCGGACCCAGGACCAGGACCCTGGTTGGTGCTGAAGGTTCTGTCTCCTCTGTGGGCCTCCCTCCCTCTGCTTCTTCCTTCTGAGGATTGCTCAATGTTCTGCCTAAACACAAATCTGACTGCATACTCCCCTGCTGATAAATCTTCAAGGCTGCCTCTGATTCTGGGCAAAGCCTGAGCTTCTTAGTTTTATGTTCTGGGGGTCTCCATTGTTTGATATCCCCTCCCCAGCTTCAACTCCGCCTGTTCCTCCTCATCAAAGTGTTTGTATTTTAATATGCTACCTCCTCTCTTTTTCCTCCAAGATTTTCATAATTGTGGTTGTGATGATGTTGGTGATGGTGATGATGGTGATGGTGAAGGAGGTGCTAATGATGGTGATAGTTATGCTGAGGATGATGATGATAATGGTGAGAATGGTGAAGGTGAGCATGGTGATGGTGATGGTAAGGATGGTGATGATGTGATAATGATGGTGATGGTCAGGATGGTGATGGTGAAAATGGTGGTGGTGATAATGATGGTGATGGTGAGGATGGTGATGGTGAAGGTGGTGACGATACTGTGATAGTTATGGTGAGGATGCTGCTGCTGATGCTGGTGAGAATGGTGAGGGTGAGACTGATGATGATAATGAGGATGGTGATGGTGAGTATGGAGATGGTCATGGTGCACCCCTTGATTTGGCAATTCGACACCTAAGAATTGTTCATTTCTTTTAGGATTTTTTTTTTTTGAGTCAAGACTTTCCTATGTTGCTCAGGCTGGCCACGAACTACTGATCACGAGTGACCCTCCCACTTTGGCTTCCTGAGTAGCTGTGATTACAGACATGAACCATGGTGCCTGGCTTTACCCTAGAAATTTATCCTGAGGAAATAATCAGACAAGTGTGCCAAGCGGGACTTAGAGAAGGGTATTTATTTTTACATTGATGATAGTAGGTAAGATGTGGGAAGAATGTAAATGTCCAGCAATAAGAGATTGGCTAAATAATTGTGCTACAGCTAGGCAAGGGGCTGGCCTATGGACATTCAGAACACAGCCCCTCCTGATTGAGTCAAATCTCCTGTCACTCCTCTCACACACTGCACACCTCCCTCCTTTTCAGCATAAATTACAATTGTAATTTTCCATTTCTTTGTGAACCTCTTTGATGAATTTCTGTATCCCTCATTAGATGCTAAGCTCCATGGAGGCAAAGAGTATTCTATGTTCATTATTGTGTCCTCCATGCCAAGTTAAGTTCCTGGAACACAGTACACTCTCAATAATTTGTTGTTAAATGAATGACTGAATCTATATTTCTTAGTATGGAAAGATGTTTCAAATGTACAATTAAGAGAAAGAGCAGATTATAAAGCAGCATGCATGCTGTAGTACACACTGCAAATTCCCTCCTTTCTTGATCTTCTTTGGGGGACCACATGCCCACTCTCAGTCAATAAATTATGATTGATCCAAAGTCAACATGACAATGCTATTCTCTACTGCTAGGGATGGTCATGAGATCAGGTTCTGGCCAATCAAAACACAGATTTACAGACCTAAAGAGAAATCCTCTGGGGGTCACCTCTGAAGTTCTTGCTTTTCTAATAAGAATACAGAAGTGACTGCCTTTGCTGGCCCTGTAAACTCATGTAGTGGTTGGAGCTGCAGTAGCCATCTTTCAGCCATGAGCTAAATTCCAATAGACTCATAAAGATGCTGGGCCTAACATTGTTGAACCAGTGAACCATATCCAGGAACCATAGATACTCTAACTATGTAAGAAAAGTGAACCTGTCTTTGTTTAAGTGACTGAACTTTCAGATTAATGCACTTCCAACAGATACAGAGCATAATCCCATATATACCTGTATGTACAAATATGAATAGAAAAATAATTAAAATGATTATCTCTGTGTGGTAGGATTCTCCTTCATATTTTTAATTTTATAAAGTTTTCCCAAAGGGCATGTAAATAATAATCATACAAATATTTCTGTACATTCAGAAAATAAACAATGGTACTAATTTTATTTTTAAAAAATAAACAAAATATTGGGGCCCCAGAAGGTAGTTCACTACCATATGTTAAGTTAATTAGCCACAACCGAGATGAACACTTGTGGGTATCCTGGAGGACAGGTTCTGCAGCAGTGAGAAGTCCCCTCCAGAACAGTATGTGGTTCCAAACTCCTGAGGGAGGCGGGGCAGACCCCAAGGAAGTAGATGAGAACCTGAGTGAGGCTCTGTGGGGAGAGAGGATGTTCCTCAGCCCTCACAAGGACATGTCAGTTTCACTTGAGATTAGGCCCTGGCCTTGGCTGGGCAGCCTGCCAGGCAGGTTCTCAGCAGCATGGGGTGATAACAGGAGGAGGGGAAGCCTGGCAAGCTGGGGCAGCTCTGGGGTCTTCAGGCGGGGCTGTCTCGGGCAGCAACTGTGTTGGCTGTAAACACAGATTTCCAGGAAGCAGAGCGTTGCAATCTCTCCCTCCACAAACCTGGATCATCAGGGATGTTTCCATAGCAGCATCCATGCCAGTGAGAAATCTGGACATGATCTGTGACCCCCTCTCCCACTTTTCCTTTTCTCTTAGAATGGGACAGAGCAGCCTGGAGCAGCTAGTGTCCTGTAGCGACTCCAGTTTGCTGCTCTCTTCCTTATCTTCTTCCTCTTTCCCTCTGTCTCCTCTGCGTCCTTCACCTTCTACATCAGGAAGCTCAAGTCACCGGGCTGAGCCTGGGCTTCTCATCTAAATCACGGAGTGCCAGTCAATGCCTCCCTTCCTCTTCCCAGGGAGCAACTTCAATCTTCCCTGCCTGCAGTGGGGAACTAGACCCTGCTCCTTATTCCCTGTGGGACAATCTGCAGCCTGTTTCCTCACCCCTGTAATGGGACTGCAAGCCCTCCCTGCCCACCTGACAGTGCTAATTCCAGGCCAGGGGCCCTCCTGGGAAAATCACCAGTGTGGGTGATACAGTGGGTGTTTGTGTGTGTGGAGGAGTGGGGCTGCCACCGGGCCAATTACAGACCCCATCTTTCTTCTCTCCCTGTGTTTGTCGCATGTCAGGAATCCCTCTCCTTTGTGCCATGAAACATAAGGCATTTTCAGATCCATCATCTCACTGAGCCTTGCATCTCCTTGGTGAAGTTGGAGTTATTGTCACCATTTTACTGATGAGTAAAATGAGGCTCAGAAAGGGGAAAGTCGTTGCCAGGGTTCCGCTGTGGACTTACAGTGGAGCTGGGATTAGGATGCGTGTTCTGGATTCCTGGTGGAGTCCTGGCCCATCTGCAGCTAAGGCCTGTCTTTCTGCTCCCATGAGGTCTCTTTTCCATTCCTTTCCTCCCCATGACAGCCACTGTCACCAACACTCACGGTGTCTGCTCACTGTCACACCACCCCTCGCTGACCCCTGCGTCTGGACTGGAATCCACCATGTCCATCAGACAGATTTTCCTCAATGGTGGTTGGGCTCCAAATCCACTCTCCCCAGACTGACACAAATTGCACTACAGGGGGCCGCAACTGTAGGCGTTTCTGGTCTAGAGATAGAGAGATGGTCTCATAGAAATGTCAACATCACTTGGTGAAGAGGAGAGTGGAAACACAGGAGAAAGTTCAGGGAGTGACGTCAGGAGGAGGTGGCCCTTGAGTTGGGTCTTGAGGGGTGTGTAAGAGTTACCAGGCAAGGAACGCTGGGAAGGGCATTTCAGGAGGAAAGAGCAGTATTCTCCAAGGCTCAGACTGGTCTGGTGGCTACAAGATAGAGCTGAGTGACCTGGACCCCTGGAGACAGTGCTCCCTTTTCAGGAGGAAATCTGCAGTTCCCATGCTTTCTGAGACAGCTCTGGGCTGTCTCAGAGTCCCCCCGAGATCTTGGGAAGTTCCTGGGTCCAGTTCCCAGGGATTCTGGTCCAGGCAGAGGAATCCGCACTTCTCACAGGCAGGGGCTGTGACCTCACCCCACAGTTCTGATGCAGTTGGTCCCTGGATCACTCTTGGAGAAATACAAGCAGGACTGAGAGACTTTGACCCAAGCACTGTGCAGGGGGAGGGATGGGGATAGATGTGGAATGGGCCAGAGGAATAGTGGTTGGAGCTATACCCTTCTGGACCACCTTGTCTAAAATGTGGCTGTCCCATCCCCCTTTCCCACTGACACATTCTATCCTCCTTCACTTTTCCTTTATTTTATTTTATTTTTTGTAGATTCAGGGTCTCACTATGTTACCCAGACTGGTCTCAAATTCCTGACCTCAACCATCTTCACATCTTGGCCTCCCAAAGCACTAGGATTACAGGCATGAAGCACCATGCTCTCATCACCAACTCACATGCTGAACATTTGACTAGTTTATTTATTACCTGTTTCACTCTACCAGCATGAGGTCTACATGAGGAAAGGGACTTTGTCTGTGTCATTCACTGCTGTAGCCAGGTGTCCACAATGTGTAAGGTCATGGAAGCTTTTTCTGTTTTGGTTTGTAATTTTAATTTTGGGAAGCAGAAGATATGTGAGTGGACTCAGTGGCTGACAGGAAAAGGGAGAACAGTCTTGGTGTGCACAAGAGTGACAGGGAGACCTAGACAGAGAGATGTCAGAGGACAGTTCCTGGAAGAGGCTGATGGAAAGGTGGGACAACTGGGGAGGGTCTCTCTGGACATGAATTCCTTTGAAGCTGGCAGGGAGGGAGGAAGCGCCTGGGTGGAGAGGAATGTCTGAAGAACACCTCCTTGGCTTCCATATTCTTCATGAAGTGACAGGTGAGGGGCTTCCTGGGAAGAGAGGGCAGGAGGGGAGCAAATGTAGGCTGGTGATGTGGGCCTGCAGCAGTGCCCCAGGATGAAGGGGTGAATGCATTACTGAGGCTGGACCCTGGTCATGACCCTTGCCTTGGCCACAAGACTCATTAAAAACCAGCCTCCTCCAGTGAGCTTAGATCATGCCACTGCACTCCAGCCTGGAGACAGAGTGAGACTCTGTCTCAAAAACAAAAACAAAAACAAAAAAACAGCCTCCAGTCCCAATGTGCCCAGCTGGACCATGAGCTGCTTCCTGGATGTGCCAACATCACAACTGGAACACAAATCCTGAGTCACTGACTCTAGAAAGCCTGCCTGGATTCAGTGCCCATCAGACTGGGCTCCTGCAGCACCTGATCTGCCACTACTATGTGACTGGCCTCTGCCTGCCTCTTATCACAGGTGCCTGTGTTTTTACCTGCCTCAGCGCAGGCTGTTGAGGACCAGGCCAGGCTGATCCATCTTAGGGGCTACAGCAGGTGCCAGCAATGGCTGGGCTGTGTCAGGGCTGGGCAGTAGGCAGCCCAGGTTCTCATGCTGGGCACTGGGTGCCCTTCGCGGGCTCAGCTGGGCATGACCACTGCTTCTGAGTGGCCAGAAGATTCCTGGGACAGGCCTGGTTATCTTGGGCTGACCCTCACTCCCCAGTTCCTTCCTCCCTCCCTCCCTTGCTGAAACCCTTTTGCATCTCCTCAAAATCCTGCTCCAGCACCAGCAGCCCCCTGGTTTTCAGCAGCCTCAGGGAACTCTTCCTTTTCTTCCTTGCTGTGAGTAAGAGGCCCGATCCCCTGAAGACACTGCTGCCTTGCTGTCCTCTGCTGCAGCTCTTCCCTGGGCCTGAGCAAGATAGGTCCTCCTTGCTTCTCATTGCCTCCCTCTTTCAGCTCATCATCCTTCTCTCCCATAAAAATACATTCATGTGCCACGAAATGATGTTTCCATCAACCCAGGCCGCATGTGCAGTGGTGGACCCATGAAACTATAATGGAGCCGAAAGACACCTACTGCCTAGCCCAGTGACATAACAATTGTAACATTATGGCACAGTTACTTTAAAAATATATTTATTTAAAAAGATTTATAATTCTGTAGAAAAAGAAATATATATCTGGTAGTGTAGCCTAAGTGTCCGGTGTTTATAAAATCTACAGTAGTACACAGTCATGCCCTACGACTTCACCTGCACTCACCACTCACTGACTCACCCAGAGAAGCTTCCAGCCCTGCACGTTTCATTCATGGTAAGTGTCCTAGACCAGTGCACCATGTCTAGGTACCACACTATATTTTTATATAGTGCAATACTATGTTTTTACTGTACTTTTCATGATATGTTTGGATGCACAAGTACTGACCATTGTGCTACAACTGCCAACAGTATTCACTGCAGTAACCTGTGCCCAGGTGTGCAGCCTGAGAGCAGTAGGCTGTGCCATAGAGCCTAGGTGTACAATATTGAGGTGTGTGTAAGCACACTCTGTGACGTTCGCCCAAAGAAAAATTACCCAAGGACACGGTGACACACGAAGGGAATCAGTATTGAAGCTCTTGCCCTCAGATTGCACCCAGGACGACATCCCTATGCAATGAAGACTTATCTCCCAGTTCATGGGCACTTTCTCCTGCTGAGGTGATGTCAACATGCGCATAGAGAGTCCTCTTCATGCTCTGGCTCTTGGTCCCTCCACCCCTAGAAACTTTGTCTCCACCCTCCCTGAGGCACACACTCCTACCTGTATATTCATGTCCTTGTCACTGCAGAAACTGTAGCTACTCCAGACCCTCAATTTCAAACACCCTTTTTTTGACCACCACTTTCCTTTTTCCCACTGCCTCCCAACTCCAACACACTTCAATGACTCCAAATTTTCACTTTTGTGTCTCACTCACTTTCTTGTAAATTTCCCCTCCTCCCAGCTGAGACTATATGGTCTAGCCTGTCATCCACCCTCTCTAACACTCTCCACTCTCTTGCCCTACAATTTATTGTACTCCCAGGGCAAAACTGCACTCTGCTGAAAACCAGCCACCCGCTCCCTCTGCTCCTGCACTCAGGTGGCTGAGTACAGCCAGAGAGAAACACACATGCATTTTGCTCTCATTTAATCATTAAGCCCAAACCTCCAGGGGGCCCTGGATGATGTCCTACAAACTCACTCATTTCCTGAGTCCATAAGTATGCCAGACTTCTTTATTTGTTGTCTTAATAAAAATATATATAATCTAAGCATGTTATGAATACCAACTGATTTAATTATCATAAAACTCTATGAATCTGTTCTATAATAATCACCATTTCACAGCTGAGGAGATCCTGGCACAGGAAGAGATGAAGTGACTTGCCCTGGAGCCCAGGCACCCAGCTCTGGAAGTGCTGCCCTGTCCCCAAGCAACAGTATCGTGCCTTCTCCTTCCTCCTTAAACCTCTAAAACCTTCCCCAGCCTTCCTTACACCTGCTTCCTTGCTTCCTATTTCAATTTGAAAATAGATGCAATAAAGAGACAACCTTCCCTGGATCCCACCCCCACATCTCCCCAGCTGCTTGCCTCTGTGCTTCCTTCTCCACCTCCGCTTGATTGTAGCTGGAGTGTCTGCACTCATGTTAGGGGAGACTTTTCTCCATCATATCCACAGCTCAACCCTCAGGTTCTTTCCTGAGTGTCCACTTTGCACACTGCCCGATTCCACAATGCAGCTCTCCCACCCATCCCACACCCTGCATGCTTACTTATTCATCATCTGTTCTGCTCTACTACATGAGGGCTACACAGGGGCAGGGATTCTGGGTAACTTATTCACTGCAGATTCCAGCATCTGGAGCAGTACCTGGCACCTAGAAGGTGTTAGTATTCAATGAAGTCAGTCATTTTATATGTCAGGCTCTGGCCTGCTGCTGGGGACACTAGGGTGATTCAGACAGGTCTCTGCTTATACCAAGTTTACAGTCCCATAGGGGAGACAAACACATTACCTGACAAATTTGCAGGCAGCCATTTATGTTTTTTATCTTACAAAGCAGCCCTTATTGTACTTGAGAGGAAATGCACTCAAGCCGTGAGCTGTAGCCCCACCTCCCCTACTTCAGGACAGAAAGCGCCAGCCTCCAGCCCTTACATTCCTGGGCCTCCAGGGCTCCCTGGACTTTAGGAAACAGCTAGTAAGGGAGTCCAAGTCCACTTTGACTCAGAGCTGTGGGATGTCAACAAGGTGCTTCCCCTCTCTGGTCCTCAATATCTTTGTCTATTCCAAGAGATGATGGTGCCAGCTCAGCAAGCTCCACGGGGCTGGGGCAAATGGGACAGGGATGGTGACAATGCTTTGTGGACAGAAAGGAGGAATTCTGAGTGGCTACCGGAAAGGCACCATGTTTATTTGACAATTTCAAACATGGCAGAACTGCAGAACACAGACATCAAGACTCCCGTGTAATTCCATTTGGAGTCTAAAGCTTAGATGTTGTTTTGTTTAAGCAGTGGCAAACATTATGTATAGATATAGATGTGGGATCATAAAATGTGTTTAAAAGTTATTGACGTGGGATGACTTTGCCTATCAATATACAAGCATTTATTTTGTTTTAATAGCTGTGAAATATCCCACTGTATGAAGAGACTAAAATCTGTCCTTCCATTGTGAATATTTGGATTGATGAACCATTGGACCAAAACAGAGAGGGCAATCAAAGCATTTGACAGCCTGGCAGATCAAAGTGAGAGGTTTATTAGAGAAGACAGTAATGCTAAAAGGGGAGGAGAGCTAAGAGAATCCACCTGCTGCAATCAGAGCCCAGAATCCCACCACCCTAAGAGGCAGGAGACAACGTGGCTAAAAGGGCAGAGACCCCCACGGCTCCCAGCAGTGCCAGATGCAAACTTGTCATCCCACCGTGTGTGGGCTTCCTATGCCCTGGACAGTCTTTCCTGAGGCAGAGGCTGTTTTAAGAGCTTAGAGCACCTTTTCTACAGCAGATTTTCTTATGAATGAGGTCCCTGTTCTGTGCTCCTAACCTATGCTGGGCCCTTTTCCCAACTTGACTTTGGGTAGTGGGTGGATATAGGCCCCAGGTAAACACAAGGTCCCAGGTGGACATCATGGCTCCAGTGGACACACAGCCTCCAGGTGTATATCAGGCCCCAGGTATATACCATTTTCCTGGTATGTATTAGTAACCAAGGGGACACTGGAGTCCAGGTGTACATCAAGTTCACAAGTGGACACCCAGGCCCCATATGGACACCAGCCTACAGGTGAGCATCAGGCTGCAGGAGGATACCCAGGCCTTAGGTAGATATCAGGCCCTATAAGGACACCAGGCCTCATGTGGACATCAGGGCCTAATTGGGGACTCAGGTTCTAGGAAGACACCTAGGCCTCAAGTAGCATCAGGGCCAAGGCGGATACTAGACTCCAGGTGGACATCAGGCCCTAGTTGGACACTAGGCCCTAGATGGACACCTGGGACCCTGGTGACCATCAGGCCCCAGATTAACTCTAGGCCTTAGGTGGACACCTGGGACCCTGGTGACCATCAGGCCCCAGATTAACTCTAGGCCTTAGGTGAACATCTGATCCCAGTTGGATATCAGGCCCCAGGAGAACATCAGTCCCCAGGTGGATATCAGCTTCCAAGTTGACATCAGGCCACAAGTGGACACTGGACTTGAAGTGTACATTAGGCCTCAGATAGACACCTAGGCCCCAGGTGTACACCAGGCTCAGGTGGAAATCAAGGCACAGGTAACACCATGCCCTAGGTGGTTACCTAGGCTTCAGATAGACATCAGACCCCAGGAGGACACCTGGGTCTCAGGTGGTCATCAGGCCCTAGGTGGAAACTCAGGTCCCAGGTGCACATCACGTTCCAAGTGGACACCCAGGTCCCATGGTGATACCCAGGTTCCAGGTGGGCACTGGGACCCAGGTGGACACCAGGCTCAGGGTGGATACCACAACCTGGGTGGACACCCAGCTCTGAGGTGGATATCGGGCTCCAGGTGGACATCAAGCCTCGGGTAGATATCTAGTCCCCAGGTAGACATAAGGCCCCAGTTCGACACCAGACCCTGGGTGGATACCTAGGTCTCGGGTGGATGCAACTCCAGCTGAACATCAGGCTCCAGGTGGACACCCAGGCCCTAGGTGAACACTAGGTCTTAGGTGGACATTAGGCCCCAAGTGGACAACCAGGCCCCAGGTGGACACCCAGCCTTAACATGGACATCAGGCCCTAGGTAGACGGGCAGTTTCAAGGTGCATATGAGGCTCCCGATAAACACCAGTCCCCAGGGAGACCCTTGTCCCCAGGTGAACACCAGCACCCAGGAAGACATCCACCTCCACCTGCACATCATTCCCCAGGTGTATACCTAGGCCCTATGGGAGCACCAGGCTCCAAGTGAGTACACAGATCCCTGGTGGCCATTAGACACCAGGTTGACACCCAGGGCTTAAGTGGACATGAGGCTGCAGATGAATGCTAGTCCCCAGGTGGATAAATAGGCCCCAGGCATACATCAGGTCTGAGGTCTATACTCAGTCTTCAGGTAGACACTAGGCCCCATGCAGACACCAGACCCCAGATGGATACCAGGCCCTATGCAGACACCAGTCTGCAGGTGGACAGCAGGCCCCAAGAAGACATTATGCCCTGGGTTGACACCTAAGCTTCAGGGAAACACTAGGCCACAAGTGGTTCTCTATGCCCCCGGTGGACATCAAGCCTTAGTGGAATTCCTAGTCGCCAACTGAACATCAGGCCACAGGTGGATGCCCAGGCTCTAGGTGAATAGCAGGTCTCACATGGACATTAGGCCCCTGGTGAACATCAAGCCTCAAGTGAATACCTAGGTTCCTGGTGAACATCAGGACCTAGGTGGCACTCAGGCCCTACAATCAAGCCGTAGGAAATCAGAACATATGTGGACACTCAGGGCCCAGGTGGCTATCACGCCCCAGGTTTATATCACTTTCCTGGTAGACATCAGTACCCAGGTAGATACTGGACTTCAGGTATACATCAGGTACCTAGGTGGACAGCCAGGCCCCAGGTGGACACCAGCCTACAAGTGGACATCAGACCACAGGAGGACACCCAGGCCCCAGATAGATATCAGTCTCCAGAAGAACACCCAGGCCTCAGGTGGACATCAGGTCCCAGGTTAATTCCAGACCCCATATGGAACTCGGGCCCCACCTGGACACAAGTCCCTAGGTAGATACATAGGCCCTGTAGGCCCTGGGGAACATCAGGCCTTAGGTGAAGTTCTAGGTTACAGATGGACATCTTGCTCCAGTTGGACATCTGGTCCCAAGTCCATATCAGTCTCCAGGTGGACACAAAGTCCCAAGTTGGACATCAGGCACCAGGAGGACTTTAGTCCTCTGGTGAACACCAGCTCCCAGGTTGACATCAGGCTACAAGTTGACACCTAGGGCCCAGATGGACACGTGGCCCCATATGAACACTAGTCCCCAGTCAGCTAGGGCCTGGGTCCACCTGGAGCCTGATGCTTAGCTAGAGACTGGATATCCACCTGAGGCCTAGGTATCTACCCAGGGACTGGTGTCAAAGTGGGGCCTGATATCCACCTGGGGACTAGGTATCCACTTGGGGCTTGATATCCACCTCGAGCCAGATGACCTTCTGTATTCTGATGTCCACCACAGGCCTGGGTGTCCATCTGGGGCCTGGTGTTGATTTGGATTCCAGTGTCTACCTGGAACCTGGGGTCATGTTGTCCACTTGGAGCCTGGAGTTTTCACCTGAGGCCTGGTAGACATCTGGCCCCAGTAAACATCAGCCTGGGGCCTGGTTGTCCACTTAGAGCCTGGAGATTTCACCTAGGGCCTGAAGATCACCTGGGACCCAGGTGTCCAGCTGGGACACCAGACTCCAGGTGTACGCCCAGGCTCCAGGGTACAACAGGCCCCAAAAGAACTCTAGGCCATATTAAACATCAAGTCTCAGGTGGATGCCCAGGCCCCATGTGTACACCAGGCCCCAGGTAGACAGTGGACGCCAGCTGAACATCAGCCCCAAGGTTGACACCCACACTACAGGTGGATATCAGGCCCCAGGTGAAAACCTATGCTTCAGGTGTGCATCAGTCCCCAGGTGAACATAAGGCCACAGATACACATCAGGCCTCGGGTGCACATCTGGCTCCAGGTAAACGTCAGGCCTTAGGTGGATACCCAATCCCCAGGTGGACATCAGAGACCAGGTTGACACAAAAAAATCCCAGTGGGTATCATGTCCCAGTGGACATTCAGGCTCCAGGTAAACACACCAGCCCCACCGTAACCGTAACCACCTTAACGAGAAATGGTAGGTCTAAGTACCATCATGCTCCTTGCTCACAAAAGGATGCTTAGCTATTTTATTCAAAATACAACTCCATTCATCACTCTAAGCAGCGATGTGTAGAAAGGAAAAGAAAAATAAACCAGGCCTCAAGGAATCCATCCAAAATGAGGTAGATATTATAAGGGACAGAAATCCCCAAATGAAATGTTATAGTTGACATAGAATAGTCTTTAAAACCCATTAATTTTCTCGCACATTTGATACAGAGCATTATTTCCAGAGACTGAACCTAGAAAGAATTGCTTAAGACTAGAAGTCTTGTTCCAGCCTAGATTCCACACTGTTGAACATCTATACTTAGTACACCACATTATACATAGCACTGACATGACCTGTGTGCATTTAATTTTCTAATACTTGTTCATCTCTGGCATACTTTATATATATATATATATTACATATATAATATACATACATACAAGTACACACACACAAAGTATATAAGGGTAGGATAGTATAATTTTGCAGTAAGGTTTCTTCTGAAAGTGGTGGAAAGTGGATTGCATTGGCCACATGCTGGAATGTGCTTCCATTGGCAGAAGTAAGGCTTTCAAAACTAGTCGTTTTCATTTTTCTTTAGCAACTGGGAATATTAATAATTGAAGATTTGTTGGTATAAAAATAATCATAATAATCACAATGAAGTGGTGTTAATAATTATATCACAAGATATAATAAACATTATAGATATTATAAGATGTCAAAAAAGAAGATGTCATAAAATCTTTGAGATGATTGACACGTTAAATGCGGCCTCCTGTGCCGCCCTGGGGCGCCACTCTCGTTGGGTTCTTGGCGGTGCTCACCCTACTCCACCTGCTCAGCCTAGGCTCCTGCGCCCCCGGAGTCGCGCCATGGGAGCGAGGACCTTGTCTCGGCCCTAGACAAGGACAATGAGGAGGTGTTGCACGTGGAGTCCCCGCGGAGAGGCTGGACGCCGGGCAGGAGCCTTTGCGGGGGTGCACAGCCTCCTCTGGAAGCCTTGGTTGCTGCCCGGTGCCTGCTGCGCCCTGCGAGCTCCGCGGCGGTGGAGCCAGGCCTGCGCTGCCGGCTCTTGGCCCCGCCTGCGGAGCCTCTGCCCTTTGTCTTGCCCCTGGGGCCCGGGCCTCAGCTGGCCCAGGGTTCCTGATGTTAGCTGACGATGGGCTGGCCTCTGGGACTGGGTCGTGGGCCTCGTGCAGTGGCCGCCGCGTCACCAGCGCCAGGCCTCCCCGCGGTGCTGCTGGCGATGCGGGATGCCCGGGCTCGGGGTCTGCTGGGCCCCCTGGCGCTGCGAACCCCGTCACCTTCCATCGCTTCCACCATGCTGCCCGCTGTTCAGCCCTGGTCTGCAGCCTTCCTGGGACCCCTCCGGCCCCAAAGAGGCATCACTCACAGCCGCTTGCGACACCGGGGCCGCCTGAACCTCCGCCAGGGCTGCGCCGCCCAAGTGGCTCCAGCCAGCCAGCCCTGGCCCACCAACGAGACTTTCCGCTCCCCGAGAAGATCGCCCTCGGCAGGCATACACTGCCATGGAGGATGCAGCGGATACCTTCCAAAGTTTGTGGACACTCTTCTGCCACACCAAAAGTTTCACCATCAGCTGCGATGCCGACTGAGGCACAGAGACCCCTCCGGGAGGTGGACCGGGCAGTGCCTTTGCCGGGCATCCGCAGTGTTGAGCATCCCAAGTGCAGATCCTCACTTCGTGTTCCTCCTCCACGTTCCACATCCAAAGTTCTCTCACCATTTCTAAGCAGGAGAAATCAAAAGAAACTGAAATCAGAAAGAAAGAGAGAGAGAGAGAAAAAGCCATGAGCAAAAAAAGAGCAAAATCTTTTGGAAAGCGTAAAAAGCCCCAAAGCCAAAAACTAATTCTTATCTCTTTTAAACCTTCTGCACTTCTCCAATGATGAATGATTTTTTTTTTCAACCACTGGCAATTCGTAATTATTAACTTCTCTGGCATTAATGAATAGAAGTTGAATCACATGTGGTAGTATAATTTGTATTATATGAAGCTTTCCATATTTTAAAAAATAATTGTCCAGTTTTTCTCCATGGATTAACAATTAATGGAAAATTTTCAACATTGCTGTGTTAATGTCTCCTGAGATAATTAGATGTGAGTAATTTTTATAAACAGAATTTCCTGGGTGGAATTTCTCATCTTCAGGAGCTCCATAAATAACCATATCCCAAGAGAACTGTGAATTTGGGAACTGAAAGAACTGAGTCCCAACTTGTCCAGCCTGGAAGCTTTTGGGTGATCACTCTTGCAGGTGACTTCACTGCCTTCTGTTGAAGGGCCAGTGAGAGCCTGGGGGTTTCAACTTGCAAGAGCCTTACCATTTTAGGGTTAGCATTAACAATGAGGAAAAGGCATACTTTTTTGATACTCTCCGTATGTAATAAAATAATTACCAAAACAAAGCAAAGTGTGAGTGGTGACTATTGAGAGGACCCTTTCTATCTTTGCTGGATTCCCAGAGATTTCTGGGTTTCTTTTGGAGTCAATAGTATTTCCATGTTAATTCTGAGCTCTTAAAACCCACAATATGAGTTGCAGCCAGTGACTAGAGTTGCAGCCAGTGACTAGAGTTGCAGCCATTGACCAGTGTTGCAGCTTGTTAAACTGATCACTGGTGGTAGAGTCTTTTCATTCTGCTCACTTCTTAAAAGGTCAGCTTGGTCAGGGATTAGTGCTACCCTGCCAGAAATAAGCAGTTAGGAATCAAGTAAAGGAGTCAGCTAAAAGCGTAATTACGATGTAGTGAGGTCACAGCTAGATGGTTGTTGATCTTTTTCTCTCTGCTGCTGATTTCAAGGCTTTATACTGTGTTTTGATGTAACATAGAATGTATACCATGAAGGACAAACAGTCTGTTAGCTTCTTGGAGCTATAGTCCGTTACTGGAGCAGGGGACAACAATTTGAAGGACATTATTACTTAGACAGTTTAATCTGCCTTTGGCTAGGATAAACATCAAGTTTCAAGGGCTGGGTTCAGTTGTTATGCAAACTTAGATTGTTGCGGTAAAATTTCCAAAAAAACGATAGGACTCTTTAGATGAAATAAGAATTTAACTGTATTTGAACCCTGTTGAAGGCCAGACAAGTTTAGGCAAAATGCCATGACTGATGAGTCCCTTTAAATTCCAACATATAATCGATGTTGGTAAATATGATACGTGCACTGGAAAAGGATGTGTATCCAGTAGTCGTTGAGTGTCGCGTTCTGTATATGTCAGTTTCTGTCAAGTTTGTTCATCGTGTTCATCAAATCCCCCTTTCTCTTATGGATTTTTTTCTGTTGGTTCCATCGGTAATTGAAAGGTATGTTAAAATCTATATTGTAGATTAGTCCATGTTTCTTTTAGTTATATCAGTTTCTGTAGTAAATAATTTGAAGGGATATTTTATATTTAGACATATTTAAAATTGGCATACTTTTCTGGTGACTGACATCGTAAAATCTTTTTTATCTTAGCAATATTTCTTGGCTTAAGTCTAAACTGTCAATAATAACATAGCAACATGAGCTTTGTGCTGATTAGTGTTTGCAGGCATGTTTTCCATTGTTTTACTTCCAAATGTCTGGATTATTGTATTCAGATAAATTAATTAAAACATAAAAATTAAATATAATATAAAACATTAAAAAGTGAATATTCTAAAAATCCAGCCAGAGATGTTTCACTTTTAATTGAAGTGTTTAGGACCACTTCTCTCACACTGTGTGCTGAGGTGCTCTAAGATGCTGTGTTTAACTGACAGGGGCAGCAGCGGATAGCGTGTGAGTATGTGTATGTGTGTGTGTGTGTTTGAGATGGGGGTCTCACTCTGTCCCCCAGGCTGGAGTGGAGTGGTGAGGTCTAGGCTCACTGCAGCCTCTGCCTCCCTGAGTAGATGGGACAACAGGCAAGCACCACCATGCCTGGCTAAGTTTGGTAATTTTAGTAGAGACGGGGTTTTGCCATGTTGCCCAGGCTGTATATTTTTGAGGGAAACAAAGCAACATTTGCTGCAGACCTTAAGAACTACTAGCCTGAGGCAGTTCATAGTTTCAAAAGTAGTTAGAAGTGCATTTCTTTACCTTTAAGGTGGGTGTTGTTAATTACCGCGTTGAAAGGAAGTATTGTGCTAAAGTCAGTGTGCAATAGGAATAAGGTCCAGTGGTTGAGATCCAGTCCGATTTTAAGATTTGAAAAGTTGTGCTTTGTGCCCAACAGGCACACACATCGCATTAGTAAGTCAATTGTGCTTTTTTAAGAAAGAAACAAAAATACTGTTTCTACTTCCATTGCGTGTTATTTTTTATATGTACTTGCAAATCCATCACCAAAATAAAAATAATGAACATATCCAGCACTCATAAAAGTTTCCCCTTGCCCTTTTATAATCCCAAACTTTCTGTATCTTCCTACTTACCACTCTCCCTGACAATCACCAATCTGTCACTATAAAAGAGTTTGCCTTGTCTAGACATTTATATAAATGAAGTGTAGTATGGACCCCTTTTTGGAGGGGTCTGGCATCTTTCACACAACATAATTATTTTGAGATTCAGCTATATTGCAGGCATCAATGGGTCATTAATCTTATTACTGAGTAGTATTCTATTGTGCAGATCGGTCGCAACTTATATATCCGTTTGCCTGTTGGTGGGTTTTTGCATTGCTTCCAGTTTGGAACTTACACAAATACATTTGCAATGAACATTCATATACACAAGTTCTTATAACTTTGAGTAAATATTAGGAGTGTAATAGCTAATAGGTTTAGGTTTAGTTTTAATAGACCATCAAAATGTTTGTCAAAATGGTTGAACCATTTTATATTTTTATCAGCAGTATATAAGAATTCCACACTCTTGCCAATACTTTGTATGGGCCTTCTTTTAAAATTTTAGACATTTTCATGTGTGTACAATAGTATTTTATTGTGGTTCCATAATGCCTAATAATATGTAGTATCTCTTTATGTACTTACATGCCATCTGTATATATTTGGTAAAGTGTATGTTCACATTTTTTTTTGCTTCTTCCTTTTTTGTTTTTTTCTTTGCTTATTTTCTCATTATTAAATTTTAATAGTTTCTTTATGTACTCTGGATTCAAATCCCTTATTAGATATGAGACTTGCCAGTATTTTCCCCTTGAGTTTTCTTTTTGTTCTCATAACACTATCTTTCAAACAGCAGATGCTCTTAATATTGATGGGGTCCAATTTATTAATTGTTCTTGTGCATTTGGTTTTTGGGGCTTCATCTAAGACATTTTTGATTAATTGAATATTACAAAGATTTTTTTTCTGTATTTTCATCTAAAAGTTCAAAGCTTTCAATACTTTATTTTATATTTAAGTCAATGGTCCTATAAGTGACAGAGCTTTAACCCAAGTCGCTGTCATGCATAGCTGGACCCAGAGGCTTATATAAAATCGTCAAGAAATGTTCTCCTTCTTTCTCTCGACACTTTTCCTTTTGTTTTAGCCTCATTTTTTCCTTCTGAAGATGACTCTCTTCTCTCTCTGTAGCAAGAGATAGTGTGACAAATAACCCACTTTACTTTGTCCTCATAGACCACAGTGGTAGAAAAAGCAAGAGTCCTTCCTGATGATTCCAAAAAAAAAAGTACTGAAACAGTTGCTATGATCCAAGGGTAGAGTCTTTTGCCAGAGCTGGGCATCATGATCACCTCTAGGGCTGGGGCTGGTAGGTTGGGTCAGGCCCAGTTGGTGCTCATTGAAATGGTCCTCAAAGAAAAGGGGGGCTCTCAAGAGGAGAGTTGCTGAACACCCCACCAAAAAATAGCCACTCTGTACATACCTACAATTCCTTGCCATTTTATAAGCAACTGGTTGGGTGGAAAATGACTAGAAATTCAGTTGTCATTAAATTTCCTTTATAATGTCAGTAGAATGAGCCATACATTTCACATGTTGTGGGTTATGTCCATGATAGTCATTTCTGTATATTAGGTATCAATTTGAAGTATCATCTGAAGAAATACACTATTTTGTGATGTTATCCTTAAATTAATATTTTTCGGATAAAGAATTATAGGATGAAAGAAAAGTCTAGGATAGAAATAGAAGAATAGAGAAAATGGGAGCATGGATATACTGCAGAAAATGGCCAAACAGGAAAAGTACTTGTGAGAGGTATTGAAGTACATAATTGATATCACATAGACCTCCAGGAAATTACAACTACTGGCATAAGAACAAACTATCTGAATAGTCTTTGCTAATACTGAGTCTTTTCTGCTTGCAAAAGAAGTAAGAATGGTAAGAAATTGGGACATTGTTCAGATAGGCTTGAATGCATTTATTCATTTACCTGTTGATGGGGTTTGGGGGTATTAATGAAGGATGTTAATAAGTAATAATGGGCATGTTAGGTAATCATAATCGATTTGTCCATTTGGTCTGAAGAAAATTTTGCCTACCTTCTTTTTTGTTGAGGGATTCATTTTTAATGTCATGTTGGATTCTATGGCTTACTGAATGTGTAATTGCCTATTTATGGATTCTGAAGAATTTTATAAAATGTATTTGCCAAACATTTTGAAAGCTTAGAACTTCTCCTAGGAAGAAGTTCTTTAGTGCTTAGTGCTGCCCTGACAAATATGGTAGCCACAGACATGTGAATATCGAGCACTTGAAATGTGGCTAGGCTGGACTGAGATGTGCTGTCAGGGTAAAACACACACCAGATTTTGAAGACTTAGTAGGAAATAAAATTAAACATATCTAATTAATAACTTCTATATTGGTTAGACATTGAAATAATATTTTGTATATATTTTACATATAAGTATACATTAATGTGTATGTGTAATTAATATCTTCATATGAAATACTTCTCAATTACAGTTGGAAGAATGATGACTTTGTGGTGGAGAAATCTGGCACAAACTTGATCATGTGCCTCCTGCTGTGATGTCCTAGGAGACCACAGCAGTATTTCTGTGGTTTTCTTGTGAAAGATACATGACCTAAGTCTGGATGTGGAAACACATCAGATGGAAAAAGGTGAACATATCCTTAATAAATGCTTATGCTCTTTAAAACTCTTAAGGTTATGAAAAATAGGGCAAAACAGAGGAACTGTTTGAAGTTGAAGGAGCTTAAGAGACATGACAATTAATGCAATGGGAACTCCTGGATTGGATCCTGGATTACAAAGTTCAAAAAAAATGTATTTAGGGCACAAATGAGAAAATTTGGATGAGATTATAGCTTCTGTTGATTGGACAGTAGTGTTGGGTGGATGCTGATATCCTGATATGGATGATTATGTTCTGGTTATGAGAACTTTTCCCAGATTCCATCGTTTGCCCAGTGGTTTCATGGACAATGTGGCGATGGTAGCAGGAGAAGATGCTACATGTTTCCAATAACATGAACTTCCCTGCAGCAGTGCTGCCTACTGCCCAGATGAGTGCCCTGACTGCTGACAATGAGCAATGCTGAGACCCTGGAAAGAGGAACTGCCTTGCCTAGACCAGACAGATTTCTGGTAATGTTGTAATAATATTTTCTCCTTTCCTTCATGGAAGTGGTAAAGAATTGCCATCATTGGAAAGATGCATATCGGAATATGGACTCCGCTTCATATGCTTCTCATAGCATCAAATTATTTACATTTGCTGAGTTCTTATTCTCTGCTATCATACAACTACTACTGATGATGGAGCTTATTTTACCAAAAAAAGAAGTGATGTGATGGGCTTCAGCCCATATTTATTGGTCTTGTGACATCCCACATCACCCAGAGGAACATGACCTCACAAGAATCAGTTACTTCACCAACTGTGAGACCCTAAGGGGCTGGGTTTCTATCCTATGAGATGTGTTAGATGCCCTGACCCAAGAGCCCTCCTACCCAGAATGCATGGTTCCATGTAGCAAGGATCATTGTGATGGTGGTGATGATGATGGTGAGGATGGTGATGGTGAAGGTGGAGGTGGTGATAATGAAGTGATAGTTACGTTGAGGATGATGAAGGTGATGATGATGGTGAGAATGGTAAAGGTGAACATGGTGATGGTGAGAATGGTGATGGTGGTGATTGTGATGGTGATGATAAGGATGGTGATGGCGAAGGTGGTGATGATAACAGCGATAGTTATGGTGAGGATAATGGTGATGATGATGAGGATGATGATGGTGAGAATGGTGATAGTGACGATGATAGTGATGGTAATGTTGATAATGATTATGATTATGAGGATGGGGAGGGTGACAATAATTATTATGGTGAGGATGGTGATGGTGAAGGTGGTGATAACGATAGTGATAGTTATGGTGAAGACGCTGGTGTTGATGATGGTGAGAATGGTGAGGGTAAGAATGGTGATGGCGATGATGATAGTGTTGGTGATTGTAAGGATGGTGATGGCGATCATGGTGATGATGATAATGGTGCTGACTGGGCTATTAGGTAACGGAGGCAGAAAAGTGGCAGTTTCTAGGAAGTATAGAGCCAGCTGGGAACTGCAAGGTAACCTTAGTGGGGGTGGAAGATGTCGGGCCTCTGC
Source organism: Pongo pygmaeus (assembly GCF_028885625.2). Taxonomy (NCBI): domain Eukaryota; kingdom Metazoa; phylum Chordata; class Mammalia; order Primates; family Hominidae; genus Pongo; species Pongo pygmaeus. The sequence goes on along the minus strand of NC_072392.2, from coordinate 24,425,562 downwards.
CTCATTTCTAGACATCTGGGGAAAGCTCACCCCTCACAGTAGTTCCAGGAACCCCTCCATCCAGCATTTCCTTCTCGCAATCAGCATGGAGCTTTTGGGGTGCAGAGAAGTGTCTTCTATTCACTGCACTCTGTGGGAAGGGAAAAGGGGGAGTGGTATTTATGAACCCAGTATAATACAGTAGGGTCTCATCTAATATATTTTGGGAGAATTTTCAGCTGAAGAGAGCAAGCCTCAGAGAAGTCAGGTAACTTTATCTTCAATAGCATCCAGTTGTGATTTATTGAGCAGTTACTATGTGCCAGGCAACATGCTGGGTGGTTCCTTATATGTTATCTCATGAAATCCTACAGCAAAACAAGAAGACAGGCATAACTACCCCATTATTAAAACTGTGGTAAAATAAACTAAAATTTACTGTCTAACTATGTTTAAGTTTACATTTCAGTGGCACTACATTCACAATGTTGTGCAACCAATTTCAAGAATGCTTTTCATCTTGTAAAACTACAATTCTGTAACTCATTTAACAACAACTCCCCAATCACCACCCTCCCCAGGACCTGGTAGCCACCATTCTCCTGTCTGTCTCTATGGATTTGACTACTCTAGGTGCCTTGGAAAAGTGGAATAATACAGCATTTGCTTTTTTGGTCTGGCTTCTTTTGCTCAGCCTAATGTCCTCAAGGTTCATTCTTGATGCAGCAGGCATCAGAATCTCCTTCCTTTTCAAGGCTGAACACTATTCCACTGTATGCATAGACAGCATTTTGTTGATCCATCCATCCATCCATGGGCACTTGGGTTGCTTCCATCTTTTGGTTATTGTGGATGATGCTGCTCTGAACATGGTTGTGCAAGTATCTCTTCCAGGCTAGCCCCATTATACAGAAGAGCATAGAGAGATTCTGGGAGGAGGGATGACCTGCCCGGGGCCTTTGGTGAGGTCCTGGTGAAGGATCTCCCAGACCTCAAAGGCAGAGCTCCTCTCCTCACCTCACTGCCTTTCTCAGGACCTGCCTCCTGCCCCACCACACAGTGCCCACTCCCTGGTACTAGACTTGCTAAGGCCTCTTGATCCCTGAAAATTCAGGGACAGGAACTGGTGAGCACAACTACAGTCACTCACTTCTCTGTCCCCTACTGCAGATTCTGTGCCAAACAATACATGATAATGACCTGCTTTCCACTCTTTCACCAGATGTGGATGAGGCGCCTATTGCATGCCAGGCGTGTGTGGTCACTGGACGGAGACCCCTGTGAAATGAGAAGATGTGAGCTCCTCAAGGCCAGGGGCAGCCCTTTCACTTGCTGCTACCGTGTGAGGGATGGAGGGGAACCCTGAAGCATTGAAGAAGTGCATGAGTGACCTAGCTCAGATGATGATATCATAGTAACCCTGTTTATTATCACCTACCATGTGCCAGGCATTGTGCGAACTACTTTGCACACATTACCTGCTGTAAAGCTCAGAGACAACTGTAGGAGTGAATCTGTTATACCTCCCACTTTACAGGGAAACTGATGCCCAGAGAGGTGAACCAGTCCACCCTAGGCCTTTCAGCTAGTCTCTGGGATGCAAATCCAGGTGGTCTGACTCAGAGATCCCCTCATCCTCTTGGTTTTTGCCCCTGCAGCCCTCTGGCCTGTCCCCAGAGCCCTGTACCCTGGGCCACCCCGAAGATGACCTGGACATGGGCTTCAGCAAAGGAAGCAACCCCAGCACATCTCCATTTGATAGGGAGGAACCTCAGGCCCACCACAGGAGCCCTGGGCTGCAGGTAGTGTAGGTGCTGGCTGAACCACAATGCACCCATGTTGGAGGATGCACCCTAGGATGGGCAGCAGCAGGAGGTCTCCCTGCCCAATAGCTGGTAGTGGTACCTGAGAACAAAGGAGGAGAAGGAGGCTTTGAACACAGGTGTGGAGAAGCCCAAGGAGGAAGAATAAGACTTGGACTATGGACTGCTGGGTGGCCTCAAGGACCCCCTCCCAGAAAAGGAACTTTGAGACTCATACCCAGGGCTGAGATGAAAGTGCTCCCTATTTTCTATCCTGGAACTGCTGCAAACCTCAGTGTGACATCACAGGGCCTCATTTCCCTATTTGTAAAATGGGATTATATGGGGGTTCCAATGAGACACTGGACCGAGAGCATTTTGAGAATTGTAAAAAATGTACAGTGAGGGAATAATTATTATCAATGGACCATTGCTCTTCCAATAGTTAGTATTCTTTAGCAAATATTTGAAGGTAAAATATGATTTGTTGAGGAGGTTTGCAGCAGCTGAGACCCTCAAGAGTCTTTTCTGTCTCCGTTCCAAGCTGGCCTCTGACAGGGACCTTCTTGGTGCTACCCCTGGGACTCTCATCCTTTGTGCAGGCTTCTCAGGGTTCTTATTTCTATTGCATCTTGTGGTTCCCTAGTGGATGGCGTGCTCCATCTTCACTCAGAGCTAACTGCATCTCCTCCAGGCCCATGTCCCTTGTGCAGCACCCACCGCTCCCTCACCAGGATTCAAACCCTTCTGTGATTGACCTCTGCTGACCTCCTCATTCTTTCTGCTCCTCCAGTTCCATGCCTGTGCCCCTCAATCCCGTGGCTCACACTCTCACCCAAGCTGTTCTCCATCGGGATTTCCTTGGCTCCCTTTTCTGCTCGGCAAATTTGTGTTCATCCTTCCAAGCCCTGCACAGATGTCCTCCTCTCAAAGCTCTCCCTGAGGTCACACTGTCCAGGAACAAGGTAGTTCTTTCTCCTCTGCTGCCTCTGGGTTTTGTGCCTTTATCACTTTGGTGTGACTGCCTGCCTCTTGCTGAAGGGAGGCATTTTGGCTTTACTCACCTCAGTATCTCCTGGGTCCAGCTGGGTGTCTGGCCTGGCCCAGACTCGGTGCTCATCGAGGGTGTTTAGAACTCACAAGGACCAAGGAATGTCTTGCAAATAATACCACCCTCCCACACTTCTCCAATGTTTACTTTCTAAGCTCCTTTATTCTTTGACATTCAAATTTCTAAGTGGCCTGTATGTATTTACAAAGCCTGGGAAAACGCCTTCAGAGGACAAACACACACCACCGGCAGAATGTATTTGCATTGACTAGGATTATGGATGAAATTCAGCTTTCTGGAAAATGAATCATTTGGCATTGGCTGAGTATCTACTCTGTGCCAGATACTAAGCTGTGATCTCTAGAAAGAGACATGAACTACTGACACAGTCCTTGACCCTGAAGATCTCAGAATCCAGTGAGCTTGACTTCTTGTAAGTTAGAGACAGAGTTCAGAACAGAAGCTCAGACAGGAGAAGAGAAGTAAAAGGGACACACCAGAGGCAGTGACAGCCACACAGCTGTCTGGGGACACTGAGTGCAGCAACAAATAGCTTAGGCTGACTTGGCAGCCCACGAAAGTATCACGGTTTGCAATTGCAGCATCTCACTGATGCTTTTGTTATGCTGATCTCTGCAAAGCCCCTCTGTGCCCCAGCCCAGGATGGTGGCAGCCATGCTGTGGAGAAAAGGGCAGTGACCAGGACCACAGACTCAGAGCTTGTACCCTGGACCACCTGGGAATGGGAGCCCTTCACATGTTCTCTGCCTCTGTGTTCAGGTTGGGGGTCCCGGCCAAGGAAGGGAGATGACCCCCATGCTGAGTCAAAAGGACACACTCTTGGGAACAGACTGTCTCTTCTTTCTGGGTAATTTCTGCCTCTGCAGTGAATGGTGAAACCAGATACATCCTCTCTGTTGGTATGACACAAAGACAGGCGTTCCTGCTCATGGGCTGAATCTTAGTTGAGGGGAGGTGTAGCACACTCCTGTGCTCTGCTGACTAAGGCAGGGACACATGTCACCCCATCAGAATGACTGCCAGACCAATGGCTAAAATAAAATCATTTCCAATATTCAAAGGAGTCACCTTCATTCATCTACAAATATTTTTCCTTTTCTTTTTTTTTTTTTTTTGAGATGGAGTCTTGCTCTGTCACCTAGGCTGGAGTGCAGTGGCATGATCTTGGCTCATCGCAACCTCCGACTCCTGGGTTCAAGCGATTCTTCTGCCTCAGCCTCCCGAGTAGCTGGGACTACAGGCGCCCACCACTACATCTGGCTAATTTTTGTATTTTGAGCTCCTGACCTTGTGATCCGCCCGCCTTGGCCTCCTAAAGTGCTGAGATTACAGGTGTGAACCACCGCGCCTGGCCCAAGTTTTTTTCTATAAAATGACCTATTGCACTCAGGGTCGGGTAAATGATGCATCATGCCTGCTGGCAACATGGGCCCTATCTGGAAAGTGAGTGCCCACCACCATGGCACAGTGCTGTGCAGTGCCTGTGTGGTGCTGAATCTCAGGAGCAGCCCCCATCCTGTGAACCACAACTACAGGGACCTTAGACATAAGCAAAGACCTCTGGTGGCCAGGCCTGCCAGCAAGCAGATGCTGACTCTGTCCCGGGGGTCTGCAGGGAGGTCGGGCCAGTGGAGAGGTGGCGAGACCCATGTGTGGTCTCCCCAACTCCCGCCCATGCTATGCAATGGGGGCGACCACACACCCGAACTTCCTGGGAGGGTCCTGGTGTGCCCACTGCCTCACAGAGTTATGAGGGGTACTGCCTCTCACATCTCACCGGTATCGCATTTGAAGGACAAATTATGTCTTCCCTTCTCCACCCTGCGGAACTCCGTTTCCTCATGTGCAAGTGGGGGATGATGTGCTTACATGGTTATGCAGTGGGGGTATCGATGGGATCCATCTGTCAATACCCTGCATCCAGTGACCACCTGGAGCACACCTGCAGCTCGCAAGCTGGGCTCCCTGCTGCAGGGAGGGGAGCAAGCACTGCCTGGAGCCAGGGAGCTTTTCTGAAGGAGGTGTTGGAAAGGATTTGTTCCAGAATTTGGGCTTGTATTGGAAGCTTGGGGGAGGGTTGAAAGAAGCCTTTGCTCCAGATTGGATGCTGTCAGAGGCAGGGTGGATTCTATCACCTGGCATCTTCCCCAATCTTACCTAGAAGGAAGGAAGACAAGACCAAAGCTAACGCTGCAATTGACAAGGAGGTAGTGGTCATGACATAGCCACAGGGGAGGGGGTGTGAGGTCATTTTTGTCCATGTTTTGCATGAGCTGAGCCATGATAGCTACCAAGTGACCTTGCTTTGTCTTGACCCATCATGGTCACAGAGCGACCTTGTCTGATGCTGACAACCTGTGCAGTTCAACAGGAGAACACCAACGCCTTGCCAGCAGTGGTTGCTGTCCTCCTGAGGCCTCACTGCTCCTCCTCTGGGACCGACTGCTGACCGTGGGAGGTGTGGAGTGGGAGGGGAATATGCTGTGGGTTTTTTTTTGCAGAGCAAGGGCAGAGGACTCTGATGCCTTCAGCTCTGGCCATCCTGAGTGCTGTGATCTGCTTCCCCTGCTTCCTACACCTCCCACAATCCCACCACACTGCTGGAGTCACTGCCAACTCATAGTGCCTTCTAAGGGCCCCAGTGTCTCTGGGACACCCCCTCTACCCTGGGAGGGAAGCAAAGTGCTCACGAATGTCCCAGGTGGAGGTGCTGAAAGAGTGTGGAGGTGGCTTCTTGAGTGTCAAAGTCTGGGATTCCAGCTTTCAGCCTCAGGCTCCACGTGTGTGTGCTGAAGTGGAATTTTCTGCTCTCATTCACTCTCCTGCCTGGTCAGAGGAACTTGGGGAGTTCCTCTCTAGGAGAGGGAAAGGCCCTGGTGAGGTGGCCTTGCCCTGAACTGGGAAGCAATGGGCACGGGAAAGCAGGGTCCTGGGCTCTGCCTACTGCTTGCTGACAGCTTGGGCACAGCACTGCCCTCCCTGGGCTCCTGTCTCTTTTCTCTGTATGATTAGGTGGAGGTGGATGGGATTCTGCTTCTACTCCCAGTCCTTGGGCACCATGTCAGGTACTCACACACTTATGACCCCATCTGGTCCTTGGAACAGCACTGGGGGATGGATCTGTCGATCTCACGTTGGAAATGTTTGTTCTAAATCCCACACTCTGAAGTCAGAAAGACCTGGGTTTCCCTCAGGCACTGATGGTTGCTTGCTATGTGACCTTGGACAAGTCACTGTCCTTCTCTGAGCCTCAACACCCACATTTACACAGGGGAAGAATAATACCTCCCTCTTGGGCTGCTGTGAAGCAGAGCTAATGGGTACATTGCCTCAGGCACATTGCAGGTGCTCAAAGTGTTGGTCTTTCCTTCCCTTTCTAGGTCTCCATTTCCTCATCTACACAGTGGGGAGCAACTCTGTCCTGATTATAAGGAATACAATAGGTGAATGCACTCAGCAAGCCTGCGGACAGGGATGCATAGAGAAGCTTCTTGCAAAGGTGAAGAATGCCTGCTCTGAGCCCCGCGCTGAGTGACAGGTGAGAGGACAGCAAGCCCAGCGACTGAGGCCTATAAAATGCCCCCTGCAGAGAGGGAGGAGGAGCAGTGTTCTAAGGTGGGTGGTTGGCAGCATCCCCAGTGCTTGCAGGAGGAGCAGGACTGCTTGTGCTTGCTCAGGTGGGTGGTAGGTTAGGTTCTTAGGCATCTGCTGGGTATCAGATGCTGCACAGGCATCATCTCCGTGAATTTAATCTTTCCATCATACCTGAGAGGTGGGCATTACAGGGGCATAGTGGGATTGAAACACAGGTCCCCTGAGCCTGTGCCTTTTCTACAAGGCAACTTGGTTCACATGTAATAATAGGACCCAAAAATACACCTGCTATGCTGTGCTCACCAAATTTCAAAACATCCTTGTGACCTGCGAGGTTGCTATACTGTCTTCATTTTATGGATGAGAAAACTGAGTCTCAGAGAGGCTGAATAGTGTGTTCATCCCTCCAAAGAACTAAAGGGAAGAGGGGTGCTATAGCTGTGGGGCCTTCTATTCCTGGCAGGAAGTGTGCAGTACCCCAGGCAATTCTGACCCTACTGCAGGCAGGAGAAAAGGCACATCAACAAATCCAGCAGCAAGCTTCCACTGAGGGCCTCCCTGGCCTTTCCTTGCACTAGTGCTGAGGGAGAAACAGCCTTGTTCCTTCACATAACATGGCTTCCTGACGCCCCCAGGATAAAGGTCAGAGTCCTCAGGTCTGTGTTTGAGACTCTTCATGGTCTGGTCCCATCTGCATTTCCAGCCAAATTCTCCACTACGGCCCCCAGTGCAGCAGCCCTGGCCATCTGTCCCATCCCACCATCCTGCCTTGGCTCAAACTGTTCCCTCTGTCCCATGCTATTCACACATAGAACAAGGAGAAGCTTGATAGAGGCTAGCCTGAATATTCCATTTGAGAGCATTTTCAGCTTCTGGAAACAGACATTTCACCCAAAATTCCAGATTCCCTGCTTCTCTGAAAATACATACATACATGCATACATACATACATACATACATACATACATAAATCTGCTCTTACTCTGCACTATTCTGTTTCTTGAGACAGAGTTTCACTCTTGTTGCCAGGCTGGAGTGCAGTGGTGTGATCTCCATTCACCACAACCTCTGCCACCCGGGTTCAAGCGAGTCTCCTGCCTCAGCCTCCTGAGTAGCTGGGATTTACAGGCATGAACCACCATAGCCGGCTAATTTTCATGAACTTTTTTTTAGTAGAGATGGAGTTTCACGATGTTGGTCAGGCTGGTCTCCAACTCCTGACCTTGGGTAATCCACCAGCCTCGGCCTCCCAAAGTGCTGGGATTACAGGTGTCAGTCACCTCACTTGTCCAGTCTGCACTATTCCTTAGTGTCAGACTATTTGAGCCAAACAATGTCTTTCTCATTTGGACGTGACCTTCAGGGTCTAATTTTTGTATTTTTAGTATAGACCAGGTTTTTTTTTTTTTTTTTGACAGAGTTTCACTCTTGTCACCCAGGCCCAATGGTGCAATGGCATGATCTCAGCTCAATGCAACCTCCGCCTCCTGGGTTCAAGGGATTCTTCTGCCTCAGCCTCCTGAGTAGCTGGGATTACAGGCACCTGCCACCACACCCGGCTAATTTTTTGTATTTTTATTAGAAACAGGGTTTTGCCATGTTGGACAGACTGGTCTCGAACTCCTGACCTTAGGTGATATACTCTCCTCAGCCTCCCAAAGTGTGGAATTACAGGCATAGGCCAGAGCCTGGCCTCACCTGGCTAATTCTTTGTATATTTGAAGAGACAGCGTTTCACCATGTTGGCCAGGATGGTCTTGATCTCCGGAATTTGTGATCCACTGGCCTCAGCCTCCCAAAGAACTGGGATTAGAGGTGTGAGCCACTGCACCCGGCCTCAATGTAGCTTATTATCAAAGTATTTACATAGAAAAATTAATCAAAGGGCACAAGCATTTCAATACTTAGGTTAAGATGAAATCTGTGCCCGGAAGAGTGCCAGACACACATGAAATGTTTTGTGCATGAAGCAACCACAACTTAAAATGATTTTCTGTTATTCGTTTTGGTATGTTATTTTGGGAATGTGATTAATCACCTATGTCAAGGACGTTGGGAAGAATTTCCAGATACTCTGATATGCATGACATCTTAATCATACAATATGAAGCAAGGCTATCTTAGGAAATTAGGTATCACTGCCAAGGACCTTTACAATTGAAGATAAATTAAAATTACTATTAAATTTATAACAGTCAGATGGGATGGCAGGCAAGATGTGTCATTATTTTCTCAGCGTTTTTTCTTTTCCTTGATTCAATAAAACAAACTTAAACGCCAGCTATCTGCAGAACCCTCACTAGACTATATTTAATGATATGTGAAACACAGCCTGCGCACTCACAGATCCTTGCCACGTCCCGTTCCCATCCTCTCAAAACCTGAGTTACCCTGTGGCTAGATTTCTCAAGAAAATGAAAGAGAGAGACGAATGAGAACCATCTTCTTTCAGGTCGCTCCGCACTGCTCCTGCGGGTAGACAATGACCTCTCCGGTGAGGCTTTTATCCTTGACTGTGGGGTGGAGGCCTTAATCCGAGAAAAGAGGCCTCTCAGGGTGAGGAGATGATTTAAATTCTTACTAGAGAGATGTAGCTCCCCACTTCATCCGGACCTTCGCAAACCTAAACTGGAGCCGCCGGAAAAATGACTGACAACCGGCCACACAAGCCAGGCAGAGACGCGGGGAGAGCCTTGTGGAGGCACATTGGCTGGGCTGACTAAAGCTCTGGTGCTGGAAGTCAGGCTGCTGCTCCTTTAAACAATGGCAACTGTGCTGTAGCAGAGGGGCTCCTGTTGAAGCCTCCGCAGCGACTGGATCCGGGGTCCAGTTTGGGGCAGCCTGGGAGAGGGTGCCGCGAGTGTCCTGTCCCAGGGCCAAACCCCCAGGAGTCCTGTCCTCCGGACCTCCTTAAGGCGACTTCCACCGAGGGAGGGGGAGCTTCAGGACGCCTGCTGTGTTCTGGGGACTCCCGTTCAGATCCGATTTTGGCCCCCTCCCAGTGAGATAGGATGGGCTCACCACATCTGGTGAGGCAGGCAGGGCCTCGCTGCAGCGCAGAATGATCCCATAGGTCTCAAGGCGTAGCGTCAGCTGAAACTTCACTGATCCATCAGCCCTCTGCCTCCCTCCTCCTTCGAAAGAGCAGTGGCCTGCTCCGCTTCTAAAAGCCCTGGGGCTCCGGAAAGCCGACCGCGCTTTACAGGACACGTGCAGGCAGGAACAGGGGCGAATCCGAGGTGGAGACCATGTGACCACGCGTGGCACTGGCGTATCCCACAGCAGATGGTGTGAACGTGTGTCACCGGAGGCATACCGGGAGACGGCGAAACAAACGGTGGTGTCCAGGCATGTGCCAGTGGAAGGGGGGAACAAGTGACCTTTCGGTCAATGCCAAGGGAAATCAAAGGACACCTGGGACTCGGTGGGTGGGGGGCCTGTGCCTGACCCAAGCCAGGTTTTCCAATGCCTATCAGAGGAGCAAAGAATCTTCTGCAGAATTCGCCCCGCCCCCAACCCTCCTCCTCCCTGGTAGCCCTGACGCAACTTCCCCTGCACCCAGCCCCAGCCCCAGCCCCAGCCCCAGCCCCAGCCCCAGACCCAGCCCCAGACCCAGACCCAGCCCCAGCCCCAGCCCCAGCCCCAGCCCCAGCCCCAGCCCAGTCCCTCTGGTTCCCTGACATTCGTTTGGGCCACAAGATCAAGGGAGTCAGTCCACCCAGGAGCAGAGGAGAGGATGTCCCTCCAGAATGAGACAGGAAGTGCAGAGGAAATGCGACACCACCTGTCCTAGAAGACAAGGCCAGTCACGGTCGCCTAGCGCTCATTCTAGGCAGTCCACCCACCCATGAGGGGAAACATGGAGAACAAGGAAGCTTCCCTGTCTGAGACACGTATGGAAGCCAAGAAATCCAGGGTCATGAGACCTGCCCAATGAAGCAGAAAGACGTTTGGAGAGAGATACCATCATGACACGGATCTGCAGGAAGTGTGTCCCTGACGGACTGGGAAGTCATCTTTGTTGAAGACATTGGGCCAGAGCGAGAGGCATCCAGGCCCCTGAGAAACAGGTGAGGCAGAGCAAGAGGGAGGATAGAGCAGAGGCCAGAGCCCCGGCAGGATACAGCGCCGTGCCACCACCACGGGCATAAGGGGAGGGCTTCCAAAAGGGTGGCTTGTCCAGAGAGGCCAGCGTTCCAGTGACAGTGACAGGGATTGTTGCCATCTCCCATTCCCGGCTGCTTCTTCTACACGGTATGGTGGTGTGGCTTCATTTCTCAGAGAAGAGCCGTGAAAAGGTACAACCATCTTCTCTGATGTGGTCCTGCTTCCCTACTGCGGGACAAAGAGCTCCTGTGGGGCTCTTTTCCTTGGTTGCTGTGTGGTCATGTTGATCTTAGAAAAGAGGCAGCTCATGATGGGGATGAGATTTCAATTGCTCCGGGACCGATGCATCTCCTCACGTGGGCCAGGCCTTCACACACCCAAAGCGGATCCGCGGCGGCGAAAACGATTGACAGCCGGCCTCATGACCCAGGCAGAGACGCAGAAAGAGGCTCAGCAAAGACAGGCCGACATGCCAGAAATCGCCTTGTGCTGCACAGGGCACATTCAGCCAAAGACACACACGCAGAGGGGCACGCACACACTAACCGACAGAGAGAGGGAAAGAAAGACACAGAGACTGAGAGACAGAGAGAGAAGAGAGGATGGGAGACACACACACACGCGCGCACACATACACGCACACACACACACACAGAAACAGAGTCATACAGCAGAGGCATGGAAACACACCCCCCCAGGCAACCCCTGAGGCTGCGGGGTTCTGCTCTCGACGAGAACGACCCTGGGGTGAGAGAAGAGCCCAGGGGCACGCAGGCCGACCTGTCCTCGAGATGACGGCGGCACGACTTTTGGGGAGACTCACCCCAACAGCGTCCGGGCAGGCCTGAGGCTGGGATGCCGTGCTGCTTCCCCCGGACTCCGCCTGGGGTTTCCTCATCCTGGTCGGCCCTTTGCGACTCCTGGCATCCGGAGACGTTCCCGTCGACCCCGTGGAGAGGTCAGACCGGAGCCTCAGAGCCCCGCCACCCAAGCACTGCCACGGAGGGCTCCTGTTCTGCCAAGCCTCAGGGACGGGTTTCTAAGACAACCGTGGGAAGCACTGTGACGGCAGAAGCCGCTCGCGCCTCGCGCATGCGCATTGGCTGGACCGACTCGCGCTCCGCTCCTGGCAGTCAGGCTGCGTCCCCTTTAAATAATGCCCCCGCTGCGCGGCTGCAGCGAGGCTCCTGCTGCAGCCGCGGCGGCGTGTGGATACGGGGTCCAGCTTGGGACGCCGTGGGAGATGGGGCCGCCGGTGCCCTGTCTCAGGGCCAAACCCCCAGGTGTCCCGCCCTCAGGATCTCCTTGAGCCGACTTCCACGGAGGGAAGGGGAGCTTCAGGACGCCTGCTGTGTTCTGGGGACTCCCGTTCAGATCCGATTTTGGCCCCCTCCCAGTGAGATAGGATGGGCTCACCACATCTGGTGAGGCAGGCAGGGCCTCGCTGCAGCGCAGAATGATCCCATAGGTCTCAAGGCGTAGCGTCAGCTGAAACTTCACTGATCCATCAGCCCTCTGCCTCCCTCCTCCTTCGAAAGAGCAGTGGCCTGCTCCGCTTCTAAAAGCCCTGGGGCTCCGGAAAGCCGACCGCGCTTTACAGGACACGTGCAGGCAGGAGCAGGGGCGAATCCGAGGTGGAGACCATGTGACCACGCGTGGCACTGGCGTATCCCACAGCAGATGGTGTGAACGTGTGTCACCGGAGGCATACCGGGAGACGGCGAAACAAACGGTGGTGTCCAGGCATGTGCCAGTGGAAGGGGGGAAGAAGTGACCTTTCGGTCAATGCCAAGGGAAATCAAAGGACACCTGGGATTCGGTGGGTGGGGGGCCTGTGCCTGACCCAAGCCAGGTTTTCCAAAGCCTATCAGAGGAGCAAAGAATCTTCTGCAGAATTCGCCCCGCCCCCAACCCTCCTCCTCCCTGGTAGCCCTGACGCAACTTCCCCTACACCCAGCCCCAGGCCCAGGCCCAGCCCCAGCCCCAGACACAGACCCAGCCCCAGCCCCAGCCCCAGCCCAGTCCCTCTGGTTCCCTGACATTCGTTTGGGCCACAAGATCAAGGGAGTCAGTCCACCCAGGAGCAGAGGAGAGGATGTCCCTCCAGAATGAGACAGGAAGTGCAGAGGAAATGCGACACCACCTGTCCTAGAAGACAAGGCCAGTCACGGTCGCCTAGCGCTCATTCTAGGCAGTCCACCCACCCATGAGGGGAAACATGGAGAACAAGGAAGCTTCCCTGTCTGAGACACGTATGGAAGCCAAGAAATCCAGGGTCATGAGACCTGCCCAATGAAGCAGAAAGACGTTTGGAGAGAGATACCATCATGACACGGATCTGCAGGAAGTGTGTCCCTGACGGACTGGGAAGTCATCTTTGTTGAAGACATTGGGCCAGAGCGAGAGGCATCCAGGCCCCTGAGAAACAGGTGAGGCAGAGCAAGAGGTAGGATAGAGCAGAGGCCAGAGCCCCGGCAGGATACAGCGCCGTGCCACCACCACGGGCATAAGGGGAGGGCTTCCAAAAGGGTGGCTTGTCCAGAGAGGCCAGCATTCCAGTGACAGTGACAGGGATTGTTGCCATCTCCCATTCCCGGCTGCTTCTTCTACACGGTATGGTGGTGTGGCTTCATTTCTCAGAGAAGAGCCGTGAAAAGGTACAACCATCTTCTCTGATGTGGTCCTGCTTCCCTACTGCGGGACAAAGAGCTCCTGTGGGGCTCTTTTCCTTGGTTGCTGTGTGGTCATGTTGATCTTAGAAAAGAGGCAGCTCATGATGGGGATGAGATTTCAATTGCTCCGGGACCGATGCATCTCCTCACGTGGGCCAGGCCTTCACACACCCAAAGCGGATCCGCGGCGGCGAAAACGATTGACAGCCGGCCTCATGACCCAGGCAGAGACGCAGAAAGAGGCTCAGCAAAGACAGGCCGACATGCCAGAAATCGCCTTGTGCTGCACAGGGCACATTCAGCCAAAGACACACACGCAGAGGGGCACGCACACACTAACCGACAGAGAGAGGGAAAGAAAGACACAGAGACTGAGAGACAGAGAGAGAAGAGAGGATGGGAGACACACACACACGCGCGCACACATACACGCACACACACACACACAGAAACAGAGTCATACAGCAGAGGCATGGAAACACACCCCCCCAGGCAACCCCTGAGGCTGCGGGGTTCTGCTCTCGACGAGAACGACCCTGGGGTGAGAGAACAGCCCAGGGGCACGCAGGCCGACCTGTCCTCGAGATGACGGCGGCACGACTTTTGGGGAGACTCACCCCAACAGCGTCCGGGCAGGCCTGAGGCTGGGATGCCGTGCTGCTTCCCCCGGACTCCGCCTGGGGTTTCCTCATCCTGGTCGGCCCTTTGCGACTCCTGGCATCCGGAGACGTTCCCGTCGACCCCGTGGAGAGGTCAGACCGGAGCCTCAGAGCCCCACCACCCAAGCACTGCCACGGAGGACTCCTGCTCTGCCAAGCCTCAGGGACGGGTTTCTAAGACAACCGTGGGAAGCACTGTGACGGCAGAAGCCGCTCGCGCCTCGCGCATGCGCATTGGCTGGACCGACTCACGCTCCGCTCCTGGCAGTCAGGCTGCGTCCCCTTTAAATAATGCCCCCGCTGCGCGGCTGCAGCGAGGCTCCTGCTGCAGCCGCGGCGGCGTGTGGATACGGGGTCCAGCTTGGGGCGCCGTGGGAGATGGGGCCGCCGGTGCCCTGTCTCAGGGCCAAACCCCCAGGAGTCCCGCCCTCAGGATCTCCTTGAGCCGACTTCCACGGAGGGAAGGGGAGCTTCAGGACGCCTGCTGTGTTCTGGGGACTCCCGTTCAGATCCGATTTTGGCCCCCTCCCAGTGAGATAGGATGGGCTCACCACATCTGGTGAGGCAGGCAGGGCCTCGCTGCAGCGCAGAATGATCCCATAGGTCTCAAGGCGTAGCGTCAGCTGAAACTTCACTGATCCATCAGCCCTCTGCCTCCCTCCTCCTTTGAAAGAGCAGTGGCCTGCTCCGCTTCTAAAAGCCCTGGGGCTCCGGAAAGCCGACCGCGCTTTACAGGACACGTGCAGGCAGGAACAGGGGCGAATCCGAGGTGGAGACCATGTGACCACGCGTGGCACTGGCGTATCCCACAGCAGATGGTGTGAACGTGTGTCACCGGAGGCATACCGGGAGACGGCGAAACAAACGGTGGTGTCCAGGCATGTGCCAGTGGAAGGGGGGAACAAGTGACCTTTCGGTCAATGCCAAGGGAAATCAAAGGACACCTGGGACTCGGTGGGTGGGGGGCCTGTGCCTGACCCAAGCCAGGTTTTCCAATGCCTATCAGAGGAGCAAAGAATCTTCTGCAGAATTCGCCCCGCCCCCAACCCTCCTCCTCCCTGGTAGCCCTGACGCAACTTCCCCTGCACCCAGCCCCAGCCCCAGCCCCAGCCCCAGCCCCAGCCCCAGACACAGACCCAGCCCCAGCCCCAGCCCCAGCCCAGTCCCTCTGGTTCCCTGACATTCGTTTGGGCCACAAGATCAAGGGAGTCAGTCCACCCAGGAGCAGAGGAGAGGATGTCCCTCCAGAATGAGACAGGAAGTGCAGAGGAAATGCGACACCACCTGTCCTAGAAGACAAGGCCAGTCACGGTCGCCTAGCGCTCATTCTAGGCAGTCCACCCACCCATGAGGGGAAACATGGAGAACAAGGAAGCTTCCCTGTCTGAGACACGTATGGAAGCCAAGAAATCCAGGGTCATGAGACCTGCCCAATGAAGCAGAAAGACGTTTGGAGAGAGATACCATCATGACACGGATCTGCAGGAAGTGTGTCCCTGACGGACTGGGAAGTCATCTTTGTTGAAGACATTGGGCCAGAGCGAGAGGCATCCAGGCCCCTGAGAAACAGGTGAGGCAGAGCAAGAGGGAGGATAGAGCAGAGGCCAGAGCCCCGGCAGGATACAGCGCCGTGCCACCACCACGGGCATAAGGGGAGGGCTTCCAAAAGGGTGGCTTGTCCAGAGAGGCCAGCGTTCCAGTGACAGTGACAGGGATTGTTGCCATCTCCCATTCCCGGCTGCTTCTTCTACACGGTATGGTGGTGTGGCTTCATTTCTCAGAGAAGAGCCGTGAAAAGGTACAACCATCTTCTCTGATGTGGTCCTGCTTCCCTACTGCGGGACAAAGAGCTCCTGTGGGGCTCTTTTCCTTGGTTGCTGTGTGGTCATGTTGATCTTAGAAAAGAGGCAGCTCATGATGGGGATGAGATTTCAATTGCTCCGGGACCGATGCATCTCCTCACGTGGGCCAGGCCTTCACACACCCAAAGCGGATCCGCGGCGGCGAAAACGATTGACAGCCGGCCTCATGACCCAGGCAGAGACGCAGAAAGAGGCTCAGCAAAGACAGGCCGACATGCCAGAAATCGCCTTGTGCTGCACAGGGCACATTCAGCCAAAGACACACACGCAGAGGGGCACGCACACACTAACCGACAGAGAGAGGGAAAGAAAGACACAGAGACTGAGAGACAGAGAGAGAAGAGAGGATGGGAGACACACACACACGCGCGCACACATACACGCACACACACACACACAGAAACAGAGTCATACAGCAGAGGCATGGAAACACACCCCCCCAGGCAACCCCTGAGGCTGCGGGGTTCTGCTCTCGACGAGAACGACCCTGGGGTGAGAGAAGAGCCCAGGGGCACGCAGGCCGACCTGTCCTCGAGATGACGGCGGCACGACTTTTGGGGAGACTCACCCCAACAGCGTCCGGGCAGGCCTGAGGCTGGGATGCCGTGCTGCTTCCCCCGGACTCCGCCTGGGGTTTCCTCATCCTGGTCGGCCCTTTGCGACTCCTGGCATCCGGAGACGTTCCCGTCGACCCCGTGGAGAGGTCAGACCGGAGCCTCAGAGCCCCGCCACCCAAGCACTGCCACGGAGGGCTCCTGTTCTGCCAAGCCTCAGGGACGGGTTTCTAAGACAACCGTGGGAAGCACTGTGACGGCAGAAGCCGCTCGCGCCTCGCGCATGCGCATTGGCTGGACCGACTCGCGCTCCGCTCCTGGCAGTCAGGCTGCGTCCCCTTTAAATAATGCCCCCGCTGCGCGGCTGCAGCGAGGCTCCTGCTGCAGCCGCGGCGGCGTGTGGATACGGGGTCCAGCTTGGGACGCCGTGGGAGATGGGGCCGCCGGTGCCCTGTCTCAGGGCCAAACCCCCAGGTGTCCCGCCCTCAGGATCTCCTTGAGCCGACTTCCACGGAGGGAAGGGGAGCTTCAGGACGCCTGCTGTGTTCTGGGGACTCCCGTTCAGATCCGATTTTGGCCCCCTCCCAGTGAGATAGGATGGGCTCACCACATCTGGTGAGGCAGGCAGGGCCTCGCTGCAGCGCAGAATGATCCCATAGGTCTCAAGGCGTAGCGTCAGCTGAAACTTCACTGATCCATCAGCCCTCTGCCTCCCTCCTCCTTCGAAAGAGCAGTGGCCTGCTCCGCTTCTAAAAGCCCTGGGGCTCCGGAAAGCCGACCGCGCTTTACAGGACACGTGCAGGCAGGAGCAGGGGCGAATCCGAGGTGGAGACCATGTGACCACGCGTGGCACTGGCGTATCCCACAGCAGATGGTGTGAACGTGTGTCACCGGAGGCATACCGGGAGACGGCGAAACAAACGGTGGTGTCCAGGCATGTGCCAGTGGAAGGGGGGAACAAGTGACCTTTCGGTCAATGCCAAGGGAAATCAAAGGACACCTGGGATTCGGTGGGTGGGGGGCCTGTGCCTGACCCAAGCCAGGTTTTCCAAAGCCTATCAGAGGAGCAAAGAATCTTCTGCAGAATTCGCCCCGCCCCCAACCCTCCTCCTCCCTGGTAGCCCTGACGCAACTTCCCCTACACCCAGCCCCAGGCCCAGGCCCAGCCCCAGCCCCAGACACAGACCCAGCCCCAGCCCCAGCCCCAGCCCAGTCCCTCTGGTTCCCTGACATTCGTTTGGGCCACAAGATCAAGGGAGTCAGTCCACCCAGGAGCAGAGGAGAGGATGTCCCTCCAGAATGAGACAGGAAGTGCAGAGGAAATGCGACACCACCTGTCCTAGAAGACAAGGCCAGTCACGGTCGCCTAGCGCTCATTCTAGGCAGTCCACCCACCCATGAGGGGAAACATGGAGAACAAGGAAGCTTCCCTGTCTGAGACACGTATGGAAGCCAAGAAATCCAGGGTCATGAGACCTGCCCAATGAAGCAGAAAGACGTTTGGAGAGAGATACCATCATGACACGGATCTGCAGGAAGTGTGTCCCTGACGGACTGGGAAGTCATCTTTGTTGAAGACATTGGGCCAGAGCGAGAGGCATCCAGGCCCCTGAGAAACAGGTGAGGCAGAGCAAGAGGTAGGATAGAGCAGAGGCCAGAGCCCCGGCAGGATACAGCGCCGTGCCACCACCACGGGCATAAGGGGAGGGCTTCCAAAAGGGTGGCTTGTCCAGAGAGGCCAGCATTCCAGTGACAGTGACAGGGATTGTTGCCATCTCCCATTCCCGGCTGCTTCTTCTACACGGTATGGTGGTGTGGCTTCATTTCTCAGAGAAGAGCCGTGAAAAGGTACAACCATCTTCTCTGATGTGGTCCTGCTTCCCTACTGCGGGACAAAGAGCTCCTGTGGGGCTCTTTTCCTTGGTTGCTGTGTGGTCATGTTGATCTTAGAAAAGAGGCAGCTCATGATGGGGATGAGATTTCAATTGCTCCGGGACCGATGCATCTCCTCACGTGGGCCAGGCCTTCACACACCCAAAGCGGATCCGCGGCGGCGAAAACGATTGACAGCCGGCCTCATGACCCAGGCAGAGACGCAGAAAGAGGCTCAGCAAAGACAGGCCGACATGCCAGAAATCGCCTTGTGCTGCACAGGGCACATTCAGCCAAAGACACACACGCAGAGGGGCACGCACACACTAACCGACAGAGAGAGGGAAAGAAAGACACAGAGACTGAGAGACAGAGAGAGAAGAGAGGATGGGAGACACACACACACGCGCGCACACATACACGCACACACACACACACAGAAACAGAGTCATACAGCAGAGGCATGGAAACACACCCCCCCAGGCAACCCCTGAGGCTGCGGGGTTCTGCTCTCGACGAGAACGACCCTGGGGTGAGAGAACAGCCCAGGGGCACGCAGGCCGACCTGTCCTCGAGATGACGGCGGCACGACTTTTGGGGAGACTCACCCCAACAGCGTCCGGGCAGGCCTGAGGCTGGGATGCCGTGCTGCTTCCCCCGGACTCCGCCTGGGGTTTCCTCATCCTGGTCGGCCCTTTGCGACTCCTGGCATCCGGAGACGTTCCCGTCGACCCCGTGGAGAGGTCAGACCGGAGCCTCAGAGCCCCACCACCCAAGCACTGCCACGGAGGACTCCTGCTCTGCCAAGCCTCAGGGACGGGTTTCTAAGACAACCGTGGGAAGCACTGTGACGGCAGAAGCCGCTCGCGCCTCGCGCATGCGCATTGGCTGGACCGACTCACGCTCCGCTCCTGGCAGTCAGGCTGCGTCCCCTTTAAATAATGCCCCCGCTGCGCGGCTGCAGCGAGGCTCCTGCTGCAGCCGCGGCGGCGTGTGGATACGGGGTCCAGCTTGGGGCGCCGTGGGAGATGGGGCCGCCGGTGCCCTGTCTCAGGGCCAAACCCCCAGGAGTCCCGCCCTCAGGATCTCCTTGAGCCGACTTCCACGGAGGGAAGGGGAGCTTCAGGACGCCTGCTGTGTTCTGGGGACTCCCGTTCAGATCCGATTTTGGCCCCCTCCCAGTGAGATAGGATGGGCTCACCACATCTGGTGAGGCAGGCAGGGCCTCGCTGCAGCGCAGAATGATCCCATAGGTCTCAAGGCGTAGCGTCAGCTGAAACTTCACTGATCCATCAGCCCTCTGCCTCCCTCCTCCTTTGAAAGAGCAGTGGCCTGCTCCGCTTCTAAAAGCCCTGGGGCTCCGGAAAGCCGACCGCGCTTTACAGGACACGTGCAGGCAGGAACAGGGGCGAATCCGAGGTGGAGACCATGTGACCACGCGTGGCACTGGCGTATCCCACAGCAGATGGTGTGAACGTGTGTCACCGGAGGCATACCGGGAGACGGCGAAACAAACGGTGGTGTCCAGGCATGTGCCAGTGGAAGGGGGGAACAAGTGACCTTTCGGTCAATGCCAAGGGAAATCAAAGGACACCTGGGACTCGGTGGGTGGGGGGCCTGTGCCTGACCCAAGCCAGGTTTTCCAATGCCTATCAGAGGAGCAAAGAATCTTCTGCAGAATTCGCCCCGCCCCCAACCCTCCTCCTCCCTGGTAGCCCTGACGCAACTTCCCCTGCACCCAGCCCCAGCCCCAGCCCCAGCCCCAGCCCCAGCCCCAGACACAGACCCAGCCCCAGCCCCAGCCCCAGCCCAGTCCCTCTGGTTCCCTGACATTCGTTTGGGCCACAAGATCAAGGGAGTCAGTCCACCCAGGAGCAGAGGAGAGGATGTCCCTCCAGAATGAGACAGGAAGTGCAGAGGAAATGCGACACCACCTGTCCTAGAAGACAAGGCCAGTCACGGTCGCCTAGCGCTCATTCTAGGCAGTCCACCCACCCATGAGGGGAAACATGGAGAACAAGGAAGCTTCCCTGTCTGAGACACGTATGGAAGCCAAGAAATCCAGGGTCATGAGACCTGCCCAATGAAGCAGAAAGACGTTTGGAGAGAGATACCATCATGACACGGATCTGCAGGAAGTGTGTCCCTGACGGACTGGGAAGTCATCTTTGTTGAAGACATTGGGCCAGAGCGAGAGGCATCCAGGCCCCTGAGAAACAGGTGAGGCAGAGCAAGATGTAGGATAGAGCAGAGGCCAGAGCCCCGGCAGGATACAGCGCCGTGCCACCACCACGGGCATAAGGGGAGGGCTTCCAAAAGGGTGGCTTGTCCAGAGAGGCCAGCATTCCAGTGACAGTGACAGGGATTGTTGCCATCTCCCATTCCCGGCTGCTTCTTCTACACGGTATGGTGGTGTGGCTTCATTTCTCAGAGAAGAGCCGTGAAAAGGTACAACCATCTTCTCTGATGTGGTCCTGCTTCCCTACTGCGGGACAAAGAGCTCCTGTGGGGCTCTTTTCCTTGGTTGCTGTGTGGTCATGTTGATCTTAGAAAAGAGGCAGCTCATGATGGGGATGAGATTTCAATTGCTCCGGGACCGATGCATCTCCTCACGTGGGCCAGGCCTTCACACACCCAAAGCGGATCCGCGGCGGCGAAAACGATTGACAGCCGGCCTCATGACCCAGGCAGAGACGCAGAAAGAGGCTCAGCAAAGACAGGCCGACATGCCAGAAATCGCCTTGTGCTGCACAGGGCACATTCAGCCAAAGACACACACGCAGAGGGGCACGCACACACTAACCGACAGAGAGAGGGAAAGAAAGACACAGAGACTGAGAGACAGAGAGAGAAGAGAGGATGGGAGACACGCACACACGCGCGCACACATACACGCACACACACACAGAAACAGAGTCATACAGCAGAGGCATGGAAACACACCCCCCCCAGGCAACCCCTGAGGCTGCGGGGTTCTGCTCTCGACGAGAACGACCCTGGGGTGAGAGAAGAGCCCAGGGGCACGCAGGCCGACCTGTCCTCGAGATGACGGCGGCACGACTTTTGGGGAGACTCACCCCAACAGCGTCCGGGCAGGCCTGAGGCTGGGATGCCGTGCTGCTTCCCCCGGACTCCGCCTGGGGTTTCCTCATCCTGGTCGGCCCTTTGCGACTCCTGGCATCCGGAGACGTTCCCGTCGACCCCGTGGAGAGGTCAGACCGGAGCCTCAGAGCCCCGCCACCCAAGCACTGCCACGGAGGACTCCTGCTCTGCCAAGCCTCAGGGACGGGTTTCTAAGACAACCGTGGGAAGCACTGTGACGGCAGAAGCCGCTCGCGACTCGCGCATGCGCATTGGCTGGACCGACTCGCGCTCCGCTCCTGGCAGTCAGGCTGCGTCCCCTTTAAATAATGCCCCCGCTGCGCGGCTGCAGCGAGGCTCCTGCTGCAGCCGCGGCGGCGTGTGGATACGGGGTCCAGCTTGGGACGCCGTGGGAGATGGGGCCGCCGGTGCCCTGTCTCAGGGCCAAACCCCCAGGAGTCCCGCCCTCAGGATCTCCTTGAGCCGACTTCCACGGAGGGAAGGGGAGCTTCAGGACGCCTGCTGTGTTCTGGGGACTCCCGTTCAGATCCGATTTTGGCCCCCTCCCAGTGAGATAGGATGGGCTCACCACATCTGGTGAGGCAGGCAGGGCCTCGCTGCAGCGCAGAATGATCCCATAGGTCTCAAGGCGTAGCGTCAGCTGAAACTTCACTGATCCATCAGCCCTCTGCCTCCCTCCTCCTTCGAAAGAGCAGTGGCCTGCTCCGCTTCTAAAAGCCCTGGGGCTCCGGAAAGCCGACCGCGCTTTACAGGACACGTGCAGGCAGGAACAGGGGCGAATCCGAGGTGGAGACCATGTGACCACGCGTGGCACTGGCGTATCCCACAGCAGATGGTGTGAACGTGTGTCACCGGAGGCATACCGGGAGACGGCGAAACAAACGGTGGTGTCCAGGCATGTGCCAGTGGAAGGGGGGAACAAGTGACCTTTCGGTCAATGCCAAGGGAAATCAAAGGACACCTGGGACTCGGTGGGTGGGGGGCCTGTGCCTGACCCAAGCCAGGTTTTCCAATGCCTATCAGAGGAGCAAAGAATCTTCTGCAGAATTCGCCCCGCCCCCAACCCTCCTCCTCCCTGGTAGCCCTGACGCAACTTCCCCTGCACCCAGCCCCAGCCCCAGCCCCAGCCCCAGCCCCAGCCCCAGACCCAGCCCCAGACCCAGACCCAGCCCCAGCCCCAGCCCCAGCCCCAGCCCCAGCCCCAGCCCAGTCCCTCTGGTTCCCTGACATTCGTTTGGGCCACAAGATCAAGGGAGTCAGTCCACCCAGGAGCAGAGGAGAGGATGTCCCTCCAGAATGAGACAGGAAGTGCAGAGGAAATGCGACACCACCTGTCCTAGAAGACAAGGCCAGTCACGGTCGCCTAGCGCTCATTCTAGGCAGTCCACCCACCCATGAGGGGAAACATGGAGAACAAGGAAGCTTCCCTGTCTGAGACACGTATGGAAGCCAAGAAATCCAGGGTCATGAGACCTGCCCAATGAAGCAGAAAGACGTTTGGAGAGAGATACCATCATGACACGGATCTGCAGGAAGTGTGTCCCTGACGGACTGGGAAGTCATCTTTGTTGAAGACATTGGGCCAGAGCGAGAGGCATCCAGGCCCCTGAGAAACAGGTGAGGCAGAGCAAGAGGGAGGATAGAGCAGAGGCCAGAGCCCCGGCAGGATACAGCGCCGTGCCACCACCACGGGCATAAGGGGAGGGCTTCCAAAAGGGTGGCTTGTCCAGAGAGGCCAGCGTTCCAGTGACAGTGACAGGGATTGTTGCCATCTCCCATTCCCGGCTGCTTCTTCTACACGGTATGGTGGTGTGGCTTCATTTCTCAGAGAAGAGCCGTGAAAAGGTACAACCATCTTCTCTGATGTGGTCCTGCTTCCCTACTGCGGGACAAAGAGCTCCTGTGGGGCTCTTTTCCTTGGTTGCTGTGTGGTCATGTTGATCTTAGAAAAGAGGCAGCTCATGATGGGGATGAGATTTCAATTGCTCCGGGACCGATGCATCTCCTCACGTGGGCCAGGCCTTCACACACCCAAAGCGGATCCGCGGCGGCGAAAACGATTGACAGCCGGCCTCATGACCCAGGCAGAGACGCAGAAAGAGGCTCAGCAAAGACAGGCCGACATGCCAGAAATCGCCTTGTGCTGCACAGGGCACATTCAGCCAAAGACACACACGCAGAGGGGCACGCACACACTAACCGACAGAGAGAGGGAAAGAAAGACACAGAGACTGAGAGACAGAGAGAGAAGAGAGGATGGGAGACACGCACACACGCGCGCACACATACACGCACACACACACAGAAACAGAGTCATACAGCAGAGGCATGGAAACACACCCCCCCCAGGCAACCCCTGAGGCTGCGGGGTTCTGCTCTCGACGAGAACGACCCTGGGGTGAGAGAAGAGCCCAGGGGCACGCAGGCCGACCTGTCCTCGAGATGACGGCGGCACGACTTTTGGGGAGACTCACCCCAACAGCGTCCGGGCAGGCCTGAGGCTGGGATGCCGTGCTGCTTCCCCCGGACTCCGCCTGGGGTTTCCTCATCCTGGTCGGCCCTTTGCGACTCCTGGCATCCGGAGACGTTCCCGTCGACCCCGTGGAGAGGTCAGACCGGAGCCTCAGAGACCCGCCACCCAAGCACTGCCACGGAGGACTCCTGCTCTGCCAAGCCTCAGGGACGGGTTTCTAAGACAACCGTGGGAAGCACTGTGACGGCAGAAGCCGCTCGCGACTCGCGCATGCGCATTGGCTGGACCGACTCGCGCTCCGCTCCTGGCAGTCAGGCTGCGTCCCCTTTAAATAATGCCCCCGCTGCGCGGCTGCAGCGAGGCTCCTGCTGCAGCCGCGGCGGCGTGTGGATACGGGGTCCAGCTTGGGACGCCGTGGGAGATGGGGCCGCCGGTGCCCTGTCTCAGGGCCAAACCCCCAGGAGTCCCGCCCTCAGGATCTCCTTGAGCCGACTTCCACGGAGGGAAGGGGAGCTTCAGGACGCCTGCTGTGTTCTGGGGACTCCCGTTCAGATCCGATTTTGGCCCCCTCCCAGTGAGATAGGATGGGCTCACCACATCTGGTGAGGCAGGCAGGGCCTCGCTGCAGCGCAGAATGATCCCATAGGTCTCAAGGCGTAGCGTCAGCTGAAACTTCACTGATCCATCAGCCCTCTGCCTCCCTCCTCCTTCGAAAGAGCAGTGGCCTGCTCCGCTTCTAAAAGCCCTGGGGCTCCGGAAAGCCGACCGCGCTTTACAGGACACGTGCAGGCAGGAGCAGGGGCGAATCCGAGGTGGAGACCATGTGACCACGCGTGGCACTGGCGTATCCCACAGCAGATGGTGTGAACGTGTGTCACCGGAGGCATACCGGGAGACGGCGAAACAAACGGTGGTGTCCAGGCATGTGCCAGTGGAAGGGGGGAAGAAGTGACCTTTCGGTCAATGCCAAGGGAAATCAAAGGACACCTGGGATTCGGTGGGTGGGGGGCCTGTGCCTGACCCAAGCCAGGTTTTCCAAAGCCTATCAGAGGAGCAAAGAATCTTCTGCAGAATTCGCCCCGCCCCCAACCCTCCTCCTCCCTGGTAGCCCTGACGCAACTTCCCCTACACCCAGCCCCAGGCCCAGGCCCAGCCCCAGCCCCAGACACAGACCCAGCCCCAGCCCCAGCCCCAGCCCAGTCCCTCTGGTTCCCTGACATTCGTTTGGGCCACAAGATCAAGGGAGTCAGTCCACCCAGGAGCAGAGGAGAGGATGTCCCTCCAGAATGAGACAGGAAGTGCAGAGGAAATGCGACACCACCTGTCCTAGAAGACAAGGCCAGTCACGGTCGCCTAGCGCTCATTCTAGGCAGTCCACCCACCCATGAGGGGAAACATGGAGAACAAGGAAGCTTCCCTGTCTGAGACACGTATGGAAGCCAAGAAATCCAGGGTCATGAGACCTGCCCAATGAAGCAGAAAGACGTTTGGAGAGAGATACCATCATGACACGGATCTGCAGGAAGTGTGTCCCTGACGGACTGGGAAGTCATCTTTGTTGAAGACATTGGGCCAGAGCGAGAGGCATCCAGGCCCCTGAGAAACAGGTGAGGCAGAGCAAGAGGTAGGATAGAGCAGAGGCCAGAGCCCCGGCAGGATACAGCGCCGTGCCACCACCACGGGCATAAGGGGAGGGCTTCCAAAAGGGTGGCTTGTCCAGAGAGGC
Source organism: Pongo pygmaeus (assembly GCF_028885625.2). NCBI lineage: Eukaryota > Metazoa > Chordata > Mammalia > Primates > Hominidae > Pongo > Pongo pygmaeus. The sequence goes on along the minus strand of NC_072392.2, from coordinate 24,400,088 downwards.
CAGCATTCCAGTGACAGTGACAGGGATTGTTGCCATCTCCCATTCCCGGCTGCTTCTTCTACACGGTATGGTGGTGTGGCTTCATTTCTCAGAGAAGAGCCGTGAAAAGGTACAACCATCTTCTCTGATGTGGTCCTGCTTCCCTACTGCGGGACAAAGAGCTCCTGTGGGGCTCTTTTCCTTGGTTGCTGTGTGGTCATGTTGATCTTAGAAAAGAGGCAGCTCATGATGGGGATGAGATTTCAATTGCTCCGGGACCGATGCATCTCCTCACGTGGGCCAGGCCTTCACACACCCAAAGCGGATCCGCGGCGGCGAAAACGATTGACAGCCGGCCTCATGACCCAGGCAGAGACGCAGAAAGAGGCTCAGCAAAGACAGGCCGACATGCCAGAAATCGCCTTGTGCTGCACAGGGCACATTCAGCCAAAGACACACACGCAGAGGGGCACGCACACACTAACCGACAGAGAGAGGGAAAGAAAGACACAGAGACTGAGAGACAGAGAGAGAAGAGAGGATGGGAGACACACACACACGCGCGCACACATACACGCACACACACACACACAGAAACAGAGTCATACAGCAGAGGCATGGAAACACACCCCCCCAGGCAACCCCTGAGGCTGCGGGGTTCTGCTCTCGACGAGAACGACCCTGGGGTGAGAGAACAGCCCAGGGGCACGCAGGCCGACCTGTCCTCGAGATGACGGCGGCACGACTTTTGGGGAGACTCACCCCAACAGCGTCCGGGCAGGCCTGAGGCTGGGATGCCGTGCTGCTTCCCCCGGACTCCGCCTGGGGTTTCCTCATCCTGGTCGGCCCTTTGCGACTCCTGGCATCCGGAGACGTTCCCGTCGACCCCGTGGAGAGGTCAGACCGGAGCCTCAGAGCCCCACCACCCAAGCACTGCCACGGAGGACTCCTGCTCTGCCAAGCCTCAGGGACGGGTTTCTAAGACAACCGTGGGAAGCACTGTGACGGCAGAAGCCGCTCGCGCCTCGCGCATGCGCATTGGCTGGACCGACTCACGCTCCGCTCCTGGCAGTCAGGCTGCGTCCCCTTTAAATAATGCCCCCGCTGCGCGGCTGCAGCGAGGCTCCTGCTGCAGCCGCGGCGGCGTGTGGATACGGGGTCCAGCTTGGGGCGCCGTGGGAGATGGGGCCGCCGGTGCCCTGTCTCAGGGCCAAACCCCCAGGAGTCCCGCCCTCAGGATCTCCTTGAGCCGACTTCCACGGAGGGAAGGGGAGCTTCAGGACGCCTGCTGTGTTCTGGGGACTCCCGTTCAGATCCGATTTTGGCCCCCTCCCAGTGAGATAGGATGGGCTCACCACATCTGGTGAGGCAGGCAGGGCCTCGCTGCAGCGCAGAATGATCCCATAGGTCTCAAGGCGTAGCGTCAGCTGAAACTTCACTGATCCATCAGCCCTCTGCCTCCCTCCTCCTTTGAAAGAGCAGTGGCCTGCTCCGCTTCTAAAAGCCCTGGGGCTCCGGAAAGCCGACCGCGCTTTACAGGACACGTGCAGGCAGGAACAGGGGCGAATCCGAGGTGGAGACCATGTGACCACGCGTGGCACTGGCGTATCCCACAGCAGATGGTGTGAACGTGTGTCACCGGAGGCATACCGGGAGACGGCGAAACAAACGGTGGTGTCCAGGCATGTGCCAGTGGAAGGGGGGAACAAGTGACCTTTCGGTCAATGCCAAGGGAAATCAAAGGACACCTGGGACTCGGTGGGTGGGGGGCCTGTGCCTGACCCAAGCCAGGTTTTCCAATGCCTATCAGAGGAGCAAAGAATCTTCTGCAGAATTCGCCCCGCCCCCAACCCTCCTCCTCCCTGGTAGCCCTGACGCAACTTCCCCTGCACCCAGCCCCAGCCCCAGCCCCAGCCCCAGCCCCAGCCCCAGACACAGACCCAGCCCCAGCCCCAGCCCCAGCCCAGTCCCTCTGGTTCCCTGACATTCGTTTGGGCCACAAGATCAAGGGAGTCAGTCCACCCAGGAGCAGAGGAGAGGATGTCCCTCCAGAATGAGACAGGAAGTGCAGAGGAAATGCGACACCACCTGTCCTAGAAGACAAGGCCAGTCACGGTCGCCTAGCGCTCATTCTAGGCAGTCCACCCACCCATGAGGGGAAACATGGAGAACAAGGAAGCTTCCCTGTCTGAGACACGTATGGAAGCCAAGAAATCCAGGGTCATGAGACCTGCCCAATGAAGCAGAAAGACGTTTGGAGAGAGATACCATCATGACACGGATCTGCAGGAAGTGTGTCCCTGACGGACTGGGAAGTCATCTTTGTTGAAGACATTGGGCCAGAGCGAGAGGCATCCAGGCCCCTGAGAAACAGGTGAGGCAGAGCAAGAGGGAGGATAGAGCAGAGGCCAGAGCCCCGGCAGGATACAGCGCCGTGCCACCACCACGGGCATAAGGGGAGGGCTTCCAAAAGGGTGGCTTGTCCAGAGAGGCCAGCGTTCCAGTGACAGTGACAGGGATTGTTGCCATCTCCCATTCCCGGCTGCTTCTTCTACACGGTATGGTGGTGTGGCTTCATTTCTCAGAGAAGAGCCGTGAAAAGGTACAACCATCTTCTCTGATGTGGTCCTGCTTCCCTACTGCGGGACAAAGAGCTCCTGTGGGGCTCTTTTCCTTGGTTGCTGTGTGGTCATGTTGATCTTAGAAAAGAGGCAGCTCATGATGGGGATGAGATTTCAATTGCTCCGGGACCGATGCATCTCCTCACGTGGGCCAGGCCTTCACACACCCAAAGCGGATCCGCGGCGGCGAAAACGATTGACAGCCGGCCTCATGACCCAGGCAGAGACGCAGAAAGAGGCTCAGCAAAGACAGGCCGACATGCCAGAAATCGCCTTGTGCTGCACAGGGCACATTCAGCCAAAGACACACACGCAGAGGGGCACGCACACACTAACCGACAGAGAGAGGGAAAGAAAGACACAGAGACTGAGAGACAGAGAGAGAAGAGAGGATGGGAGACACACACACACGCGCGCACACATACACGCACACACACACACACAGAAACAGAGTCATACAGCAGAGGCATGGAAACACACCCCCCCAGGCAACCCCTGAGGCTGCGGGGTTCTGCTCTCGACGAGAACGACCCTGGGGTGAGAGAAGAGCCCAGGGGCACGCAGGCCGACCTGTCCTCGAGATGACGGCGGCACGACTTTTGGGGAGACTCACCCCAACAGCGTCCGGGCAGGCCTGAGGCTGGGATGCCGTGCTGCTTCCCCCGGACTCCGCCTGGGGTTTCCTCATCCTGGTCGGCCCTTTGCGACTCCTGGCATCCGGAGACGTTCCCGTCGACCCCGTGGAGAGGTCAGACCGGAGCCTCAGAGCCCCGCCACCCAAGCACTGCCACGGAGGGCTCCTGTTCTGCCAAGCCTCAGGGACGGGTTTCTAAGACAACCGTGGGAAGCACTGTGACGGCAGAAGCCGCTCGCGCCTCGCGCATGCGCATTGGCTGGACCGACTCGCGCTCCGCTCCTGGCAGTCAGGCTGCGTCCCCTTTAAATAATGCCCCCGCTGCGCGGCTGCAGCGAGGCTCCTGCTGCAGCCGCGGCGGCGTGTGGATACGGGGTCCAGCTTGGGACGCCGTGGGAGATGGGGCCGCCGGTGCCCTGTCTCAGGGCCAAACCCCCAGGTGTCCCGCCCTCAGGATCTCCTTGAGCCGACTTCCACGGAGGGAAGGGGAGCTTCAGGACGCCTGCTGTGTTCTGGGGACTCCCGTTCAGATCCGATTTTGGCCCCCTCCCAGTGAGATAGGATGGGCTCACCACATCTGGTGAGGCAGGCAGGGCCTCGCTGCAGCGCAGAATGATCCCATAGGTCTCAAGGCGTAGCGTCAGCTGAAACTTCACTGATCCATCAGCCCTCTGCCTCCCTCCTCCTTCGAAAGAGCAGTGGCCTGCTCCGCTTCTAAAAGCCCTGGGGCTCCGGAAAGCCGACCGCGCTTTACAGGACACGTGCAGGCAGGAGCAGGGGCGAATCCGAGGTGGAGACCATGTGACCACGCGTGGCACTGGCGTATCCCACAGCAGATGGTGTGAACGTGTGTCACCGGAGGCATACCGGGAGACGGCGAAACAAACGGTGGTGTCCAGGCATGTGCCAGTGGAAGGGGGGAACAAGTGACCTTTCGGTCAATGCCAAGGGAAATCAAAGGACACCTGGGATTCGGTGGGTGGGGGGCCTGTGCCTGACCCAAGCCAGGTTTTCCAAAGCCTATCAGAGGAGCAAAGAATCTTCTGCAGAATTCGCCCCGCCCCCAACCCTCCTCCTCCCTGGTAGCCCTGACGCAACTTCCCCTACACCCAGCCCCAGGCCCAGGCCCAGCCCCAGCCCCAGACACAGACCCAGCCCCAGCCCCAGCCCCAGCCCAGTCCCTCTGGTTCCCTGACATTCGTTTGGGCCACAAGATCAAGGGAGTCAGTCCACCCAGGAGCAGAGGAGAGGATGTCCCTCCAGAATGAGACAGGAAGTGCAGAGGAAATGCGACACCACCTGTCCTAGAAGACAAGGCCAGTCACGGTCGCCTAGCGCTCATTCTAGGCAGTCCACCCACCCATGAGGGGAAACATGGAGAACAAGGAAGCTTCCCTGTCTGAGACACGTATGGAAGCCAAGAAATCCAGGGTCATGAGACCTGCCCAATGAAGCAGAAAGACGTTTGGAGAGAGATACCATCATGACACGGATCTGCAGGAAGTGTGTCCCTGACGGACTGGGAAGTCATCTTTGTTGAAGACATTGGGCCAGAGCGAGAGGCATCCAGGCCCCTGAGAAACAGGTGAGGCAGAGCAAGAGGTAGGATAGAGCAGAGGCCAGAGCCCCGGCAGGATACAGCGCCGTGCCACCACCACGGGCATAAGGGGAGGGCTTCCAAAAGGGTGGCTTGTCCAGAGAGGCCAGCATTCCAGTGACAGTGACAGGGATTGTTGCCATCTCCCATTCCCGGCTGCTTCTTCTACACGGTATGGTGGTGTGGCTTCATTTCTCAGAGAAGAGCCGTGAAAAGGTACAACCATCTTCTCTGATGTGGTCCTGCTTCCCTACTGCGGGACAAAGAGCTCCTGTGGGGCTCTTTTCCTTGGTTGCTGTGTGGTCATGTTGATCTTAGAAAAGAGGCAGCTCATGATGGGGATGAGATTTCAATTGCTCCGGGACCGATGCATCTCCTCACGTGGGCCAGGCCTTCACACACCCAAAGCGGATCCGCGGCGGCGAAAACGATTGACAGCCGGCCTCATGACCCAGGCAGAGACGCAGAAAGAGGCTCAGCAAAGACAGGCCGACATGCCAGAAATCGCCTTGTGCTGCACAGGGCACATTCAGCCAAAGACACACACGCAGAGGGGCACGCACACACTAACCGACAGAGAGAGGGAAAGAAAGACACAGAGACTGAGAGACAGAGAGAGAAGAGAGGATGGGAGACACACACACACGCGCGCACACATACACGCACACACACACACACAGAAACAGAGTCATACAGCAGAGGCATGGAAACACACCCCCCCAGGCAACCCCTGAGGCTGCGGGGTTCTGCTCTCGACGAGAACGACCCTGGGGTGAGAGAACAGCCCAGGGGCACGCAGGCCGACCTGTCCTCGAGATGACGGCGGCACGACTTTTGGGGAGACTCACCCCAACAGCGTCCGGGCAGGCCTGAGGCTGGGATGCCGTGCTGCTTCCCCCGGACTCCGCCTGGGGTTTCCTCATCCTGGTCGGCCCTTTGCGACTCCTGGCATCCGGAGACGTTCCCGTCGACCCCGTGGAGAGGTCAGACCGGAGCCTCAGAGCCCCACCACCCAAGCACTGCCACGGAGGACTCCTGCTCTGCCAAGCCTCAGGGACGGGTTTCTAAGACAACCGTGGGAAGCACTGTGACGGCAGAAGCCGCTCGCGCCTCGCGCATGCGCATTGGCTGGACCGACTCACGCTCCGCTCCTGGCAGTCAGGCTGCGTCCCCTTTAAATAATGCCCCCGCTGCGCGGCTGCAGCGAGGCTCCTGCTGCAGCCGCGGCGGCGTGTGGATACGGGGTCCAGCTTGGGGCGCCGTGGGAGATGGGGCCGCCGGTGCCCTGTCTCAGGGCCAAACCCCCAGGAGTCCCGCCCTCAGGATCTCCTTGAGCCGACTTCCACGGAGGGAAGGGGAGCTTCAGGACGCCTGCTGTGTTCTGGGGACTCCCGTTCAGATCCGATTTTGGCCCCCTCCCAGTGAGATAGGATGGGCTCACCACATCTGGTGAGGCAGGCAGGGCCTCGCTGCAGCGCAGAATGATCCCATAGGTCTCAAGGCGTAGCGTCAGCTGAAACTTCACTGATCCATCAGCCCTCTGCCTCCCTCCTCCTTTGAAAGAGCAGTGGCCTGCTCCGCTTCTAAAAGCCCTGGGGCTCCGGAAAGCCGACCGCGCTTTACAGGACACGTGCAGGCAGGAACAGGGGCGAATCCGAGGTGGAGACCATGTGACCACGCGTGGCACTGGCGTATCCCACAGCAGATGGTGTGAACGTGTGTCACCGGAGGCATACCGGGAGACGGCGAAACAAACGGTGGTGTCCAGGCATGTGCCAGTGGAAGGGGGGAACAAGTGACCTTTCGGTCAATGCCAAGGGAAATCAAAGGACACCTGGGACTCGGTGGGTGGGGGGCCTGTGCCTGACCCAAGCCAGGTTTTCCAATGCCTATCAGAGGAGCAAAGAATCTTCTGCAGAATTCGCCCCGCCCCCAACCCTCCTCCTCCCTGGTAGCCCTGACGCAACTTCCCCTGCACCCAGCCCCAGCCCCAGCCCCAGCCCCAGCCCCAGCCCCAGACACAGACCCAGCCCCAGCCCCAGCCCCAGCCCAGTCCCTCTGGTTCCCTGACATTCGTTTGGGCCACAAGATCAAGGGAGTCAGTCCACCCAGGAGCAGAGGAGAGGATGTCCCTCCAGAATGAGACAGGAAGTGCAGAGGAAATGCGACACCACCTGTCCTAGAAGACAAGGCCAGTCACGGTCGCCTAGCGCTCATTCTAGGCAGTCCACCCACCCATGAGGGGAAACATGGAGAACAAGGAAGCTTCCCTGTCTGAGACACGTATGGAAGCCAAGAAATCCAGGGTCATGAGACCTGCCCAATGAAGCAGAAAGACGTTTGGAGAGAGATACCATCATGACACGGATCTGCAGGAAGTGTGTCCCTGACGGACTGGGAAGTCATCTTTGTTGAAGACATTGGGCCAGAGCGAGAGGCATCCAGGCCCCTGAGAAACAGGTGAGGCAGAGCAAGATGTAGGATAGAGCAGAGGCCAGAGCCCCGGCAGGATACAGCGCCGTGCCACCACCACGGGCATAAGGGGAGGGCTTCCAAAAGGGTGGCTTGTCCAGAGAGGCCAGCATTCCAGTGACAGTGACAGGGATTGTTGCCATCTCCCATTCCCGGCTGCTTCTTCTACACGGTATGGTGGTGTGGCTTCATTTCTCAGAGAAGAGCCGTGAAAAGGTACAACCATCTTCTCTGATGTGGTCCTGCTTCCCTACTGCGGGACAAAGAGCTCCTGTGGGGCTCTTTTCCTTGGTTGCTGTGTGGTCATGTTGATCTTAGAAAAGAGGCAGCTCATGATGGGGATGAGATTTCAATTGCTCCGGGACCGATGCATCTCCTCACGTGGGCCAGGCCTTCACACACCCAAAGCGGATCCGCGGCGGCGAAAACGATTGACAGCCGGCCTCATGACCCAGGCAGAGACGCAGAAAGAGGCTCAGCAAAGACAGGCCGACATGCCAGAAATCGCCTTGTGCTGCACAGGGCACATTCAGCCAAAGACACACACGCAGAGGGGCACGCACACACTAACCGACAGAGAGAGGGAAAGAAAGACACAGAGACTGAGAGACAGAGAGAGAAGAGAGGATGGGAGACACGCACACACGCGCGCACACATACACGCACACACACACAGAAACAGAGTCATACAGCAGAGGCATGGAAACACACCCCCCCCAGGCAACCCCTGAGGCTGCGGGGTTCTGCTCTCGACGAGAACGACCCTGGGGTGAGAGAAGAGCCCAGGGGCACGCAGGCCGACCTGTCCTCGAGATGACGGCGGCACGACTTTTGGGGAGACTCACCCCAACAGCGTCCGGGCAGGCCTGAGGCTGGGATGCCGTGCTGCTTCCCCCGGACTCCGCCTGGGGTTTCCTCATCCTGGTCGGCCCTTTGCGACTCCTGGCATCCGGAGACGTTCCCGTCGACCCCGTGGAGAGGTCAGACCGGAGCCTCAGAGCCCCGCCACCCAAGCACTGCCACGGAGGACTCCTGCTCTGCCAAGCCTCAGGGACGGGTTTCTAAGACAACCGTGGGAAGCACTGTGACGGCAGAAGCCGCTCGCGACTCGCGCATGCGCATTGGCTGGACCGACTCGCGCTCCGCTCCTGGCAGTCAGGCTGCGTCCCCTTTAAATAATGCCCCCGCTGCGCGGCTGCAGCGAGGCTCCTGCTGCAGCCGCGGCGGCGTGTGGATACGGGGTCCAGCTTGGGACGCCGTGGGAGATGGGGCCGCCGGTGCCCTGTCTCAGGGCCAAACCCCCAGGAGTCCCGCCCTCAGGATCTCCTTGAGCCGACTTCCACGGAGGGAAGGGGAGCTTCAGGACGCCTGCTGTGTTCTGGGGACTCCCGTTCAGATCCGATTTTGGCCCCCTCCCAGTGAGATAGGATGGGCTCACCACATCTGGTGAGGCAGGCAGGGCCTCGCTGCAGCGCAGAATGATCCCATAGGTCTCAAGGCGTAGCGTCAGCTGAAACTTCACTGATCCATCAGCCCTCTGCCTCCCTCCTCCTTCGAAAGAGCAGTGGCCTGCTCCGCTTCTAAAAGCCCTGGGGCTCCGGAAAGCCGACCGCGCTTTACAGGACACGTGCAGGCAGGAACAGGGGCGAATCCGAGGTGGAGACCATGTGACCACGCGTGGCACTGGCGTATCCCACAGCAGATGGTGTGAACGTGTGTCACCGGAGGCATACCGGGAGACGGCGAAACAAACGGTGGTGTCCAGGCATGTGCCAGTGGAAGGGGGGAACAAGTGACCTTTCGGTCAATGCCAAGGGAAATCAAAGGACACCTGGGACTCGGTGGGTGGGGGGCCTGTGCCTGACCCAAGCCAGGTTTTCCAATGCCTATCAGAGGAGCAAAGAATCTTCTGCAGAATTCGCCCCGCCCCCAACCCTCCTCCTCCCTGGTAGCCCTGACGCAACTTCCCCTGCACCCAGCCCCAGCCCCAGCCCCAGCCCCAGCCCCAGCCCCAGACCCAGCCCCAGACCCAGACCCAGCCCCAGCCCCAGCCCCAGCCCCAGCCCCAGCCCCAGCCCAGTCCCTCTGGTTCCCTGACATTCGTTTGGGCCACAAGATCAAGGGAGTCAGTCCACCCAGGAGCAGAGGAGAGGATGTCCCTCCAGAATGAGACAGGAAGTGCAGAGGAAATGCGACACCACCTGTCCTAGAAGACAAGGCCAGTCACGGTCGCCTAGCGCTCATTCTAGGCAGTCCACCCACCCATGAGGGGAAACATGGAGAACAAGGAAGCTTCCCTGTCTGAGACACGTATGGAAGCCAAGAAATCCAGGGTCATGAGACCTGCCCAATGAAGCAGAAAGACGTTTGGAGAGAGATACCATCATGACACGGATCTGCAGGAAGTGTGTCCCTGACGGACTGGGAAGTCATCTTTGTTGAAGACATTGGGCCAGAGCGAGAGGCATCCAGGCCCCTGAGAAACAGGTGAGGCAGAGCAAGAGGGAGGATAGAGCAGAGGCCAGAGCCCCGGCAGGATACAGCGCCGTGCCACCACCACGGGCATAAGGGGAGGGCTTCCAAAAGGGTGGCTTGTCCAGAGAGGCCAGCGTTCCAGTGACAGTGACAGGGATTGTTGCCATCTCCCATTCCCGGCTGCTTCTTCTACACGGTATGGTGGTGTGGCTTCATTTCTCAGAGAAGAGCCGTGAAAAGGTACAACCATCTTCTCTGATGTGGTCCTGCTTCCCTACTGCGGGACAAAGAGCTCCTGTGGGGCTCTTTTCCTTGGTTGCTGTGTGGTCATGTTGATCTTAGAAAAGAGGCAGCTCATGATGGGGATGAGATTTCAATTGCTCCGGGACCGATGCATCTCCTCACGTGGGCCAGGCCTTCACACACCCAAAGCGGATCCGCGGCGGCGAAAACGATTGACAGCCGGCCTCATGACCCAGGCAGAGACGCAGAAAGAGGCTCAGCAAAGACAGGCCGACATGCCAGAAATCGCCTTGTGCTGCACAGGGCACATTCAGCCAAAGACACACACGCAGAGGGGCACGCACACACTAACCGACAGAGAGAGGGAAAGAAAGACACAGAGACTGAGAGACAGAGAGAGAAGAGAGGATGGGAGACACGCACACACGCGCGCACACATACACGCACACACACACAGAAACAGAGTCATACAGCAGAGGCATGGAAACACACCCCCCCCAGGCAACCCCTGAGGCTGCGGGGTTCTGCTCTCGACGAGAACGACCCTGGGGTGAGAGAAGAGCCCAGGGGCACGCAGGCCGACCTGTCCTCGAGATGACGGCGGCACGACTTTTGGGGAGACTCACCCCAACAGCGTCCGGGCAGGCCTGAGGCTGGGATGCCGTGCTGCTTCCCCCGGACTCCGCCTGGGGTTTCCTCATCCTGGTCGGCCCTTTGCGACTCCTGGCATCCGGAGACGTTCCCGTCGACCCCGTGGAGAGGTCAGACCGGAGCCTCAGAGCCCCGCCACCCAAGCACTGCCACGGAGGACTCCTGCTCTGCCAAGCCTCAGGGACGGGTTTCTAAGACAACCGTGGGAAGCACTGTGACGGCAGAAGCCGCTCGCGACTCGCGCATGCGCATTGGCTGGACCGACTCGCGCTCCGCTCCTGGCAGTCAGGCTGCGTCCCCTTTAAATAATGCCCCCGCTGCGCGGCTGCAGCGAGGCTCCTGCTGCAGCCGCGGCGGCGTGTGGATACGGGGTCCAGCTTGGGACGCCGTGGGAGATGGGGCCGCCGGTGCCCTGTCTCAGGGCCAAACCCCCAGGAGTCCCGCCCTCAGGATCTCCTTGAGCCGACTTCCACGGAGGGAAGGGGAGCTTCAGGACGCCTGCTGTGTTCTGGGGACTCCCGTTCAGATCCGATTTTGGCCCCCTCCCAGTGAGATAGGATGGGCTCACCACATCTGGTGAGGCAGGCAGGGCCTCGCTGCAGCGCAGAATGATCCCATAGGTCTCAAGGCGTAGCGTCAGCTGAAACTTCACTGATCCATCAGCCCTCTGCCTCCCTCCTCCTTCGAAAGAGCAGTGGCCTGCTCCGCTTCTAAAAGCCCTGGGGCTCCGGAAAGCCGACCGCGCTTTACAGGACACGTGCAGGCAGGAGCAGGGGCGAATCCGAGGTGGAGACCATGTGACCACGCGTGGCACTGGCGTATCCCACAGCAGATGGTGTGAACGTGTGTCACCGGAGGCATACCGGGAGACGGCGAAACAAACGGTGGTGTCCAGGCATGTGCCAGTGGAAGGGGGGAAGAAGTGACCTTTCGGTCAATGCCAAGGGAAATCAAAGGACACCTGGGATTCGGTGGGTGGGGGGCCTGTGCCTGACCCAAGCCAGGTTTTCCAAAGCCTATCAGAGGAGCAAAGAATCTTCTGCAGAATTCGCCCCGCCCCCAACCCTCCTCCTCCCTGGTAGCCCTGACGCAACTTCCCCTACACCCAGCCCCAGGCCCAGGCCCAGCCCCAGCCCCAGACACAGACCCAGCCCCAGCCCCAGCCCCAGCCCAGTCCCTCTGGTTCCCTGACATTCGTTTGGGCCACAAGATCAAGGGAGTCAGTCCACCCAGGAGCAGAGGAGAGGATGTCCCTCCAGAATGAGACAGGAAGTGCAGAGGAAATGCGACACCACCTGTCCTAGAAGACAAGGCCAGTCACGGTCGCCTAGCGCTCATTCTAGGCAGTCCACCCACCCATGAGGGGAAACATGGAGAACAAGGAAGCTTCCCTGTCTGAGACACGTATGGAAGCCAAGAAATCCAGGGTCATGAGACCTGCCCAATGAAGCAGAAAGACGTTTGGAGAGAGATACCATCATGACACGGATCTGCAGGAAGTGTGTCCCTGACGGACTGGGAAGTCATCTTTGTTGAAGACATTGGGCCAGAGCGAGAGGCATCCAGGCCCCTGAGAAACAGGTGAGGCAGAGCAAGAGGTAGGATAGAGCAGAGGCCAGAGCCCCGGCAGGATACAGCGCCGTGCCACCACCACGGGCATAAGGGGAGGGCTTCCAAAAGGGTGGCTTGTCCAGAGAGGCCAGCATTCCAGTGACAGTGACAGGGATTGTTGCCATCTCCCATTCCCGGCTGCTTCTTCTACACGGTATGGTGGTGTGGCTTCATTTCTCAGAGAAGAGCCGTGAAAAGGTACAACCATCTTCTCTGATGTGGTCCTGCTTCCCTACTGCGGGACAAAGAGCTCCTGTGGGGCTCTTTTCCTTGGTTGCTGTGTGGTCATGTTGATCTTAGAAAAGAGGCAGCTCATGATGGGGATGAGATTTCAATTGCTCCGGGACCGATGCATCTCCTCACGTGGGCCAGGCCTTCACACACCCAAAGCGGATCCGCGGCGGCGAAAACGATTGACAGCCGGCCTCATGACCCAGGCAGAGACGCAGAAAGAGGCTCAGCAAAGACAGGCCGACATGCCAGAAATCGCCTTGTGCTGCACAGGGCACATTCAGCCAAAGACACACACGCAGAGGGGCACGCACACACTAACCGACAGAGAGAGGGAAAGAAAGACACAGAGACTGAGAGACAGAGAGAGAAGAGAGGATGGGAGACACACACACACGCGCGCACACATACACGCACACACACACACACAGAAACAGAGTCATACAGCAGAGGCATGGAAACACACCCCCCCAGGCAACCCCTGAGGCTGCGGGGTTCTGCTCTCGACGAGAACGACCCTGGGGTGAGAGAACAGCCCAGGGGCACGCAGGCCGACCTGTCCTCGAGATGACGGCGGCACGACTTTTGGGGAGACTCACCCCAACAGCGTCCGGGCAGGCCTGAGGCTGGGATGCCGTGCTGCTTCCCCCGGACTCCGCCTGGGGTTTCCTCATCCTGGTCGGCCCTTTGCGACTCCTGGCATCCGGAGACGTTCCCGTCGACCCCGTGGAGAGGTCAGACCGGAGCCTCAGAGCCCCACCACCCAAGCACTGCCACGGAGGACTCCTGCTCTGCCAAGCCTCAGGGACGGGTTTCTAAGACAACCGTGGGAAGCACTGTGACGGCAGAAGCCGCTCGCGCCTCGCGCATGCGCATTGGCTGGACCGACTCACGCTCCGCTCCTGGCAGTCAGGCTGCGTCCCCTTTAAATAATGCCCCCGCTGCGCGGCTGCAGCGAGGCTCCTGCTGCAGCCGCGGCGGCGTGTGGATACGGGGTCCAGCTTGGGGCGCCGTGGGAGATGGGGCCGCCGGTGCCCTGTCTCAGGGCCAAACCCCCAGGAGTCCCGCCCTCAGGATCTCCTTGAGCCGACTTCCACGGAGGGAAGGGGAGCTTCAGGACGCCTGCTGTGTTCTGGGGACTCCCGTTCAGATCCGATTTTGGCCCCCTCCCAGTGAGATAGGATGGGCTCACCACATCTGGTGAGGCAGGCAGGGCCTCGCTGCAGCGCAGAATGATCCCATAGGTCTCAAGGCGTAGCGTCAGCTGAAACTTCACTGATCCATCAGCCCTCTGCCTCCCTCCTCCTTTGAAAGAGCAGTGGCCTGCTCCGCTTCTAAAAGCCCTGGGGCTCCGGAAAGCCGACCGCGCTTTACAGGACACGTGCAGGCAGGAACAGGGGCGAATCCGAGGTGGAGACCATGTGACCACGCGTGGCACTGGCGTATCCCACAGCAGATGGTGTGAACGTGTGTCACCGGAGGCATACCGGGAGACGGCGAAACAAACGGTGGTGTCCAGGCATGTGCCAGTGGAAGGGGGGAACAAGTGACCTTTCGGTCAATGCCAAGGGAAATCAAAGGACACCTGGGACTCGGTGGGTGGGGGGCCTGTGCCTGACCCAAGCCAGGTTTTCCAATGCCTATCAGAGGAGCAAAGAATCTTCTGCAGAATTCGCCCCGCCCCCAACCCTCCTCCTCCCTGGTAGCCCTGACGCAACTTCCCCTGCACCCAGCCCCAGCCCCAGCCCCAGCCCCAGCCCCAGCCCCAGACACAGACCCAGCCCCAGCCCCAGCCCCAGCCCAGTCCCTCTGGTTCCCTGACATTCGTTTGGGCCACAAGATCAAGGGAGTCAGTCCACCCAGGAGCAGAGGAGAGGATGTCCCTCCAGAATGAGACAGGAAGTGCAGAGGAAATGCGACACCACCTGTCCTAGAAGACAAGGCCAGTCACGGTCGCCTAGCGCTCATTCTAGGCAGTCCACCCACCCATGAGGGGAAACATGGAGAACAAGGAAGCTTCCCTGTCTGAGACACGTATGGAAGCCAAGAAATCCAGGGTCATGAGACCTGCCCAATGAAGCAGAAAGACGTTTGGAGAGAGATACCATCATGACACGGATCTGCAGGAAGTGTGTCCCTGACGGACTGGGAAGTCATCTTTGTTGAAGACATTGGGCCAGAGCGAGAGGCATCCAGGCCCCTGAGAAACAGGTGAGGCAGAGCAAGATGTAGGATAGAGCAGAGGCCAGAGCCCCGGCAGGATACAGCGCCGTGCCACCACCACGGGCATAAGGGGAGGGCTTCCAAAAGGGTGGCTTGTCCAGAGAGGCCAGCATTCCAGTGACAGTGACAGGGATTGTTGCCATCTCCCATTCCCGGCTGCTTCTTCTACACGGTATGGTGGTGTGGCTTCATTTCTCAGAGAAGAGCCGTGAAAAGGTACAACCATCTTCTCTGATGTGGTCCTGCTTCCCTACTGCGGGACAAAGAGCTCCTGTGGGGCTCTTTTCCTTGGTTGCTGTGTGGTCATGTTGATCTTAGAAAAGAGGCAGCTCATGATGGGGATGAGATTTCAATTGCTCCGGGACCGATGCATCTCCTCACGTGGGCCAGGCCTTCACACACCCAAAGCGGATCCGCGGCGGCGAAAACGATTGACAGCCGGCCTCATGACCCAGGCAGAGACGCAGAAAGAGGCTCAGCAAAGACAGGCGGACATGCCAGAAATCGCCTTGTGCTGCACAGGGCACATTCAGCCAAAGACACACACGCAGAGGGGCACGCACACACTAACCGACAGAGAGAGGGAAAGAAAGACACAGAGACTGAGAGACAGAGAGAGAAGAGAGGATGGGAGACACGCACACACGCGCGCACACATACACGCACACACACACAGAAACAGAGTCATACAGCAGAGGCATGGAAACACACCCCCCCCAGGCAACCCCTGAGGCTGCGGGGTTCTGCTCTCGACGAGAACGACCCTGGGGTGAGAGAAGAGCCCAGGGGCACGCAGGCCGACCTGTCCTCGAGATGACGGCGGCACGACTTTTGGGGAGACTCACCCCAACAGCGTCCGGGCAGGCCTGAGGCTGGGATGCCGTGCTGCTTCCCCCGGACTCCGCCTGGGGTTTCCTCATCCTGGTCGGCCCTTTGCGACTCCTGGCATCCGGAGACGTTCCCGTCGACCCCGTGGAGAGGTCAGACCGGAGCCTCAGAGCCCCGCCACCCAAGCACTGCCACGGAGGACTCCTGCTCTGCCAAGCCTCAGGGACGGGTTTCTAAGACAACCGTGGGAAGCACTGTGACGGCAGAAGCCGCTCGCGACTCGCGCATGCGCATTGGCTGGACCGACTCGCGCTCCGCTCCTGGCAGTCAGGCTGCGTCCCCTTTAAATAATGCCCCCGCTGCGCGGCTGCAGCGAGGCTCCTGCTGCAGCCGCGGCGGCGTGTGGATACGGGGTCCAGCTTGGGACGCCGTGGGAGATGGGGCCGCCGGTGCCCTGTCTCAGGGCCAAACCCCCAGGAGTCCCGCCCTCAGGATCTCCTTGAGCCGACTTCCACGGAGGGAAGGGGAGCTTCAGGACGCCTGCTGTGTTCTGGGGACTCCCGTTCAGATCCGATTTTGGCCCCCTCCCAGTGAGATAGGATGGGCTCACCACATCTGGTGAGGCAGGCAGGGCCTCGCTGCAGCGCAGAATGATCCCATAGGTCTCAAGGCGTAGCGTCAGCTGAAACTTCACTGATCCATCAGCCCTCTGCCTCCCTCCTCCTTCGAAAGAGCAGTGGCCTGCTCCGCTTCTAAAAGCCCTGGGGCTCCGGAAAGCCGACCGCGCTTTACAGGACACGTGCAGGCAGGAACAGGGGCGAATCCGAGGTGGAGACCATGTGACCACGCGTGGCACTGGCGTATCCCACAGCAGATGGTGTGAACGTGTGTCACCGGAGGCATACCGGGAGACGGCGAAACAAACGGTGGTGTCCAGGCATGTGCCAGTGGAAGGGGGGAACAAGTGACCTTTCGGTCAATGCCAAGGGAAATCAAAGGACACCTGGGACTCGGTGGGTGGGGGGCCTGTGCCTGACCCAAGCCAGGTTTTCCAATGCCTATCAGAGGAGCAAAGAATCTTCTGCAGAATTCGCCCCGCCCCCAACCCTCCTCCTCCCTGGTAGCCCTGACGCAACTTCCCCTGCACCCAGCCCCAGCCCCAGCCCCAGCCCCAGCCCCAGCCCCAGACCCAGCCCCAGACCCAGACCCAGCCCCAGCCCCAGCCCCAGCCCCAGCCCCAGCCCCAGCCCAGTCCCTCTGGTTCCCTGACATTCGTTTGGGCCACAAGATCAAGGGAGTCAGTCCACCCAGGAGCAGAGGAGAGGATGTCCCTCCAGAATGAGACAGGAAGTGCAGAGGAAATGCGACACCACCTGTCCTAGAAGACAAGGCCAGTCACGGTCGCCTAGCGCTCATTCTAGGCAGTCCACCCACCCATGAGGGGAAACATGGAGAACAAGGAAGCTTCCCTGTCTGAGACACGTATGGAAGCCAAGAAATCCAGGGTCATGAGACCTGCCCAATGAAGCAGAAAGACGTTTGGAGAGAGATACCATCATGACACGGATCTGCAGGAAGTGTGTCCCTGACGGACTGGGAAGTCATCTTTGTTGAAGACATTGGGCCAGAGCGAGAGGCATCCAGGCCCCTGAGAAACAGGTGAGGCAGAGCAAGAGGGAGGATAGAGCAGAGGCCAGAGCCCCGGCAGGATACAGCGCCGTGCCACCACCACGGGCATAAGGGGAGGGCTTCCAAAAGGGTGGCTTGTCCAGAGAGGCCAGCATTCCAGTGACAGTGACAGGGATGGTTGCCATCTCCCATTCCCGGCTGCTTCTTCTACACGGTATGGTGGTGTGGCTTCATTTCTCAGAGAAGAGCCGTGAAAAGGTACAACCATCTTCTCTGATGTGGTCCTGCTTCCCTACTGCGGGACAAAGAGCTCCTGTGGGGCTCTTTTCCTTGGTTGCTGTGTGGTCATGTTGATCTTAGAAAAGAGGCAGCTCATGATGGGGATGAGATTTCAATTGCTCCGGGACCGATGCATCTCCTCACGTGGGCCAGGCCTTCACACACCCAAAGCGGATCCGCGGCGGCGAAAACGATTGACAGCCGGCCTCATGACCCAGGCAGAGACGCAGAAAGAGGCTCAGCAAAGACAGGCCGACATGCCAGAAATCGCCTTGTGCTGCACAGGGCACATTCAGCCAAAGACACACACGCAGAGGGGCACGCACACACTAACCGACAGAGAGAGGGAAAGAAAGACACAGAGACTGAGAGACAGAGAGAGAAGAGAGGATGGGAGACACGCACACACGCGCGCACACATACACGCACACACACACACACAGAAACAGAGTCATACAGCAGAGGCATGGAAACACACCCCCCCAGGCAACCCCTGAGGCTGCGGGGTTCTGCTCTCGACGAGAACGACCCTGGGGTGAGAGAACAGCCCAGGGGCACGCAGGCCGACCTGTCCTCGAGATGACGGCGGCACGACTTTTGGGGAGACTCACCCCAACAGCGTCCGGGCAGGCCTGAGGCTGGGATGCCGTGCTGCTTCCCCCGGACTCCGCCTGGGGTTTCCTCATCCTGGTCGGCCCTTTGCGACTCCTGGCATCCGGAGACGTTCCCGTCGACCCCGTGGAGAGGTCAGACCGGAGCCTCAGAGCCCCACCACCCAAGCACTGCCACGGAGGACTCCTGCTCTGCCAAGCCTCAGGGACGGGTTTCTAAGACAACCGTGGGAAGCACTGTGACGGCAGAAGCCGCTCGCGCCTCGCGCATGCGCATTGGCTGGACCGACTCGCGCTCCGCTCCTGGCAGTCAGGCTGCGTCCCCTTTAAATAATGCCCCCGCTGCGCGGCAGCAGCGAGGCTCCTGCTGCAGCCGCGGCGGCGTGTGGATACGGGGTCCAGCTTGGGGCGCCGTGGGAGATGGGGCCGCCGGTGCCCTGTCTCAGGGCCAAACCCCCAGGAGTCCCGCCCTCAGGATCTCCTTGAGCCGACTTCCACGGAGGGAAGGGGAGCTTCAGGACGCCTGCTGTGTTCTGGGGACTCCCGTTCAGATCCGATTTTGGCCCCCTCCCAGTGAGATAGGATGGGCTCACCACATCTGGTGAGGCAGGCAGGGCCTCGCTGCAGCGCAGAATGATCCCATAGGTCTCAAGGCGTAGCGTCAGCTGAAACTTCACTGATCCATCAGCCCTCTGCCTCCCTCCTCCTTCGAAAGAGCAGTGGCCTGCTCCGCTTCTAAAAGCCCTGGGGCTCCGGAAAGCCGACCGCGCTTTACAGGACACGTGCAGGCAGGAACAGGGGCGAATCCGAGGTGGAGACCATGTGACCACGCGTGGCACTGGCGTATCCCACAGCAGATGGTGTGAACGTGTGTCACCGGAGGCATACCGGGAGACGGCGAAACAAACGGTGGTGTCCAGGCATGTGCCAGTGGAAGGGGGGAACAAGTGACCTTTCGGTCAATGCCAAGGGAAATCAAAGGACACCTGGGACTCGGTGGGTGGGGGGCCTGTGCCTGACCCAAGCCAGGTTTTCCAATGCCTATCAGAGGAGCAAAGAATCTTCTGCAGAATTCGCCCCGCCCCCAACCCTCCTCCTCCCTGGTAGCCCTGACGCAACTTCCCCTGCACCCAGCCCCAGCCCCAGCCCCAGCCCCAGCCCCAGCCCCAGACCCAGCCCCAGACCCAGACCCAGCCCCAGCCCCAGCCCCAGCCCCAGCCCCAGCCCCAGCCCAGTCCCTCTGGTTCCCTGACATTCGTTTGGGCCACAAGATCAAGGGAGTCAGTCCACCCAGGAGCAGAGGAGAGGATGTCCCTCCAGAATGAGACAGGAAGTGCAGAGGAAATGCGACACCACCTGTCCTAGAAGACAAGGCCAGTCACGGTCGCCTAGCGCTCATTCTAGGCAGTCCACCCACCCATGAGGGGAAACATGGAGAACAAGGAAGCTTCCCTGTCTGAGACACGTATGGAAGCCAAGAAATCCAGGGTCATGAGACCTGCCCAATGAAGCAGAAAGACGTTTGGAGAGAGATACCATCATGACACGGATCTGCAGGAAGTGTCCCTGACGGACTGGGAAGTCATCTTTGTTGAAGACATTGGGCCAGAGCGAGAGGCATCCAGGCCCCTGAGAAACAGGTGAGGCAGAGCAAGAGGGAGGATAGAGCAGAGGCCAGAGCCCCGGCAGGATACAGCGCCGTGCCACCACCACGGGCATAAGGGGAGGGCTTCCAAAAGGGTGGCTTGTCCAGAGAGGCCAGCGTTCCAGTGACAGTGACAGGGATTGTTGCCATCTCCCATTCCCGGCTGCTTCTTCTACACGGTATGGTGGTGTGGCTTCATTTCTCAGAGAAGAGCCGTGAAAAGGTACAACCATCTTCTCTGATGTGGTCCTGCTTCCCTACTGCGGGACAAAGAGCTCCTGTGGGGCTCTTTTCCTTGGTTGCTGTGTGGTCATGTTGATCTTAGAAAAGAGGCAGCTCATGATGGGGATGAGATTTCAATTGCTCCGGGACCGATGCATCTCCTCACGTGGGCCAGGCCTTCACACACCCAAAGCGGATCCGCGGCGGCGAAAACGATTGACAGCCGGCCTCATGACCCAGGCAGAGACGCAGAAAGAGGCTCAGCAAAGACAGGCCGACATGCCAGAAATCGCCTTGTGCTGCACAGGGCACATTCAGCCAAAGACACACACGCAGAGGGGCACGCACACACTAACCGACAGAGAGAGGGAAAGAAAGACACAGAGACTGAGAGACAGAGAGAGAAGAGAGGATGGGAGACACGCACACACGCGCGCACACATACACGCACACACACACACACAGAAACAGAGTCATACAGCAGAGGCATGGAAACACACCCCCCCCCAGGCAACCCCTGAGGCTGCGGGGCTCTGCTCTCGACGAGAACGACCCTGGGGTGAGAGAAGAGCCCAGGGGCACGCAGGCCGACCTGTCCTCGAGATGACGGCGGCACGACTTTTGGGGAGACTCACCCCAACAGCGTCCGGGCAGGCCTGAGGCTGGGATGCCGTGCTGCTTCCCCCGGACTCCGCCTGGGGTTTCCTCATCCTGGTCGGCCCTTTGCGACTCCTGGCATCCGGAGACGTTCCCGTCGACCCCGTGGAGAGGTCAGACCGGAGCCTCAGAGCCCCGCCACCCAAGCACTGCCACGGAGGACTCCTGCTCTGCCAAGCCTCAGGGACGGGTTTCTAAGACAACCGTGGGAAGCACTGTGACGGCAGAAGCCGCTCGCGCCTCGCGCATGCGCACTGGCTGGACCGACTCGCGCTCCGCTCCTGGCAGTCAGGCTGCGTCCCCTTTAAATAATGCCCCCGCTGCGCGGCTGCAGCGAGGCTCCTGCTGCAGCCGCGGCGGCGTGTGGATACGGGGTCCAGCTTGGGGCGCCGTGGGAGATGGGGCCGCCGGTGCCCTGTCTCAGGGCCAAACCCCCAGGAGTCCCGCCCTCAGGATCTCCTTGAGCCGACTTCCACGGAGGGAAGGGGAGCTTCAGGACGCCTGCTGTGTTCTGGGGACTCCCGTTCAGATCCGATTTTGGCCCCCTCCCAGTGAGATAGGCTGGGCTCACCACATCTGGTGAGGCAGGCAGGGCCTCGCTGCAGCGCAGAATGATCCCATAGGTCTCAAGGCGTAGCGTCAGCTGAAACTTCACTGATCCATCAGCCCTCTGCCTCCCTCCTCCTTCGAAAGAGCAGTGGCCTGCTCCGCTTCTAAAAGCCCTGGGGCTCGGGAAAGCCGACCGCGCTTTACAGGACACGTGCAGGCAGGAACAGGGGCGAATCCGAGGTGGAGACCATGTGACCACGCGTGGCACTGGCGTATCCCACAGCAGATGGTGTGAACGTGTGTCACCGGAGGCATACCGGGAGACGGCGAAACAAACGGTGGTGTCCAGGCATGTGCCAGTGGAAGGGGGGAACAAGTGACCTTTCGGTCAATGCCAAGGGAAATCAAAGGACACCTGGGACTCGGTGGGTGGGGGGCCTGTGCCTGACCCAAGCCAGGTTTTCCAATGCCTATCAGAGGAGCAAAGAATCTTCTGCAGAATTCGCCCCGCCCCCAACCCTCCTCCTCCCTGGTAGCCCTGACGCAACTTCCCCTGCACCCAGCCCCAGCCCCAGCCCCAGCCCCAGCCCCAGCCCCAGACCCAGCCCCAGACCCAGACCCAGCCCCAGCCCCAGCCCCAGCCCCAGCCCCAGCCCCAGCCCAGTCCCTCTGGTTCCCTGACATTCGTTTGGGCCACAAGATCAAGGGAGTCAGTCCACCCAGGAGCAGAGGAGAGGATGTCCCTCCAGAATGAGACAGGAAGTGCAGAGGAAATGCGACACCACCTGTCCTAGAAGACAAGGCCAGTCACGGTCGCCTAGCGCTCATTCTAGGCAGTCCACCCACCCATGAGGGGAAACATGGAGAACAAGGAAGCTTCCCTGTCTGAGACACGTATGGAAGCCAAGAAATCCAGGGTCATGAGACCTGCCCAATGAAGCAGAAAGACGTTTGGAGAGAGATACCATCATGACACGGATCTGCAGGAAGTGTGTCCCTGACGGACTGGGAAGTCATCTTTGTTGAAGACATTGGGCCAGAGCGAGAGGCATCCAGGCCCCTGAGAAACAGGTGAGGCAGAGCAAGAGGGAGGATAGAGCAGAGGCCAGAGCCCCGGCAGGATACAGCGCCGTGCCACCACCACGGGCATAAGGGGAGGGCTTCCAAAAGGGTGGCTTGTCCAGAGAGGCCAGCATTCCAGTGACAGTGACAGGGATGGTTGCCATCTCCCATTCCCGGCTGCTTCTTCTACACGGTATGGTGGTGTGGCTTCATTTCTCAGAGAAGAGCCGTGAAAAGGTACAACCATCTTCTCTGATGTGGTCCTGCTTCCCTACTGCGGGACAAAGAGCTCCTGTGGGGCTCTTTTCCTTGGTTGCTGTGTGGTCATGTTGATCTTAGAAAAGAGGCAGCTCATGATGGGGATGAGATTTCAATTGCTCCGGGACCGATGCATCTCCTCACGTGGGCCAGGCCTTCACACACCCAAAGCGGATCCGCGGCGGCGAAAACGATTGACAGCCGGCCTCATGACCCAGGCAGAGACGCAGAAAGAGGCTCAGCAAAGACAGGCCGACATGCCAGAAATCGCCTTGTGCTGCACAGGGCACATTCAGCCAAAGACACACACGCAGAGGGGCACGCACACACTAACCGACAGAGAGAGGGAAAGAAAGACACAGAGACTGAGAGACAGAGAGAGAAGAGAGGATGGGAGACACGCACACACGCGCGCACACATACACGCACACACACACACACAGAAACAGAGTCATACAGCAGAGGCATGGAAACACACCCCCCCAGGCAACCCCTGAGGCTGCGGGGTTCTGCTCTCGACGAGAACGACCCTGGGGTGAGAGAACAGCCCAGGGGCACGCAGGCCGACCTGTCCTCGAGATGACGGCGGCACGACTTTTGGGGAGACTCACCCCAACAGCGTCCGGGCAGGCCTGAGGCTGGGATGCCGTGCTGCTTCCCCCGGACTCCGCCTGGGGTTTCCTCATCCTGGTCGGCCCTTTGCGACTCCTGGCATCCGGAGACGTTCCCGTCGACCCCGTGGAGAGGTCAGACCGGAGCCTCAGAGCCCCACCACCCAAGCACTGCCACGGAGGACTCCTGCTCTGCCAAGCCTCAGGGACGGGTTTCTAAGACAACCGTGGGAAGCACTGTGACGGCAGAAGCCGCTCGCGCCTCGCGCATGCGCATTGGCTGGACCGACTCGCGCTCCGCTCCTGGCAGTCAGGCTGCGTCCCCTTTAAATAATGCCCCCGATGCGCGGCTGCAGCGAGGCTCCTGCTGCAGCCGCGGCGGCGTGTGGATACGGGGTCCAGCTTGGGGCGCCGTGGGAGATGGGGCCGCCGGTGCCCTGTCTCAGGGCCAAACCCCCAGGAGTCCCGCCCTCAGGATCTCCTTGAGCCGACTTCCACGGAGGGAAGGGGAGCTTCAGGACGCCTGCTGTGTTCTGGGGACTCCCGTTCAGATCCGATTTTGGCCCCCTCCCAGTGAGATAGGATGGGCTCACCACATCTGGTGAGGCAGGCAGGGCCTCGCTGCAGCGCAGAATGATCCCATAGGTCTCAAGGCGTAGCGTCAGCTGAAACTTCACTGATCCATCAGCCCTCTGCCTCCCTCCTCCTTCGAAAGAGCAGTGGCCTGCTCCGCTTCTAAAAGCCCTGGGGCTCCGGAAAGCCGACCGCGCTTTACAGGACACGTGCAGGCAGGAACAGGGGCGAATCCGAGGTGGAGACCATGTGACCACGCGTGGCACTGGCGTATCCCACAGCAGATGGTGTGAACGTGTGTCACCGGAGGCATACCGGGAGACGGCGAAACAAACGGTGGTGTCCAGGCATGTGCCAGTGGAAGGGGGGAACAAGTGACCTTTCGGTCAATGCCAAGGGAAATCAAAGGACACCTGGGACTCGGTGGGTGGGGGGCCTGTGCCTGACCCAAGCCAGGTTTTCCAATGCCTATCAGAGGAGCAAAGAATCTTCTGCAGAATTCGCCCCGCCCCCAACCCTCCTCCTCCCTGGTAGCCCTGACGCAACTTCCCCTGCACCCAGCCCCAGCCCCAGCCCCAGCCCCAGCCCCAGCCCCAGACCCAGCCCCAGACCCAGACCCAGCCCCAGCCCCAGCCCCAGCCCCAGCCCCAGCCCCAGCCCAGTCCCTCTGGTTCCCTGACATTCGTTTGGGCCACAAGATCAAGGGAGTCAGTCCACCCAGGAGCAGAGGAGAGGATGTCCCTCCAGAATGAGACAGGAAGTGCAGAGGAAATGCGACACCACCTGTCCTAGAAGACAAGGCCAGTCACGGTCGCCTAGCGCTCATTCTAGGCAGTCCACCCACCCATGAGGGGAAACATGGAGAACAAGGAAGCTTCCCTGTCTGAGACACGTATGGAAGCCAAGAAATCCAGGGTCATGAGACCTGCCCAATGAAGCAGAAAGACGTTTGGAGAGAGATACCATCATGACACGGATCTGCAGGAAGTGTGTCCCTGACGGACTGGGAAGTCATCTTTGTTGAAGACATTGGGCCAGAGCGAGAGGCATCCAGGCCCCTGAGAAACAGGTGAGGCAGAGCAAGAGGGAGGATAGAGCAGAGGCCAGAGCCCCGGCAGGATACAGCGCCGTGCCACCACCACGGGCATAAGGGGAGGGCTTCCAAAAGGGTGGCTTGTCCAGAGAGGCCAGCGTTCCAGTGACAGTGACAGGGATTGTTGCCATCTCCCATTCCCGGCTGCTTCTTCTACACGGTATGGTGGTGTGGCTTCATTTCTCAGAGAAGAGCCGTGAAAAGGTACAACCATCTTCTCTGATGTGGTCCTGCTTCCCTACTGCGGGACAAAGAGCTCCTGTGGGGCTCTTTTCCTTGGTTGCTGTGTGGTCATGTTGATCTTAGAAAAGAGGCAGCTCATGATGGGGATGAGATTTCAATTGCTCCGGGACCGATGCATCTCCTCACGTGGGCCAGGCCTTCACACACCCAAAGCGGATCCGCGGCGGCGAAAACGATTGACAGCCGGCCTCATGACCCAGGCAGAGACGCAGAAAGAGGCTCAGCAAAGACAGGCCGACATGCCAGAAATCGCCTTGTGCTGCACAGGGCACATTCAGCCAAAGACACACACGCAGAGGGGCACGCACACACTAACCGACAGAGAGAGGGAAAGAAAGACACAGAGACTGAGAGACAGAGAGAGAAGAGAGGATGGGAGACACGCACACACGCGCGCACACATACACGCACACACACACACACAGAAACAGAGTCATACAGCAGAGGCATGGAAACACACCCCACCCCAGGCAACCCCTGAGGCTGCGGGGCTCTGCTCTCGACGAGAACGACCCTGGGGTGAGAGAAGAGCCCAGGGGCACGCAGGCCGACCTGTCCTCGAGATGACGGCGGCACGACTTTTGGGGAGACTCACCCCAACAGCGTCCGGGCAGGCCTGAGGCTGGGATGCCGTGCTGCTTCCCCCGGACTCCGCCTGGGGTTTCCTCATCCTGGTCGGCCCTTTGCGACTCCTGGCATCCGGAGACGTTCCCGTCGACCCCGTGGAGAGGTCAGACCGGAGCCTCAGAGCCCCGCCACCCAAGCACTGCCACGGAGGACTCCTGCTCTGCCAAGCCTCAGGGACGGGTTTCTAAGACAACCGTGGGAAGCACTGTGACGGCAGAAGCCGCTCGCGCCTCGCGCATGCGCACTGGCTGGACCGACTCGCGCTCCGCTCCTGGCAGTCAGGCTGCGTCCCCTTTAAATAATGCCCCCGCTGCGCGGCTGCAGCGAGGCTCCTGCTGCAGCCGCGGCGGCGTGTGGATACGGGGTCCAGCTTGGGGCGCCGTGGGAGATGGGGCCGCCGGTGCCCTGTCTCAGGGCCAAACCCCCAGGAGTCCCGCCCTCAGGATCTCCTTGAGCCGACTTCCACGGAGGGAAGGGGAGCTTCAGGACGCCTGCTGTGTTCTGGGGACTCCCGTTCAGATCCGATTTTGGCCCCCTCCCAGTGAGATAGGCTGGGCTCACCACATCTGGTGAGGCAGGCAGGGCCTCGCTGCAGCGCAGAATGATCCCATAGGTCTCAAGGCGTAGCGTCAGCTGAAACTTCACTGATCCATCAGCCCTCTGCCTCCCTCCTCCTTCGAAAGAGCAGTGGCCTGCTCCGCTTCTAAAAGCCCTGGGGCTCGGGAAAGCCGACCGCGCTTTACAGGACACGTGCAGGCAGGAACAGGGGCGAATCCGAGGTGGAGACCATGTGACCACGCGTGGCACTGGCGTATCCCACAGCAGATGGTGTGAACGTGTGTCACCGGAGGCATACCGGGAGACGGCGAAACAAACGGTGGTGTCCAGGCATGTGCCAGTGGAAGGGGGGAACAAGTGACCTTTCGGTCAATGCCAAGGGAAATCAAAGGACACCTGGGACTCGGTGGGTGGGGGGCCTGTGCCTGACCCAAGCCAGGTTTTCCAATGCCTATCAGAGGAGCAAAGAATCTTCTGCAGAATTCGCCCCGCCCCCAACCCTCCTCCTCCCTGGTAGCCCTGACGCAACTTCCCCTGCACCCAGCCCCAGCCCCAGCCCCAGCCCCAGCCCCAGCCCCAGACCCAGCCCCAGACCCAGACCCAGCCCCAGCCCCAGCCCCAGCCCCAGCCCCAGCCCCAGCCCAGTCCCTCTGGTTCCCTGACATTCGTTTGGGCCACAAGATCAAGGGAGTCAGTCCACCCAGGAGCAGAGGAGAGGATGTCCCTCCAGAATGAGACAGGAAGTGCAGAGGAAATGCGACACCACCTGTCCTAGAAGACAAGGCCAGTCACGGTCGCCTAGCGCTCATTCTAGGCAGTCCACCCACCCATGAGGGGAAACATGGAGAACAAGGAAGCTTCCCTGTCTGAGACACGTATGGAAGCCAAGAAATCCAGGGTCATGAGACCTGCCCAATGAAGCAGAAAGACGTTTGGAGAGAGATACCATCATGACACGGATCTGCAGGAAGTGTGTCCCTGACGGACTGGGAAGTCATCTTTGTTGAAGACATTGGGCCAGAGCGAGAGGCATCCAGGCCCCTGAGAAACAGGTGAGGCAGAGCAAGAGGGAGGATAGAGCAGAGGCCAGAGCCCCGGCAGGATACAGCGCCGTGCCACCACCACGGGCATAAGGGGAGGGCTTCCAAAAGGGTGGCTTGTCCAGAGAGGCCAGCGTTCCAGTGACAGTGACAGGGATTGTTGCCATCTCCCATTCCCGGCTGCTTCTTCTACACGGTATGGTGGTGTGGCTTCATTTCTCAGAGAAGAGCCGTGAAAAGGTACAACCATCTTCTCTGATGTGGTCCTGCTTCCCTACTGCGGGACAAAGAGCTCCTGTGGGGCTCTTTTCCTTGGTTGCTGTGTGGTCATGTTGATCTTAGAAAAGAGGCAGCTCATGATGGGGATGAGATTTCAATTGCTCCGGGACCGATGCATCTCCTCACGTGGGCCAGGCCTTCACACACCCAAAGCGGATCCGCGGCGGCGAAAACGATTGACAGCCGGCCTCATGACCCAGGCAGAGACGCAGAAAGAGGCTCAGCAAAGACAGGCCGACATGCCAGAAATCGCCTTGTGCTGCACAGGGCACATTCAGCCAAAGACACACACGCAGAGGGGCACGCACACACTAACCGACAGAGAGAGGGAAAGAAAGACACAGAGACTGAGAGACAGAGAGAGAAGAGAGGATGGGAGACACGCACACACGCGCGCACACATACACGCACACACACACACACAGAAACAGAGTCATACAGCAGAGGCATGGAAACACACCCCCCCCAGGCAACCCCTGAGGCTGCGGGGTTCTGCTCTCGACGAGAACGACCCTGGGGTGAGAGAAGAGCCCAGGGGCACGCAGGCCGACCTGTCCTCGAGATGACGGCGGCACGACTTTTGGGGAGACTCACCCCAACAGCGTCCGGGCAGGCCTGAGGCTGGGATGCCGTGCTGCTTCCCCCGGACTCCGCCTGGGGTTTCCTCATCCTGGTCGGCCCTTTGCGACTCCTGGCATCCGGAGACGTTCCCGTCGACCCCGTGGAGAGGTCAGACCGGAGCCTCAGAGCCCCGCCACCCAAGCACTGCCACGGAGGACTCCTGCTCTGCCAAGCCTCAGGGACGGGTTTCTAAGACAACCGTGGGAAGCACTGTGACGGCAGAAGCCGCTCGCGCCTCGCGCATGCGCATTGGCTGGACCGACTCGCGCTCCGCTCCTGGCAGTCAGGCTGCGTCCCCTTTAAATAATGCCCCCGCTGCGCGGCTGCAGCGAGGCTCCTGCTGCAGCCGCGGCGGCGTGTGGATACGGGGTCCAGCTTGGGGCGCCGTGGGAGATGGGGCCGCCGGTGCCCTGTCTCAGGGCCAAACCCCCAGGAGTCCCGCCCTCAGGATCTCCTTGAGCCGACTTCCACGGAGGGAAGGGGAGCTTCAGGACGCCTGCTGTGTTCTGGGGACTCCCGTTCAGATCCGATTTTGGCCCCCTCCCAGTGAGATAGGCTGGGCTCACCACATCTGGTGAGGCAGGCAGGGCCTCGCTGCAGCGCAGAATGATCCCATAGGTCTCAAGGCGTAGCGTCAGCTGAAACTTCACTGATCCATCAGCCCTCTGCCTCCCTCCTCCTTCGAAAGAGCAGTGGCCTGCTCCGCTTCTAAAAGCCCTGGGGCTCGGGAAAGCCGACCGCGCTTTACAGGACACGTGCAGGCAGGAACAGGGGCGAATCCGAGGTGGAGACCATGTGACCACGCGTGGCACTGGCGTATCCCACAGCAGATGGTGTGAACGTGTGTCACCGGAGGCATACCGGGAGACGGCGAAACAAACGGTGGTGTCCAGGCATGTGCCAGTGGAAGGGGGGAACAAGTGACCTTTCGGTCAATGCCAAGGGAAATCAAAGGACACCTGGGACTCGGTGGGTGGGGGGCCTGTGCCTGACCCAAGCCAGGTTTTCCAATGCCTATCAGAGGAGCAAAGAATCTTCTGCAGAATTCGCCCCGCCCCCAACCCTCCTCCTCCCTGGTAGCCCTGACGCAACTTCCCCTGCACCCAGCCCCAGCCCCAGCCCCAGCCCCAGCCCCAGCCCCAGACCCAGCCCCAGACCCAGACCCAGCCCCAGCCCCAGCCCCAGCCCCAGCCCCAGCCCCAGCCCAGTCCCTCTGGTTCCCTGACATTCGTTTGGGCCACAAGATCAAGGGAGTCAGTCCACCCAGGAGCAGAGGAGAGGATGTCCCTCCAGAATGAGACAGGAAGTGCAGAGGAAATGCGACACCACCTGTCCTAGAAGACAAGGCCAGTCACGGTCGCCTAGCGCTCATTCTAGGCAGTCCACCCACCCATGAGGGGAAACATGGAGAACAAGGAAGCTTCCCTGTCTGAGACACGTATGGAAGCCAAGAAATCCAGGGTCATGAGACCTGCCCAATGAAGCAGAAAGACGTTTGGAGAGAGATACCATCATGACACGGATCTGCAGGAAGTGTGTCCCTGACGGACTGGGAAGTCATCTTTGTTGAAGACATTGGGCCAGAGCGAGAGGCATCCAGGCCCCTGAGAAACAGGTGAGGCAGAGCAAGAGGGAGGATAGAGCAGAGGCCAGAGCCCCGGCAGGATACAGCGCCGTGCCACCACCACGGGCATAAGGGGAGGGCTTCCAAAAGGGTGGCTTGTCCAGAGAGGCCAGCGTTCCAGTGACAGTGACAGGGATTGTTGCCATCTCCCATTCCCGGCTGCTTCTTCTACACGGTATGGTGGTGTGGCTTCATTTCTCAGAGAAGAGCCGTGAAAAGGTACAACCATCTTCTCTGATGTGGTCCTGCTTCCCTACTGCGGGACAAAGAGCTCCTGTGGGGCTCTTTTCCTTGGTTGCTGTGTGGTCATGTTGATCTTAGAAAAGAGGCAGCTCATGATGGGGATGAGATTTCAATTGCTCCGGGACCGATGCATCTCCTCACGTGGGCCAGGCCTTCACACACCCAAAGCGGATCCGCGGCGGCGAAAACGATTGACAGCCGGCCTCATGACCCAGGCAGAGACGCAGAAAGAGGCTCAGCAAAGACAGGCCGACATGCCAGAAATCGCCTTGTGCTGCACAGGGCACATTCAGCCAAAGACACACACGCAGAGGGGCACGCACACACTAACCGACAGAGAGAGGGAAAGAAAGACACAGAGACTGAGAGACAGAGAGAGAAGAGAGGATGGGAGACACGCACACACGCGCGCACACATACACGCACACACACACACACAGAAACAGAGTCATACAGCAGAGGCATGGAAACACACCCCCCCCAGGCAACCCCTGAGGCTGCGGGGTTCTGCTCTCGACGAGAACGACCCTGGGGTGAGAGAAGAGCCCAGGGGCACGCAGGCCGACCTGTCCTCGAGATGACGGCGGCACGACTTTTGGGGAGACTCACCCCAACAGCGTCCGGGCAGGCCTGAGGCTGGGATGCCGTGCTGCTTCCCCCGGACTCCGCCTGGGGTTTCCTCATCCTGGTCGGCCCTTTGCGACTCCTGGCATCCGGAGACGTTCCCGTCGACCCCGTGGAGAGGTCAGACCGGAGCCTCAGAGCCCCGCCACCCAAGCACTGCCACGGAGGACTCCTGCTCTGCCAAGCCTCAGGGACGGGTTTCTAAGACAACCGTGGGAAGCACTGTGACGGCAGAAGCCGCTCGCGCCTCGCGCATGCGCATTGGCTGGACCGACTCGCGCTCCGCTCCTGGCAGTCAGGCTGCGTCCCCTTTAAATAATGCCCCCGCTGCGCGGCTGCAGCGAGGCTCCTGCTGCAGCCGCGGCGGCGTGTGGATACGGGGTCCAGCTTGGGACGCCGTGGGAGATGGGGCCGCCGGTGCCCTGTCTCAGGGCCAAACCCCCAGGAGTCCCGCCCTCAGGATCTCCTTGAGCCGACTTCCACGGAGGGAAGGGGAGCTTCAGGACGCCTGCTGTGTTCTGGGGACTCCCGTTCAGATCCGATTTTGGCCCCCTCCCAGTGAGATAGGATGGGCTCACCACATCTGGTGAGGCAGGCAGGGCCTCGCTGCAGCGCAGAATGATCCCATAGGTCTCAAGGCGTAGCGTCAGCTGAAACTTCACTGATCCATCAGCCCTCTGCCTCCCTCCTCCTTCGAAAGAGCAGTGGCCTGCTCCGCTTCTAAAAGCCCTGGGGCTCCGGAAAGCCGACCGCGCTTTACAGGACACGTGCAGGCAGGAACAGGGGCGAATCCGAGGTGGAGACCATGTGACCACGCGTGGCACTGGCGTATCCCACAGCAGATGGTGTGAACGTGTGTCACCGGAGGCATACCGGGAGACGGCGAAACAAACGGTGGTGTCCAGGCATGTGCCAGTGGAAGGGGGGAACAAGTGACCTTTCGGTCAATGCCAAGGGAAATCAAAGGACACCTGGGACTCGGTGGGTGGGGGGCCTGTGCCTGACCCAAGCCAGGTTTTCCAATGCCTATCAGAGGAGCAAAGAATCTTCTGCAGAATTCGCCCCGCCCCCAACCCTCCTCCTCCCTGGTAGCCCTGACGCAACTTCCCCTGCACCCAGCCCCAGCCCCAGCCCCAGCCCCAGCCCCAGCCCCAGACACAGACCCAGCCCCAGCCGCAGCCCCAGCCCAGTCCCTCTGGTTCCCTGACATTCGTTTGGGCCACAAGATCAAGGGAGTCAGTCCACCCAGGAGCAGAGGAGAGGATGTCCCTCCAGAATGAGACAGGAAGTGCAGAGGAAATGCGACACCACCTGTCCTAGAAGACAAGGCCAGTCACGGTCGCCTAGCGCTCATTCTAGGCAGTCCACCCACCCATGAGGGGAAACATGGAGAACAAGGAAGCTTCCCTGTCTGAGACACGTATGGAAGCCAAGAAATCCAGGGTCATGAGACCTGCCCAATGAAGCAGAAAGACGTTTGGAGAGAGATACCATCATGACACGGATCTGCAGGAAGTGTGTCCCTGACGGACTGGGAAGTCATCTTTGTTGAAGACATTGGGCCAGAGCGAGAGGCATCCAGGCCCCTGAGAAACAGGTGAGGCAGAGCAAGAGGGAGGATAGAGCAGAGGCCAGAGCCCCGGCAGGATACAGCGCCGTGCCACCACCACGGGCATAAGGGGAGGGCTTCCAAAAGGGTGGCTTGTCCAGAGAGGCCAGCGTTCCAGTGACAGTGACAGGGATTGTTGCCATCTCCCATTCCCGGCTGCTTCTTCTACACGGTATGGTGGTGTGGCTTCATTTCTCAGAGAAGAGCCGTGAAAAGGTACAACCATCTTCTCTGATGTGGTCCTGCTTCCCTACTGCGGGACAAAGAGCTCCTGTGGGGCTCTTTTCCTTGGTTGCTGTGTGGTCATGTTGATCTTAGAAAAGAGGCAGCTCATGATGGGGATGAGATTTCAATTGCTCCGGGACCGATGCATCTCCTCACGTGGGCCAGGCCTTCACACACCCAAAGCGGATCCGCGGCGGCGAAAACGATTGACAGCCGGCCTCATGACCCAGGCAGAGACGCAGAAAGAGGCTCAGCAAAGACAGGCCGACATGCCAGAAATCGCCTTGTGCTGCACAGGGCACATTCAGCCAAAGACACACACGCAGAGGGGCACGCACACACTAACCGACAGAGAGAGGGAAAGAAAGACACAGAGACTGAGAGACAGAGAGAGAAGAGAGGATGGGAGACACGCACACACGCGCGCACACATACACGCACACACACACACACAGAAACAGAGTCATACAGCAGAGGCATGGAAACACACCCCCCCCAGGCAACCCCTGAGGCTGCGGGGTTCTGCTCTCGACGAGAACGACCCTGGGGTGAGAGAAGAGCCCAGGGGCACGCAGGCCGACCTGTCCTCGAGATGACGGCGGCACGACTTTTGGGGAGACTCACCCCAACAGCGTCCGGGCAGGCCTGAGGCTGGGATGCCGTGCTGCTTCCCCCGGACTCCGCCTGGGGTTTCCTCATCCTGGTCGGCCCTTTGCGACTCCTGGCATCCGGAGACGTTCCCGTCGACCCCGTGGAGAGGTCAGACCGGAGCCTCAGAGCCCCGCCACCCAAGCACTGCCACGGAGGACTCCTGCTCTGCCAAGCCTCAGGGACGGGTTTCTAAGACAACCGTGGGAAGCACTGTGACGGCAGAAGCCGCTCGCGCCTCGCGCATGCGCATTGGCTGGACCGACTCGCGCTCCGCTCCTGGCAGTCAGGCTGCGTCCCCTTTAAATAATGCCCCCGCTGCGCGGCTGCAGCGAGGCTCCTGCTGCAGCCGCGGCGGCGTGTGGATACGGGGTCCAGCTTGGGACGCCGTGGGAGATGGGGCCGCCGGTGCCCTGTCTCAGGGCCAAACCCCCAGGAGTCCCGCCCTCAGGATCTCCTTGAGCCGACTTCCACGGAGGGAAGGGGAGCTTCAGGACGCCTGCTGTGTTCTGGGGACTCCCGTTCAGATCCGATTTTGGCCCCCTCCCAGTGAGATAGGCTGGGCTCACCACATCTGGTGAGGCAGGCAGGGCCTCGCTGCAGCGCAGAATGATCCCATAGGTCTCAAGGCGTAGCGTCAGCTGAAACTTCACTGATCCATCAGCCCTCTGCCTCCCTCCTCCTTCGAAAGAGCAGTGGCCTGCTCCGCTTCTAAAAGCCCTGGGGCTCCGGAAAGCCGACCGCGCTTTACAGGACACGTGCAGGCAGGAACAGGGGCGAATCCGAGGTGGAGACCATGTGACCACGCGTGGCACTGGCGTATCCCACAGCAGATGGTGTGAACGTGTGTCACCGGAGGCATACCGGGAGACGGCGAAACAAACGGTGGTGTCCAGGCATGTGCCAGTGGAAGGGGGGAACAAGTGACCTTTCGGTCAATGCCAAGGGAAATCAAAGGACACCTGGGACTCGGTGGGTGGGGGGCCTGTGCCTGACCCAAGCCAGGTTTTCCAATGCCTATCAGAGGAGCAAAGAATCTTCTGCAGAATTCGCCCCGCCCCCAACCCTCCTCCTCCCTGGTAGCCCTGACGCAACTTCCCCTGCACCCAGCCCCAGCCCCAGCCCCAGCCCCAGCCCCAGCCCCAGACCCAGCCCGAGACCCAGACCCAGCCCCAGCCCCAGCCCCAGCCCCAGCCCCAGCCCCAGCCCAGTCCCTCTGGTTCCCTGACATTCGTTTGGGCCACAAGATCAAGGGAGTCAGTCCACCCAGGAGCAGAGGAGAGGATGTCCCTCCAGAATGAGACAGGAAGTGCAGAGGAAATGCGACACCACCTGTCCTAGAAGACAAGGCCAGTCACGGTCGCCTAGCGCTCATTCTAGGCAGTCCACCCACCCATGAGGGGAAACATGGAGAACAAGGAAGCTTCCCTGTCTGAGACACGTATGGAAGCCAAGAAATCCAGGGTCATGAGACCTGCCCAATGAAGCAGAAAGACGTTTGGAGAGAGATACCATCATGACACGGATCTGCAGGAAGTGTGTCCCTGACGGACTGGGAAGTCATCTTTGTTGAAGACATTGGGCCAGAGCGAGAGGCATCCAGGCCCCTGAGAAACAGGTGAGGCAGAGCAAGAGGTAGGATAGAGCAGAGGCCAGAGCCCCGGCAGGATACAGCGCCGTGCCACCACCACGGGCATAAGGGGAGGGCTTCCAAAAGGGTGGCTTGTCCAGAGAGGCCAGCGTTCCAGTGACAGTGACAGGGATTGTTGCCATCTCCCATTCCCGGCTGCTTCTTCTACACGGTATGGTGGTGTGGCTTCATTTCTCAGAGAAGAGCCGTGAAAAGGTACAACCATCTTCTCTGATGTGGTCCTGCTTCCCTACTGCGGGACAAAGAGCTCCTGTGGGGCTCTTTTCCTTGGTTGCTGTGTGGTCATGTTGATCTTAGAAAAGAGGCAGCTCATGATGGGGATGAGATTTCAATTGCTCCGGGACCGATGCATCTCCTCACGTGG
Source organism: Pongo pygmaeus (assembly GCF_028885625.2). NCBI lineage: Eukaryota > Metazoa > Chordata > Mammalia > Primates > Hominidae > Pongo > Pongo pygmaeus. Next base: position 24,364,978 of record NC_072392.2, on the reverse strand, counting down.
GCCAGGCCTTCACACACCCAAAGCGGATCCGCGGCGGCGAAAACGATTGACAGCCGGCCTCATGACCCAGGCAGAGACGCAGAAAGAGGCTCAGCAAAGACAGGCCGACATGCCAGAAATCGCCTTGTGCTGCACAGGGCACATTCAGCCAAAGACACACACGCAGAGGGGCACGCACACACTAACCGACAGAGAGAGGGAAAGAAAGACACAGAGACTGAGAGACAGAGAGAGAAGAGAGGATGGGAGACACGCACACACGCGCGCACACATACACGCACACACACACACACAGAAACAGAGTCATACAGCAGAGGCATGGAAACACACCCCCCCCCAGGCAACCCCTGAGGCTGCGGGGTTCTGCTCTCGACGAGAACGACCCTGGGGTGAGAGAAGAGCCCAGGGGCACGCAGGCCGACCTGTCCTCGAGATGACGGCGGCACGACTTTTGGGGAGACTCACCCCAACAGCGTCCGGGCAGGCCTGAGGCTGGGATGCCGTGCTGCTTCCCCCGGACTCCGCCTGGGGTTTCCTCATCCTGGTCGGCCCTTTGCGACTCCTGGCATCCGGAGACGTTCCCGTCGACCCCGTGGAGAGGTCAGACCGGAGCCTCAGAGCCCCGCCACCCAAGCACTGCCACGGAGGACTCCTGCTCTGCCAAGCCTCAGGGACGGGTTTCTAAGACAACCGTGGGAAGCACTGTGACGGCAGAAGCCGCTCGCGCCTCGCGCATGCGCATTGGCTGGACCGACTCGCGCTCCGCTCCTGGCAGTCAGGCTGCGTCCCCTTTAAATAATGCCCCCGCTGCGCGGCTGCAGCGAGGCTCCTGCTGCAGCCGCGGCGGCGTGTGGATACGGGGTCCAGCTTGGGACGCCGTGGGAGATGGGGCCGCCGGTGCCCTGTCTCAGGGCCAAACCCCCAGGAGTCCCGCCCTCAGGATCTCCTTGAGCCGACTTCCACGGAGGGAAGGGGAGCTTCAGGACGCCTGCTGTGTTCTGGGGACTCCCGTTCAGATCCGATTTTGGCCCCCTCCCAGTGAGATAGGCTGGGCTCACCACATCTGGTGAGGCAGGCAGGGCCTCGCTGCAGCGCAGAATGATCCCATAGGTCTCAAGGCGTAGCGTCAGCTGAAACTTCACTGATCCATCAGCCCTCTGCCTCCCTCCTCCTTCGAAAGAGCAGTGGCCTGCTCCGCTTCTAAAAGCCCTGGGGCTCGGGAAAGCCGACCGCGCTTTACAGGACACGTGCAGGCAGGAACAGGGGCGAATCCGAGGTGGAGACCATGTGACCACGCGTGGCACTGGCGTATCCCACAGCAGATGGTGTGAACGTGTGTCACCGGAGGCATACCGGGAGACGGCGAAACAAACGGTGGTGTCCAGGCATGTGCCAGTGGAAGGGGGGAACAAGTGACCTTTCGGTCAATGCCAAGGGAAATCAAAGGACACCTGGGACTCGGTGGGTGGGGGGCCTGTGCCTGACCCAAGCCAGGTTTTCCAATGCCTATCAGAGGAGCAAAGAATCTTCTGCAGAATTCGCCCCGCCCCCAACCCTCCTCCTCCCTGGTAGCCCTGACGCAACTTCCCCTGCACCCAGCCCCAGCCACAGCCCCAGCCCCAGCCCCAGCCCCAGACCCAGCCCCAGACCCAGACCCAGCCCCAGCCCCAGCCCCAGCCCCAGCCCCAGCCCCAGCCCAGTCCCTCTGGTTCCCTGACATTCGTTTGGGCCACAAGATCAAGGGAGTCAGTCCACCCAGGAGCAGAGGAGAGGATGTCCCTCCAGAATGAGACAGGAAGTGCAGAGGAAATGCGACACCACCTGTCCTAGAAGACAAGGCCAGTCACGGTCGCCTAGCGCTCATTCTAGGCAGTCCACCCACCCATGAGGGGAAACATGGAGAACAAGGAAGCTTCCCTGTCTGAGACACGTATGGAAGCCAAGAAATCCAGGGTCATGAGACCTGCCCAATGAAGCAGAAAGACGTTTGGAGAGAGATACCATCATGACACGGATCTGCAGGAAGTGTGTCCCTGACGGACTGGGAAGTCATCTTTGTTGAAGACATTGGGCCAGAGCGAGAGGCATCCAGGCCCCTGAGAAACAGGTGAGGCAGAGCAAGAGGGAGGATAGAGCAGAGGCCAGAGCCCCGGCAGGATACAGCGCCGTGCCACCACCACGGGCATAAGGGGAGGGCTTCCAAAAGGGTGGCTTGTCCAGAGAGGCCAGCGTTCCAGTGACAGTGACAGGGATTGTTGCCATCTCCCATTCCCGGCTGCTTCTTCTACACGGTATGGTGGTGTGGCTTCATTTCTCAGAGAAGAGCCGTGAAAAGGTACAACCATCTTCTCTGATGTGGTCCTGCTTCCCTACTGCGGGACAAAGAGCTCCTGTGGGGCTCTTTTCCTTGGTTGCTGTGTGGTCATGTTGATCTTAGAAAAGAGGCAGCTCATGATGGGGATGAGATTTCAATTGCTCCGGGACCGATGCATCTCCTCACGTGGGCCAGGCCTTCACACACCCAAAGCGGATCCGCGGCGGCGAAAACGATTGACAGCCGGCCTCATGACCCAGGCAGAGACGCAGAAAGAGGCTCAGCAAAGACAGGCCGACATGCCAGAAATCGCCTTGTGCTGCACAGGGCACATTCAGCCAAAGACACACACGCAGAGGGGCACGCACACACTAACCGACAGAGAGAGGGAAAGAAAGACACAGAGACTGAGAGACAGAGAGAGAAGAGAGGATGGGAGACACGCACACACGCGCGCACACATACACGCACACACACACACACAGAAACAGAGTCATACAGCAGAGGCATGGAAACACACCCCCCCCAGGCAACCCCTGAGGCTGCGGGGTTCTGCTCTCGACGAGAACGACCCTGGGGTGAGAGAAGAGCCCAGGGGCACGCAGGCCGACCTGTCCTCGAGATGACGGCGGCACGACTTTTGGGGAGACTCACCCCAACAGCGTCCGGGCAGGCCTGAGGCTGGGATGCCGTGCTGCTTCCCCCGGACTCCGCCTGGGGTTTCCTCATCCTGGTCGGCCCTTTGCGACTCCTGGCATCCGGAGACGTTCCCGTCGACCCCGTGGAGAGGTCAGACCGGAGCCTCAGAGCCCCGCCACCCAAGCACTGCCACGGAGGACTCCTGCTCTGCCAAGCCTCAGGGACGGGTTTCTAAGACAACCGTGGGAAGCACTGTGACGGCAGAAGCCGCTCGCGCCTCGCGCATGCGCATTGGCTGGACCGACTCGCGCTCCGCTCCTGGCAGTCAGGCTGCGTCCCCTTTAAATAATGCCCCCGCTGCGCGGCTGCAGCGAGGCTCCTGCTGCAGCCGCGGCGGCGTGTGGATACGGGGTCCAGCTTGGGACGCCGTGGGAGATGGGGCCGCCGGTGCCCTGTCTCAGGGCCAAACCCCCAGGAGTCCCGCCCTCAGGATCTCCTTGAGCCGACTTCCACGGAGGGAAGGGGAGCTTCAGGACGCCTGCTGTGTTCTGGGGACTCCCGTTCAGATCCGATTTTGGCCCCCTCCCAGTGAGATAGGCTGGGCTCACCACATCTGGTGAGGCAGGCAGGGCCTCGCTGCAGCGCAGAATGATCCCATAGGTCTCAAGGCGTAGCGTCAGCTGAAACTTCACTGATCCATCAGCCCTCTGCCTCCCTCCTCCTTCGAAAGAGCAGTGGCCTGCTCCGCTTCTAAAAGCCCTGGGGCTCCGGAAAGCCGACCGCGCTTTACAGGACACGTGCAGGCAGGAACAGGGGCGAATCCGAGGTGGAGACCATGTGACCACGCGTGGCACTGGCGTATCCCACAGCAGATGGTGTGAACGTGTGTCACCGGAGGCATACCGGGAGACGGCGAAACAAACGGTGGTGTCCAGGCATGTGCCAGTGGAAGGGGGGAACAAGTGACCTTTCGGTCAATGCCAAGGGAAATCAAAGGACACCTGGGACTCGGTGGGTGGGGCGCCTGTGCCTGACCCAAGCCAGGTTTTCCAATGCCTATCAGAGGAGCAAAGAATCTTCTGCAGAATTCGCCCCGCCCCCAACCCTCCTCCTCCCTGGTAGCCCTGACGCAACTTCCCCTGCACCCAGCCCCAGCCCCAGCCCCAGCCCCAGCCCCAGCCCCAGCCCCAGCCCCAGCCCCAGCCCCAGCCCCAGCCCAGTCCCTCTGGTTCCCTGACATTCGTTTGGGCCACAAGATCAAGGGAGTCAGTCCACCCAGGAGCAGAGGAGAGGATGTCCCTCCAGAATGAGACAGGAAGTGCAGAGGAAATGCGACACCACCTGTCCTAGAAGACAAGGCCAGTCACGGTCGCCTAGCGCTCATTCTAGGCAGTCCACCCACCCATGAGGGGAAACATGGAGAGCAAGGAAGCTTCCCTGTCTGAGACACGTATGGAAGCCAAGAAATCCAGGGTCATGAGACCTGCCCAATGAAGCAGAAAGACGTTTGGAGAGAGATACCATCATGACACGGATCTGCAGGAAGTGTGTCCCTGACGGACTGGGAAGTCATCTTTGTTGAAGACATTGGGCCAGAGCGAGAGGCATCCAGGCCCCTGAGAAACAGGTGAGGCAGAGCAAGAGGGAGGATAGAGCAGAGGCCAGAGCCCCGGCAGGATACAGCGCCGTGCCACCACCACGGGCATAAGGGGAGGGCTTCCAAAAGGGTGGCTTGTCCAGAGAGGCCAGCGTTCCAGTGACAGTGACAGGGATTGTTGCCATCTCCCATTCCCGGCTGCTTCTTCTACACGGTATGGTGGTGTGGCTTCATTTCTCAGAGAAGAGCCGTGAAAAGGTACAACCATCTTCTCTGATGTGGTCCTGCTTCCCTACTGCGGGACAAAGAGCTCCTGTGGGGCTCTTTTCCTTGGTTGCTGTGTGGTCATGTTGATCTTAGAAAAGAGGCAGCTCATGATGGGGATGAGATTTCAATTGCTCCGGGACCGATGCATCTCCTCACGTGGGCCAGGCCTTCACACACCCAAAGCGGATCAGCGGCGGCGAAAACGATTGACAGCCGGCCTCATGACCCAGGCAGAGACGCAGAAAGAGGCTCAGCAAAGACAGGCCGACATGCCAGAAATCGCCTTGTGCTGCACAGGGCACATTCAGCCAAAGACACACACGCAGAGGGGCACGCACACACTAACCGACAGAGAGAGGGAAAGAAAGACACAGAGACTGAGAGACAGAGAGAGAAGAGAGGATGGGAGACACGCACACACGCGCGCACACATACACGCACACACACACACACAGAAACAGAGTCATACAGCAGAGGCATGGAAACACACCCCCCCCAGGCAACCCCTGAGGCTGCGGGGTTCTGCTCTCGACGAGAACGACCCTGGGGTGAGAGAAGAGCCCAGGGGCACGCAGGCCGACCTGTCCTCGAGATGACGGCGGCACGACTTTTGGGGAGACTCACCCCAACAGCGTCCGGGCAGGCCTGAGGCTGGGATGCCGTGCTGCTTCCCCCGGACTCCGCCTGGGGTTTCCTCATCCTGGTCGGCCCTTTGAGACTCCTGGCATCCGGAGACGTTCCCGTCGACCCCGTGGAGAGGTCAGACCGGAGCCTCAGAGCCCCGCCACCCAAGCACTGCCACGGAGGACTCCTGCTCTGCCAAGCCTCAGGGACGGGTTTCTAAGACAACCGTGGGAAGCACTGTGACGGCAGAAGCCGCTCGCGCCTCGCGCATGCGCATTGGCTGGACCGACTCGCGCTCCGCTCCTGGCAGTCAGGCTGCGTCCCCTTTAAATAATGCCCCCGCTGCGCGGCTGCAGCGAGGCTCCTGCTGCAGCCGCGGCGGCGTGTGGATACGGGGTCCAGCTTGGGACGCCGTGGGAGATGGGGCCGCCGGTGCCCTGTCTCAGGGCCAAACCCCCAGGAGTCCCGCCCTCAGGATCTCCTTGAGCCGACTTCCACGGAGGGAAGGGGAGCTTCAGGACGCCTGCTGTGTTCTGGGGACTCCCGTTCAGATCCGATTTTGGCCCCCTCCCAGTGAGATAGGCTGGGCTCACCACATCTGGTGAGGCAGGCAGGGCCTCGCTGCAGCGCAGAATGATCCCATAGGTCTCAAGGCGTAGCGTCAGCTGAAACTTCACTGATCCATCAGCCCTCTGCCTCCCTCCTCCTTCGAAAGAGCAGTGGCCTGCTCCGCTTCTAAAAGCCCTGGGGCTCCGGAAAGCCGACCGCGCTTTACAGGACACGTGCAGGCAGGAACAGGGGCGAATCCGAGGTGGAGACCATGTGACCACGCGTGGCACTGGCGTATCCCACAGCAGATGGTGTGAACGTGTGTCACCGGAGGCATACCGGGAGACGGCGAAACAAACGGTGGTGTCCAGGCATGTGCCAGTGGAAGGGGGGAACAAGTGACCTTTCGGTCAATGCCAAGGGAAATCAAAGGACACCTGGGACTCGGTGGGTGGGGGGCCTGTGCCTGACCCAAGCCAGGTTTTCCAATGCCTATCAGAGGAGCAAAGAATCTTCTGCAGAATTCGCCCCGCCCCCAACCCTCCTCCTCCCTGGTAGCCCTGACGCAACTTCCCCTGCACCCAGCCCCAGCCCCAGCCCCAGCCCCAGCCCCAGCCCAGTCCCTCTGGTTCCCTGACATTCGTTTGGGCCACAAGATCAAGGGAGTCAGTCCACCCAGGAGCAGAGGAGAGGATGTCCCTCCAGAATGAGACAGGAAGTGCAGAGGAAATGCGACACCACCTGTCCTAGAAGACAAGGCCAGTCACGGTCGCCTAGCGCTCATTCTAGGCAGTCCACCCACCCATGAGGGGAAACATGGAGAACAAGGAAGCTTCCCTGTCTGAGACACGTATGGAAGCCAAGAAATCCAGGGTCATGAGACCTGCCCAATGAAGCAGAAAGACGTTTGGAGAGAGATACCATCATGACACGGATCTGCAGGAAGTGTGTCCCTGACGGACTGGGAAGTCATCTTTGTTGAAGACATTGGGCCAGAGCGAGAGGCATCCAGGCCCCTGAGAAACAGGTGAGGCAGAGCAAGAGGGAGGATAGAGCAGAGGCCAGAGCCCCGGCAGGATACAGCGCCGTGCCACCACCACGGGCATAAGGGGAGGGCTTCCAAAAGGGTGGCTTGTCCAGAGAGGCCAGCGTTCCAGTGACAGTGACAGGGATTGTTGCCATCTCCCATTCCCGGCTGCTTCTTCTACACGGTATGGTGGTGTGGCTTCATTTCTCAGAGAAGAGCCGTGAAAAGGTACAACCATCTTCTCTGATGTGGTCCTGCTTCCCTACTGCGGGACAAAGAGCTCCTGTGGGGCTCTTTTCCTTGGTTGCTGTGTGGTCATGTTGATCTTAGAAAAGAGGCAGCTCATGATGGGGATGAGATTTCAATTGCTCCGGGACCGATGCATCTCCTCACGTGGGCCAGGCCTTCACACACCCAAAGCGGATCCGCGGCGGCGAAAACGATTGACAGCCGGCCTCATGACCCAGGCAGAGACGCAGAAAGAGGCTCAGCAAAGACAGGCCGACATGCCAGAAATCGCCTTGTGCTGCACAGGGCACATTCAGCCAAAGACACACACGCAGAGGGGCACGCACACACTAACCGACAGAGAGAGGGAAAGAAAGACACAGAGACTGAGAGACAGAGAGAGAAGAGAGGATGGGAGACACGCACACACGCGCGCACACATACACGCACACACACACACACAGAAACAGAGTCATACAGCAGAGGCATGGAAACACACCCCCCCCAGGCAACCCCTGAGGCTGCGGGGTTCTGCTCTCGACGAGAACGACCCTGGGGTGAGAGAAGAGCCCAGGGGCACGCAGGCCGACCTGTCCTCGAGATGACGGCGGCACGACTTTTGGGGAGACTCACCCCAACAGCGTCCGGGCAGGCCTGAGGCTGGGATGCCGTGCTGCTTCCCCCGGACTCCGCCTGGGGTTTCCTCATCCTGGTCGGCCCTTTGCGACTCCTGGCATCCGGAGACGTTCCCGTCGACCCCGTGGAGAGGTCAGACCGGAGCCTCAGAGCCCCGCCACCCAAGCACTGCCACGGAGGACTCCTGCTCTGCCAAGCCTCAGGGACGGGTTTCTAAGACAACCGTGGGAAGCACTGTGACGGCAGAAGCCGCTCGCGCCTCGCGCATGCGCATTGGCTGGACCGACTCGCGCTCCGCTCCTGGCAGTCAGGCTGCGTCCCCTTTAAATAATGCCCCCGCTGCGCGGCTGCAGCGAGGCTCCTGCTGCAGCCGCGGCGGCGTGTGGATACGGGGTCCAGCTTGGGACGCCGTGGGAGATGGGGCCGCCGGTGCCCTGTCTCAGGGCCAAACCCCCAGGAGTCCCGCCCTCAGGATCTCCTTGAGCCGACTTCCACGGAGGGAAGGGGAGCTTCAGGACGCCTGCTGTGTTCTGGGGACTCCCGTTCAGATCCGATTTTGGCCCCCTCCCAGTGAGATAGGCTGGGCTCACCACATCTGGTGAGGCAGGCAGGGCCTCGCTGCAGCGCAGAATGATCCCATAGGTCTCAAGGCGTAGCGTCAGCTGAAACTTCACTGATCCATCAGCCCTCTGCCTCCCTCCTCCTTCGAAAGAGCAGTGGCCTGCTCCGCTTCTAAAAGCCCTGGGGCTCCGGAAAGCCGACCGCGCTTTACAGGACACGTGCAGGCAGGAACAGGGGCGAATCCGAGGTGGAGACCATGTGACCACGCGTGGCACTGGCGTATCCCACAGCAGATGGTGTGAACGTGTGTCACCGGAGGCATACCGGGAGACGGCGAAACAAACGGTGGTGTCCAGGCATGTGCCAGTGGAAGGGGGGAACAAGTGACCTTTCGGTCAATGCCAAGGGAAATCAAAGGACACCTGGGACTCGGTGGGTGGGGGGCCTGTGCCTGACCCAAGCCAGGTTTTCCAATGCCTATCAGAGGAGCAAAGAATCTTCTGCAGAATTCGCCCCGCCCCCAACCCTCCTCCTCCCTGGTAGCCCTGACGCAACTTCCCCTGCACCCAGCCCCAGCCCCAGCCCCAGCCCCAGCCCCAGCCCAGTCCCTCTGGTTCCCTGACATTCGTTTGGGCCACAAGATCAAGGGAGTCAGTCCACCCAGGAGCAGAGGAGAGGATGTCCCTCCAGAATGAGACAGGAAGTGCAGAGGAAATGCGACACCACCTGTCCTAGAAGACAAGGCCAGTCACGGTCGCCTAGCGCTCATTCTAGGCAGTCCACCCACCCATGAGGGGAAACATGGAGAACAAGGAAGCTTCCCTGTCTGAGACACGTATGGAAGCCAAGAAATCCAGGGTCATGAGACCTGCCCAATGAAGCAGAAAGACGTTTGGAGAGAGATACCATCATGACACGGATCTGCAGGAAGTGTGTCCCTGACGGACTGGGAAGTCATCTTTGTTGAAGACATTGGGCCAGAGCGAGAGGCATCCAGGCCCCTGAGAAACAGGTGAGGCAGAGCAAGAGGGAGGATAGAGCAGAGGCCAGAGCCCCGGCAGGATACAGCGCCGTGCCACCACCACGGGCATAAGGGGAGGGCTTCCAAAAGGGTGGCTTGTCCAGAGAGGCCAGCGTTCCAGTGACAGTGACAGGGATTGTTGCCATCTCCCATTCCCGGCTGCTTCTTCTACACGGTATGGTGGTGTGGCTTCATTTCTCAGAGAAGAGCCGTGAAAAGGTACAACCATCTTCTCTGATGTGGTCCTGCTTCCCTACTGCGGGACAAAGAGCTCCTGTGGGGCTCTTTTCCTTGGTTGCTGTGTGGTCATGTTGATCTTAGAAAAGAGGCAGCTCATGATGGGGATGAGATTTCAATTGCTCCGGGACCGATGCATCTCCTCACGTGGGCCAGGCCTTCACACACCCAAAGCGGATCCGCGGCGGCGAAAACGATTGACAGCCGGCCTCATGACCCAGGCAGAGACGCAGAAAGAGGCTCAGCAAAGACAGGCCGACATGCCAGAAATCGCCTTGTGCTGCACAGGGCACATTCAGCCAAAGACACACACGCAGAGGGGCACGCACACACTAACCGACAGAGAGAGGGAAAGAAAGACACAGAGACTGAGAGACAGAGAGAGAAGAGAGGATGGGAGACACGCACACACGCGCGCACACATACACGCACACACACACACACAGAAACAGAGTCATACAGCAGAGGCATGGAAACACACCCCCCCCAGGCAACCCCTGAGGCTGCGGGGTTCTGCTCTCGACGAGAACGACCCTGGGGTGAGAGAAGAGCCCAGGGGCACGCAGGCCGACCTGTCCTCGAGATGACGGCGGCACGACTTTTGGGGAGACTCACCCCAACAGCGTCCGGGCAGGCCTGAGGCTGGGATGCCGTGCTGCTTCCCCCGGACTCCGCCTGGGGTTTCCTCATCCTGGTCGGCCCTTTGCGACTCCTGGCATCCGGAGACGTTCCCGTCGACCCCGTGGAGAGGTCAGACCGGAGCCTCAGAGCCCCGCCACCCAAGCACTGCCACGGAGGACTCCTGCTCTGCCAAGCCTCAGGGACGGGTTTCTAAGACAACCGTGGGAAGCACTGTGACGGCAGAAGCCGCTCGCGCCTCGCGCATGCGCATTGGCTGGACCGACTCGCGCTCCGCTCCTGGCAGTCAGGCTGCGTCCCCTTTAAATAATGCCCCCGCTGCGCGGCTGCAGCGAGGCTCCTGCTGCAGCCGCGGCGGCGTGTGGATACGGGGTCCAGCTTGGGACGCCGTGGGAGATGGGGCCGCCGGTGCCCTGTCTCAGGGCCAAACCCCCAGGAGTCCCGCCCTCAGGATCTCCTTGAGCCGACTTCCACGGAGGGAAGGGGAGCTTCAGGACGCCTGCTGTGTTCTGGGGACTCCCGTTCAGATCCGATTTTGGCCCCCTCCCAGTGAGATAGGCTGGGCTCACCACATCTGGTGAGGCAGGCAGGGCCTCGCTGCAGCGCAGAATGATCCCATAGGTCTCAAGGCGTAGCGTCAGCTGAAACTTCACTGATCCATCAGCCCTCTGCCTCCCTCCTCCTTCGAAAGAGCAGTGGCCTGCTCCGCTTCTAAAAGCCCTGGGGCTCCGGAAAGCCGACCGCGCTTTACAGGACACGTGCAGGCAGGAACAGGGGCGAATCCGAGGTGGAGACCATGTGACCACGCGTGGCACTGGCGTATCCCACAGCAGATGGTGTGAACGTGTGTCACCGGAGGCATACCGGGAGACGGCGAAACAAACGGTGGTGTCCAGGCATGTGCCAGTGGAAGGGGGGAACAAGTGACCTTTCGGTCAATGCCAAGGGAAATCAAAGGACACCTGGGACTCGGTGGGTGGGGGGCCTGTGCCTGACCCAAGCCAGGTTTTCCAATGCCTATCAGAGGAGCAAAGAATCTTCTGCAGAATTCGCCCCGCCCCCAACCCTCCTCCTCCCTGGTAGCCCTGACGCAACTTCCCCTGCACCCAGCCCCAGCCCCAGCCCCAGACACAGACCCAGCCCAGTCCCTCTGGTTCCCTGACATTCGTTTGGGCCACAAGATCCAGGGAGTCAGTCCACCCAGGAGCAGAGGAGAGGATGTCCCTCCAGAATGAGACAGGAAGTGCAGAGGAAATGCGACACCACCTGTCCTAGAAGACAAGGCCAGTCACGGTCGCCTAGCGCTCATTCTAGGCAGTCCACCCACCCATGAGGGGAAACATGGAGAACAAGGAAGCTTCCCTGTCTGAGACACGTATGGAAGCCAAGAAATCCAGGGTCATGAGACCTGCCCAATGAAGCAGAAAGACGTTTGGAGAGAGATACCATCATGACACGGATCTGCAGGAAGTGTGTCCCTGACGGACTGGGAAGTCATCTTTGTTGAAGACATTGGGCCAGAGCGAGAGGCATCCAGGCCCCTGAGAAACAGGTGAGGCAGAGCAAGAGGGAGGATAGAGCAGAGGCCAGAGCCCCGGCAGGATACAGCGCCGTGCCACCACCACGGGCATAAGGGGAGGGCTTCCAAAAGGGTGGCTTGTCCAGAGAGGCCAGCGTTCCAGTGACAGTGACAGGGATTGTTGCCATCTCCCATTCCCGGCTGCTTCTTCTACACGGTATGGTGGTGTGGCTTCATTTCTCAGAGAAGAGCCGTGAAAAGGTACAACCATCTTCTCTGATGTGGTCCTGCTTCCCTACTGCGGGACAAAGAGCTCCTGTGGGGCTCTTTTCCTTGGTTGCTGTGTGGTCATGTTGATCTTAGAAAAGAGGCAGCTCATGATGGGGATGAGATTTCAATTGCTCCGGGACCGATGCATCTCCTCACGTGGGCCAGGCCTTCACACACCCAAAGCGGATCCGCGGCGGCGAAAACGATTGACAGCCGGCCTCATGACCCAGGCAGAGACGCAGAAAGAGGCTCAGCAAAGACAGGCCGACATGCCAGAAATCGCCTTGTGCTGCACAGGGCACATTCAGCCAAAGACACACACGCAGAGGGGCACGCACACACTAACCGACAGAGAGAGGGAAAGAAAGACACAGAGACTGAGAGACAGAGAGAGAAGAGAGGATGGGAGACACGCACACACTCGCGCACACATACACGCACACACACACACACAGAAACAGAGTCATACAGCAGAGGCATGGAAACACACCCCCCCCAGGCAACCCCTGAGGCTGCGGGGTTCTGCTCTCGACGAGAACGACCCTGGGGTGAGAGAAGAGCCCAGGGGCACGCAGGCCGACCTGTCCTCGAGACGACGGCGGCACGACTTTTGGGGAGACTCACCCCAACAGCGTCCGGGCAGGCCTGAGGCTGGGATGCCGTGCTGCTTCCCCCGGACTCCGCCTGGGGTTTCCTCATCCTGGTCGGCCCTTTGCGACTCCTGGCATCCGGAGACGTTCCCGTCGACCCCGTGGAGAGGTCAGACCGGAGCCTCAGAGCCCCGCCACCCAAGCACTGCCACGGAGGACTCCTGCTCTGCCAAGCCTCAGGGACGGGTTTCTAAGACAACCGTGGGAAGCACTGTGACGGCAGAAGCCGCTCGCGCCTCGCGCATGCGCATTGGCTGGACCGACTCGCGCTCCGCTCCTGGCAGTCAGGCTGCGTCCCCTTTAAATAATGCCCCCGCTGCGCGGCTGCAGCGAGGCTCCTGCTGCAGCCGCGGCGGCGTGTGGATACGGGGTCCAGCTTGGGACGCCGTGGGAGATGGGGCCGCCGGTGCCCTGTCTCAGGGCCAAACCCCCAGGAGTCCCGCCCTCAGGATCTCCTTGAGCCGACTTCCACGGAGGGAAGGGGAGCTTCAGGACGCCTGCTGTGTTCTGGGGACTCCCGTTCAGATCCGATTTTGGCCCCCTCCCAGTGAGATAGGATGGGCTCACCACATCTGGTGAGGCAGGCAGGGCCTCGCTGCAGCGCAGAATGATCCCATAGGTCTCAAGGCGTAGCGTCAGCTGAAACTTCACTGATCCATCAGCCCTCTGCCTCCCTCCTCCTTCGAAAGAGCAGTGGCCTGCTCCGCTTCTAAAAGCCCTGGGGCTCCGGAAAGCCGACCGCGCTTTACAGGACACGTGCAGGCAGGAACAGGGGCGAATCCGAGGTGGAGACCATGTGACCACGCGTGGCACTGGCGTATCCCACAGCAGATGGTGTGAACGTGTGTCACCGGAGGCATACCGGGAGACGGCGAAACAAACGGTGGTGTCCAGGCATGTGCCAGTGGAAGGGGGGAACAAGTGACCTTTCGGTCAATGCCAAGGGAAATCAAAGGACACCTGGGACTCGGTGGGTGGGGCGCCTGTGCCTGACCCAAGCCAGGTTTTCCAATGCCTATCAGAGGAGCAAAGAATCTTCTGCAGAATTCGCCCCGCCCCCAACCCTCCTCCTCCCTGGTAGCCCTGACGCAACTTCCCCTGCACCCAGCCCCAGCCCCAGCCCCAGCCCCAGCCCCAGCCCCAGCCCCAGCCCCAGCCCCAGCCCCAGCCCCAGCCCAGTCCCTCTGGTTCCCTGACATTCGTTTGGGCCACAAGATCAAGGGAGTCAGTCCACCCAGGAGCAGAGGAGAGGATGTCCCTCCAGAATGAGACAGGAAGTGCAGAGGAAATGCGACACCACCTGTCCTAGAAGACAAGGCCAGTCACGGTCGCCTAGCGCTCATTCTAGGCAGTCCACCCACCCATGAGGGGAAACATGGAGAACAAGGAAGCTTCCCTGTCTGAGACACGTATGGAAGCCAAGAAATCCAGGGTCATGAGACCTGCCCAATGAAGCAGAAAGACGTTTGGAGAGAGATACCATCATGACACGGATCTGCAGGAAGTGTGTCCCTGACGGACTGGGAAGTCATCTTTGTTGAAGACATTGGGCCAGAGCGAGAGGCATCCAGGCCCCTGAGAAACAGGTGAGGCAGAGCAAGAGGGAGGATAGAGCAGAGGCCAGAGCCCCGGCAGGATACAGCGCCGTGCCACCACCACGGGCATAAGGGGAGGGCTTCCAAAAGGGTGGCTTGTCCAGAGAGGCCAGCGTTCCAGTGACAGTGACAGGGATTGTTGCCATCTCCCATTCCCGGCTGCTTCTTCTACACGGTATGGTGGTGTGGCTTCATTTCTCAGAGAAGAGCCGTGAAAAGGTACAACCATCTTCTCTGATGTGGTCCTGCTTCCCTACTGCGGGACAAAGAGCTCCTGTGGGGCTCTTTTCCTTGGTTGCTGTGTGGTCATGTTGATCTTAGAAAAGAGGCAGCTCATGATGGGGATGAGATTTCAATTGCTCCGGGACCGATGCATCTCCTCACGTGGGCCAGGCCTTCACACACCCAAAGCGGATCAGCGGCGGCGAAAACGATTGACAGCCGGCCTCATGACCCAGGCAGAGACGCAGAAAGAGGCTCAGCAAAGACAGGCCGACATGCCAGAAATCGCCTTGTGCTGCACAGGGCACATTCAGCCAAAGACACACACGCAGAGGGGCACGCACACACTAACCGACAGAGAGAGGGAAAGAAAGACACAGAGACTGAGAGACAGAGAGAGAAGAGAGGATGGGAGACACGCACACACGCGCGCACACATACACGCACACACACACACACAGAAACAGAGTCATACAGCAGAGGCATGGAAACACACCCCCCCCAGGCAACCCCTGAGGCTGCGGGGTTCTGCTCTCGACGAGAACGACCCTGGGGTGAGAGAAGAGCCCAGGGGCACGCAGGCCGACCTGTCCTCGAGATGACGGCGGCACGACTTTTGGGGAGACTCACCCCAACAGCGTCCGGGCAGGCCTGAGGCTGGGATGCCGTGCTGCTTCCCCCGGACTCCGCCTGGGGTTTCCTCATCCTGGTCGGCCCTTTGAGACTCCTGGCATCCGGAGACGTTCCCGTCGACCCCGTGGAGAGGTCAGACCGGAGCCTCAGAGCCCCGCCACCCAAGCACTGCCACGGAGGACTCCTGCTCTGCCAAGCCTCAGGGACGGGTTTCTAAGACAACCGTGGGAAGCACTGTGACGGCAGAAGCCGCTCGCGCCTCGCGCATGCGCATTGGCTGGACCGACTCGCGCTCCGCTCCTGGCAGTCAGGCTGCGTCCCCTTTAAATAATGCCCCCGCTGCGCGGCTGCAGCGAGGCTCCTGCTGCAGCCGCGGCGGCGTGTGGATACGGGGTCCAGCTTGGGACGCCGTGGGAGATGGGGCCGCCGGTGCCCTGTCTCAGGGCCAAACCCCCAGGAGTCCCGCCCTCAGGATCTCCTTGAGCCGACTTCCACGGAGGGAAGGGGAGCTTCAGGACGCCTGCTGTGTTCTGGGGACTCCCGTTCAGATCCGATTTTGGCCCCCTCCCAGTGAGATAGGCTGGGCTCACCACATCTGGTGAGGCAGGCAGGGCCTCGCTGCAGCGCAGAATGATCCCATAGGTCTCAAGGCGTAGCGTCAGCTGAAACTTCACTGATCCATCAGCCCTCTGCCTCCCTCCTCCTTCGAAAGAGCAGTGGCCTGCTCCGCTTCTAAAAGCCCTGGGGCTCCGGAAAGCCGACCGCGCTTTACAGGACACGTGCAGGCAGGAACAGGGGCGAATCCGAGGTGGAGACCATGTGACCACGCGTGGCACTGGCGTATCCCACAGCAGATGGTGTGAACGTGTGTCACCGGAGGCATACCGGGAGACGGCGAAACAAACGGTGGTGTCCAGGCATGTGCCAGTGGAAGGGGGGAACAAGTGACCTTTCGGTCAATGCCAAGGGAAATCAAAGGACACCTGGGACTCGGTGGGTGGGGGGCCTGTGCCTGACCCAAGCCAGGTTTTCCAATGCCTATCAGAGGAGCAAAGAATCTTCTGCAGAATTCGCCCCGCCCCCAACCCTCCTCCTCCCTGGTAGCCCTGACGCAACTTCCCCTGCACCCAGCCCCAGCCCCAGCCCCAGCCCCAGCCCCAGCCCAGTCCCTCTGGTTCCCTGACATTCGTTTGGGCCACAAGATCAAGGGAGTCAGTCCACCCAGGAGCAGAGGAGAGGATGTCCCTCCAGAATGAGACAGGAAGTGCAGAGGAAATGCGACACCACCTGTCCTAGAAGACAAGGCCAGTCACGGTCGCCTAGCGCTCATTCTAGGCAGTCCACCCACCCATGAGGGGAAACATGGAGAACAAGGAAGCTTCCCTGTCTGAGACACGTATGGAAGCCAAGAAATCCAGGGTCATGAGACCTGCCCAATGAAGCAGAAAGACGTTTGGAGAGAGATACCATCATGACACGGATCTGCAGGAAGTGTGTCCCTGACGGACTGGGAAGTCATCTTTGTTGAAGACATTGGGCCAGAGCGAGAGGCATCCAGGCCCCTGAGAAACAGGTGAGGCAGAGCAAGAGGGAGGATAGAGCAGAGGCCAGAGCCCCGGCAGGATACAGCGCCGTGCCACCACCACGGGCATAAGGGGAGGGCTTCCAAAAGGGTGGCTTGTCCAGAGAGGCCAGCGTTCCAGTGACAGTGACAGGGATTGTTGCCATCTCCCATTCCCGGCTGCTTCTTCTACACGGTATGGTGGTGTGGCTTCATTTCTCAGAGAAGAGCCGTGAAAAGGTACAACCATCTTCTCTGATGTGGTCCTGCTTCCCTACTGCGGGACAAAGAGCTCCTGTGGGGCTCTTTTCCTTGGTTGCTGTGTGGTCATGTTGATCTTAGAAAAGAGGCAGCTCATGATGGGGATGAGATTTCAATTGCTCCGGGACCGATGCATCTCCTCACGTGGGCCAGGCCTTCACACACCCAAAGCGGATCCGCGGCGGCGAAAACGATTGACAGCCGGCCTCATGACCCAGGCAGAGACGCAGAAAGAGGCTCAGCAAAGACAGGCCGACATGCCAGAAATCGCCTTGTGCTGCACAGGGCACATTCAGCCAAAGACACATACGCAGAGGGGCACGCACACACTAACCGACAGAGAGAGGGAAAGAAAGACACAGAGACTGAGAGACAGAGAGAGAAGAGAGGATGGGAGACACGCACACACGCGCGCACACATACACGCACACACACACACACAGAAACAGAGTCATACAGCAGAGGCATGGAAACACACCCCCCCCAGGCAACCCCTGAGGCTGCGGGGTTCTGCTCTCGACGAGAACGACCCTGGGGTGAGAGAAGAGCCCAGGGGCACGCAGGCCGACCTGTCCTCGAGATGACGGCGGCACGACTTTTGGGGAGACTCACCCCAACAGCGTCCGGGCAGGCCTGAGGCTGGGATGCCGTGCTGCTTCCCCCGGACTCCGCCTGGGGTTTCCTCATCCTGGTCGGCCCTTTGCGACTCCTGGCATCCGGAGACGTTCCCGTCGACCCCGTGGAGAGGTCAGACCGGAGCCTCAGAGCCCCGCCACCCAAGCACTGCCACGGAGGACTCCTGCTCTGCCAAGCCTCAGGGACGGGTTTCTAAGACAACCGTGGGAAGCACTGTGACGGCAGAAGCCGCTCGCGCCTCGCGCATGCGCATTGGCTGGACCGACTCGCGCTCCGCTCCTGGCAGTCAGGCTGCGTCCCCTTTAAATAATGCCCCCGCTGCGCGGCTGCAGCGAGGCTCCTGCTGCAGCCGCGGCGGCGTGTGGATACGGGGTCCAGCTTGGGACGCCGTGGGAGATGGGGCCGCCGGTGCCCTGTCTCAGGGCCAAACCCCCAGGAGTCCCGCCCTCAGGATCTCCTTGAGCCGACTTCCACGGAGGGAAGGGGAGCTTCAGGACGCCTGCTGTGTTCTGGGGACTCCCGTTCAGATCCGATTTTGGCCCCCTCCCAGTGAGATAGGCTGGGCTCACCACATCTGGTGAGGCAGGCAGGGCCTCGCTGCAGCGCAGAATGATCCCATAGGTCTCAAGGCGTAGCGTCAGCTGAAACTTCACTGATCCATCAGCCCTCTGCCTCCCTCCTCCTTCGAAAGAGCAGTGGCCTGCTCCGCTTCTAAAAGCCCTGGGGCTCCGGAAAGCCGACCGCGCTTTACAGGACACGTGCAGGCAGGAACAGGGGCGAATCCGAGGTGGAGACCATGTGACCACGCGTGGCACTGGCGTATCCCACAGCAGATGGTGTGAACGTGTGTCACCGGAGGCATACCGGGAGACGGCGAAACAAACGGTGGTGTCCAGGCATGTGCCAGTGGAAGGGGGGAACAAGTGACCTTTCGGTCAATGCCAAGGGAAATCAAAGGACACCTGGGACTCGGTGGGTGGGGGGCCTGTGCCTGACCCAAGCCAGGTTTTCCAATGCCTATCAGAGGAGCAAAGAATCTTCTGCAGAATTCGCCCCGCCCCCAACCCTCCTCCTCCCTGGTAGCCCTGACGCAACTTCCCCTGCACCCAGCCCCAGCCCCAGCCCCAGACACAGACCCAGCCCAGTCCCTCTGGTTCCCTGACATTCGTTTGGGCCACAAGATCAAGGGAGTCAGTCCACCCAGGAGCAGAGGAGAGGATGTCCCTCCAGAATGAGACAGGAAGTGCAGAGGAAATGCGACACCACCTGTCCTAGAAGACAAGGCCAGTCACGGTCGCCTAGCGCTCATTCTAGGCAGTCCACCCACCCATGAGGGGAAACATGGAGAACAAGGAAGCTTCCCTGTCTGAGACACGTATGGAAGCCAAGAAATCCAGGGTCATGAGACCTGCCCAATGAAGCAGAAAGACGTTTGGAGAGAGATACCATCATGACACGGATCTGCAGGAAGTGTGTCCCTGACGGACTGGGAAGTCATCTTTGTTGAAGACATTGGGCCAGAGCGAGAGGCATCCAGGCCCCTGAGAAACAGGTGAGGCAGAGCAAGAGGGAGGATAGAGCAGAGGCCAGAGCCCCGGCAGGATACAGCGCCGTGCCACCACCACGGGCATAAGGGGAGGGCTTCCAAAAGGGTGGCTTGTCCAGAGAGGCCAGCGTTCCAGTGACAGTGACAGGGATTGTTGCCATCTCCCATTCCCGGCTGCTTCTTCTACACGGTATGGTGGTGTGGCTTCATTTCTCAGAGAAGAGCCGTGAAAAGGTACAACCATCTTCTCTGATGTGGTCCTGCTTCCCTACTGCGGGACAAAGAGCTCCTGTGGGGCTCTTTTCCTTGGTTGCTGTGTGGTCATGTTGATCTTAGAAAAGAGGCAGCTCATGATGGGGATGAGATTTCAATTGCTCCGGGACCGATGCATCTCCTCACGTGGGCCAGGCCTTCACACACCCAAAGCGGATCCGCGGCGGCGAAAACGATTGACAGCCGGCCTCATGACCCAGGCAGAGACGCAGAAAGAGGCTCAGCAAAGACAGGCCGACATGCCAGAAATCGCCTTGTGCTGCACAGGGCACATTCAGCCAAAGACACACACGCAGAGGGGCACGCACACACTAACCGACAGAGAGAGGGAAAGAAAGACACAGAGACTGAGAGACAGAGAGAGAAGAGAGGATGGGAGACACGCACACACTCGCGCACACATACACGCACACACACACACACAGAAACAGAGTCATACAGCAGAGGCATGGAAACACACCCCCCCCAGGCAACCCCTGAGGCTGCGGGGTTCTGCTCTCGACGAGAACGACCCTGGGGTGAGAGAAGAGCCCAGGGGCACGCAGGCCGACCTGTCCTCGAGACGACGGCGGCACGACTTTTGGGGAGACTCACCCCAACAGCGTCCGGGCAGGCCTGAGGCTGGGATGCCGTGCTGCTTCCCCCGGACTCCGCCTGGGGTTTCCTCATCCTGGTCGGCCCTTTGCGACTCCTGGCATCCGGAGACGTTCCCGTCGACCCCGTGGAGAGGTCAGACCGGAGCCTCAGAGCCCCGCCACCCAAGCACTGCCACGGAGGACTCCTGCTCTGCCAAGCCTCAGGGACGGGTTTCTAAGACAACCGTGGGAAGCACTGTGACGGCAGAAGCCGCTCGCGCCTCGCGCATGCGCATTGGCTGGACCGACTCGCGCTCCGCTCCTGGCAGTCAGGCTGCGTCCCCTTTAAATAATGCCCCCGCTGCGCGGCTGCAGCGAGGCTCCTGCTGCAGCCGCGGCGGCGTGTGGATACGGGGTCCAGCTTGGGACGCCGTGGGAGATGGGGCCGCCGGTGCCCTGTCTCAGGGCCAAACCCCCAGGAGTCCCGCCCTCAGGATCTCCTTGAGCCGACTTCCACGGAGGGAAGGGGAGCTTCAGGACGCCTGCTGTGTTCTGGGGACTCCCGTTCAGATCCGATTTTGGCCCCCTCCCAGTGAGATAGGATGGGCTCACCACATCTGGTGAGGCAGGCAGGGCCTCGCTGCAGCGCAGAATGATCCCATAGGTCTCAAGGCGTAGCGTCAGCTGAAACTTCACTGATCCATCAGCCCTCTGCCTCCCTCCTCCTTCGAAAGAGCAGTGGCCTGCTCCGCTTCTAAAAGCCCTGGGGCTCCGGAAAGCCGACCGCGCTTTACAGGACACGTGTAGGCAGGAACAGGGGCGAATCCGAGGTGGAGACCATGTGACCACGCGTGGCACTGGCGTATCCCACAGCAGATGGTGTGAACGTGTGTCACCGGAGGCATACCAGGAGACGGCGAAACAAACGGTGGTGTCCAGGCATGTGCCAGTGGAAGGGGGAAACAAGTGACCTTTCGGTCAATGCCAAGGGAAATCAAAGGACACCTGGGACTCGGTGGGTGGGGGGCCTGTGCCTGACCCAAGCCAGGTTTTCCAATGCCTATCAGAGGAGCAAAGAATCTTCTGCAGAATTCGCCCCGCCCCCAACCCTCCTCCTCCCTGGTAGCCCTGACGCAACTTCCCCTGCACCCAGCCCCAGCCCCAGCCCCAGCCCCAGCCCCAGACACAGACCCAGCCCCAGCCCCAGCCCCAGCCCAGTCCCTCTGGTTCCCTGACATTCGTTTGGGCCACAAGATCAAGGGAGTCAGTCCACCCAGGAGCAGAGGAGAGGATGTCCCTCCAGAATGAGACAGGAAGTGCAGAGGAAATGCGACACCACCTGTCCTAGAAGACAAGGCCAGTCACGGTCGCCTAGCGCTCATTCTAGGCAGTCCACCCACCCATGAGGGGAAACATGGAGAACAAGGAAGCTTCCCTGTCTGAGACACGTATGGAAGCCAAGAAATCCAGGGTCATGAGACCTGCCCAATGAAGCAGAAAGACGTTTGGAGAGAGATACCATCATGACACGGATCTGCAGGAAGTGTGTCCCTGACGGACTGGGAAGTCATCTTTGTTGAAGACATTGGGCCAGAGCGAGAGGCATCCAGGCCCCTGAGAAACAGGTGAGGCAGAGCAAGAGGGAGGATAGAGCAGAGGCCAGAGCCCCGGCAGGATACAGCGCCGTGCCACCACCACGGGCATAAGGGGAGGGCTTCCAAAAGGGTGGCTTGTCCAGAGAGGCCAGCATTCCAGTGACAGTGACAGGGATGGTTGCCATCTCCCATTCCCGGCTGCTTCTTCTACACGGTATGGTGGTGTGGCTTCATTTCTCAGAGAAGAGCCGTGAAAAGGTACAACCATCTTCTCTGATGTGGTCCTGCTTCCCTACTGCGGGACAAAGAGCTCCTGTGGGGCTCTTTTCCTTGGTTGCTGTGTGGTCATGTTGATCTTAGAAAAGAGGCAGCTCATGATGGGGATGAGATTTCAATTGCTCCGGGACCGATGCATCTCCTCACGTGGGCCAGGCCTTCACACACCCAAAGCGGATCCGTGGCGGCGAAAACGATTGACAGCCGGCCTCATGACCCAGGCAGAGACGCAGAAAGAGGCTCAGCAAAGACAGGCCGACATGCCAGAAATCGCCTTGTGCTGCACAGGGCACATTCAGCCAAAGACACACACGCAGAGGGGCACGCACACACTAACCGACAGAGAGAGGGAAAGAAAGACACAGAGACTGAGAGACAGAGAGAGAAGAGAGGATGGGAGACACGCACACACGCGCGCACACATACACGCACACACAGAAACAGAGTCATACAGCAGAGGCATGGAAACACACCCCCCCCAGGCAACCCCTGAGGCTGCGGGGTTCTGCTCTCGACGAGAACGACCCTGGGGTGAGAGAAGAGCCCAGGGGCACGCAGGCCGACCTGTCCTCGAGATGACGGCGGCACGACTTTTGGGGAGACTCACCCCAACAGCGTCCGGGCAGGCCTGAGGCTGGGATGCCGTGCTGCTTCCCCCGGACTCCGCCTGGGGTTTCCTCATCCTGGTCGGCCCTTTGCGACTCCTGGCATCCGGAGACGTTCCCGTCGACCCCGTGGAGAGGTCAGACCGGAGCCTCAGAGCCCCGCCACCGAAGCACTGCCACAGAGGACTCCTGCTCTGCCAAGCCTCAGGGACGGGTTTCTAAGACAACCGTGGGAAGCACTGTGACGGCAGAAGCCGCTCGCGCCTCGCGCATGCGCATTGGCTGGACCGACTCGCGCTCCGCTCCTGGCAGTCAGGCTGCGTCCCCTTTAAATAATGCCCCCGCTGCGCGGCTGCAGCGAGGCTCCTGCTGCAGCCACAGCGGCGTGTGGATACGGGGTCCAGCTTGGGACGCCGTGGGAGATGGGGCCGCCGGTGCCCTGTCTCAGGGCCAAACCCCCAGGAGTCCCGCCCTCAGGATCTCCTTGAGCCGACTTCCACGGAGGGAAGGGGAGCTTCAGGACGCCTGCTGTGTTCTGGGGACTCCCGTTCAGATCCGATTTTGGCCCCCTCCCAGTGAGATAGGATGGGCTCACCACATCTGGTGAGGCAGGCAGGGCCTCGCTGCAGCGCAGAATGATCCCATAGGTCTCAAGGCGTAGCGTCAGCTGAAACTTCACTGATCCATCAGCCCTCTGCCTCCCTCCTCCTTCGAAAGAGCAGTGGCCTGCTCCGCTTCTAAAAGCCCTGGGGCTCCGGAAAGCCGACCGCGCTTTACAGGACACGTGCAGGCAGGAATAGGGGCGAATCCGAGGTGGAGACCATGTGACCACGCGTGGCACTGGCGTATCCCACAGCAGATGGTGTGAACGTGTGTCACCGGAGGCATACCAGGAGACGGCGAAACAAACGGTGGTGTCCAGGCATGTGCCAGTGGAAGGGGGAAACAAGTGACCTTTCGGTCAATGCCAAGGGAAATCAAAGGACACCTGGGACTCGGTGGGTGGGGGGCCTGTGCCTGACCCAAGCCAGGTTTTCCAATGCCTATCAGAGGAGCAAAGAATCTTCTGCAGAATTCGCCCCGCCCCCAACCCTCCTCCTCCCTGGTAGCCCTGACGCAACTTCCCCTGCACCCAGCCCCAGCCCCAGCCCCAGCCCCAGCCCCAGACACAGACCCAGCCCCAGCCCCAGCCCCAGCCCAGTCCCTCTGGTTCCCTGACATTCGTTTGGGCCACAAGATCAAGGGAGTCAGTCCACCCAGGAGCAGAGGAGAGGATGTCCCTCCAGAATGAGACAGGAAGTGCAGAGGAAATGCGACACCACCTGTCCTAGAAGACAAGGCCAGTCACGGTCGCCTAGCGCTCATTCTAGGCAGTCCACCCACCCATGAGGGGAAACATGGAGAACAAGGAAGCTTCCCTGTCTGAGACACGTATGGAAGCCAAGAAATCCAGGGTCATGAGACCTGCCCAATGAAGCAGAAAGACGTTTGGAGAGAGATACCATCATGACACGGATCTGCAGAAAGTGTGTCCCTGACGGACTGGGAAGTCATCTTTGTTGAAGACATTGGGCCAGAGCGAGAGGCATCCAGGCCCCTGAGAAACAGGTGAGGCAGAGCAAGAGGGAGGATGGAGCAGAGGCCAGAGCCCCGGCAGGATACAGCGCCGTGCCACCACCACGGGCATAAGGGGAGGGCTTCCAAAAGGGTGGCTTGTCCAGAGAGGCCAGCGTTCCAGTGACAGTGACAGGGATGGTTGCCATCTCCCATTCCCGGCTGCTTCTTCTACACGGTATGGTGGTGTGGCTTCATTTCTCAGAGAAGAGCCGTGAAAAGGTACAACCATCTTCTCTGATGTGGTCCTGCTTCCCTACTGCGGGACAAAGAGCTCCTGTGGGGCTCTTTTCCTTGGTTGCTGTGTGGTCATGTTGATCTTAGAAAAGAGGCAGCTCATGATGGGGATGAGATTTCAATTGCTCCGGGACCGATGCATCTCCTCACGTGGGCCAGGCCTTCACACACCCAAAGCGGATCCGCGGCGGCGAAAACGATTGACAGCCGGCCTCATGACCCAGGCAGAGACGCAGAAAGAGGCTCAGCAAAGACAGGCCGACATGCCAGAAATCGCCTTGTGCTGCACAGGGCACATTCAGCCAAAGACACACACGCAGAGGGGCACGCACACACTAACCGACAGAGAGAGGGAAAGAAAGACACAGAGACTGAGAGACAGAGAGAGAAGAGAGGATGGGAGACACGCACACACGCGCGCACACATACACGCACACACACACACACAGAAACAGAGTCATACAGCAGAGGCATGGAAACACACCCCCCCCAGGCAACCCCTGAGGCTGCGGGGTTCTGCTCTCGACGAGAACGACCCTGGGGTGAGAGAACAGCCCAGGGGCACGCAGGCCGACCTGTCCTCGAGATGACGGCGGCACGACTTTTGGGGAGACTCACCCCAACAGCGTCCGGGCAGGCCTGAGGCTGGGATGCCGTGCTGCTTCCCCCGGACTCCGCCTGGGGTTTCCTCATCCTGGTCGGCCCTTTGCGACTCCTGGCATCCGGAGACGTTCCCGTCGACCCCGTGGAGAGGTCAGACCGGAGCCTCAGAGCCCCGCCACCCAAGCACTGCCACGGAGGGCTCCTGCTCTGCCAAGCCTCAGGGACGGGTTTCTAAGACAACCGTGGGAAGCACTGTGACGGCAGAAGCCGCTCGCGCCTCGCGCATGCGCATTGGCTGGACCGACTCGCGCTCCGCTCCTGGCAGTCAGGCTGCGTCCCCTTTAAATAATGCCCCCGCTGCGCGGCTGCAGCGAGGCTCCTGCTGCAGCCGCGGCGGCGTGTGGATACGGGGTCCAGCTTGGGACGCCGTGGGAGATGGGGCCGCCGGTGCCCTGTCTCAGGGCCAAACCCCCAGGAGTCCCGCCCTCAGGATCTCCTTGAGCCGACTTCCACGGAGGGAAGGGGAGCTTCAGGACGCCTGCTGTGTTCTGGGGACTCCCGTTCAGATCCGATTTTGGCCCCCTCCCAGTGAGATAGGATGGGCTCACCACATCTGGTGAGGCAGGCAGGTCCTCGCTGCAGCGCAGAATGATCCCATAGGTCTCAAGGCGTAGCGTCAGCTGAAACTTCACTGATCCATCAGCCCTCTGCCTCCCTCCTCCTTCGAAAGAGCAGTGGCCTGCTCCGCTTCTAAAAGCCCTGGGGCTCCGGAAAGCCGACCGCGCTTTACAGGACACGTGCAGGCAGGAACAGGGGCGAATCCGAGGTGGAGACCATGTGACCACGCATGGCACTGGCGTATCCCACAGCAGATGGTGTGAACGTGTGTCACCGGAGGCATACCGGGAGACGGCGAAACAAACGGTGGTGTCCAGGCATGTGCCAGTGGAAGGGGGGAACAAGTGACCTTTCGGTCAATGCCAAGGGAAATCAAAGGACACCTGGGACTCGGTGGGTGGGGGGCCTGTGCCTGACCCAAGCCAGGTTTTCCAATGCCTATCAGAGGAGCAAAGAATCTTCTGCAGAATTCGCCCCGCCCCCAACCCTCCTCCTCCCTGGTGGCTCTGACGCAACTTCCCCTGCACCCAGCCCCAGCCCCAGCCCCAGCCCCAGACCCAGACACAGACCCAGCCCCAGCCCCAGCCCCAGCCCAGTCCCTCTGGTTCCCTGACATTCGTTTGGGCCACAAGATCAAGGGAGTCAGTCCACCCAGGAGCAGAGGAGAGGATGACCCTCCAGAATGAGACAGGAAGTGCAGAGGAAATGCGACACCACCTGTCCTAGAAGACAAGGCCAGTCACGGTCGCCTAGCGCTCATTCTAGGCAGTCCACCCACCCATGAGGGGAAACATGGAGAACAAGGAAGCTTCCCTGTCTGAGACACGTATGGAAGCCAAGAAATCCAGGGTCATGAGACCTGCCCAATGAAGCAGAAAGACGTTTGGAGAGAGATACCATCATGACACGGATCAGCAGGAAGTGTTTCCCTGACGGACTGGGAAGTCATCTTTGTTGAAGACATTGGGCCAGAGCGAGAGGCATCCAGGCCCCTGAGAAACAGGTGAGGCAGAGCAGGAGGGAGGATAGAGCAGAGGCCAGAGCCCCGGCAGGATACAGCGCCGTGCCACCACCACGGGCATAAGGGGAGGGCTTCCAAAAGGGTGGCTTGTCCAGAGAGGCCAGCGTTCCAGTGACAGTGACAGGGATGGTTGCCATCTCCCATTCCCGGCTGCTTCTTCTACACGGTATGGTGGTGTGGCTTCATTTCTCAGAGAAGAGCCGTGAAAAGGTACAACCATCTTCTCTGATGTGGTCCTGCTTCCCTACTGCGGGACAAAGAGCTCCTGTGGGGCTCTTTTCCTTGGTTGCTGTGTGGTCATGTTGATCTTAGAAAAGAGGCAGCTCATGATGGGGATGAGATTTCAATTGCTCCGGGACCGATGCATCTCCTCACGTGGGCCAGGCCTTCACACACCCAAAGCGGATCCGCGGCGGCGAAAACGATTGACAGCCGGCCTCATGACCCAGGCAGAGACGCAGAAAGAGGCTCAGCAAAGACAGGCCGACATGCCAGAAATCGCCTTGTGCTGCACAGGGCACATTCAGCCAAAGACACACACGCAGAGGGGCACGCACACACTAACCGACAGAGAGAGGGAAAGAAAGACACAGAGACTGAGAGACAGAGAGAGAAGAGAGGATGGGAGACACGCACACACGCGCGCACACATACACGCACACACACACACACAGAAACAGAGTCATACAGCAGAGGCATGGAAACACACCCCCCCAGGCAACCCCTGAGGCTGCGGGGTTCTGCTCTCGACGAGAACGACCCTGGGGTGAGAGAAGAGCCCAGGGGCACGCAGGCCGACCTGTCCTCGAGATGACGGCGGCACGACTTTTGGGGAGACTCACCCCAACAGCGTCCGGGCAGGCCTGAGGCTGGGATGCCGTGCTGCTTCCCCCGGACTCCGCCTGGGGTTTCCTCATCCTGGTCGGCCCTTTGCGACTCCTGGCATCCGGAGACGTTCCCGTCGACCCCGTGGAGAGGTCAGACCGGAGCCTCAGAGCCCCGCCACCCAAGCACTGCCACGGAGGGCTCCTGCTCTGCCAAGCCTCAGGGACGGGTTTCTAAGACAACCGTGGGAAGCACTGTGACGGCAGAAGCCGCTCGCGCCTCGCGCATGCGCATTGGCTGGACCGACTCGCGCTCCGCTCCTGGCAGTCAGGCTGCGTCCCCTTTAAATAATGCCCCCGCTGCGCGGCTGCAGCGAGGCTCCTGCTGCAGCCGCGGCGGCGTGTGGATACGGGGTCCAGCTTGGGACGCCGTGGGAGATGGGGCCGCCGGTGCCCTGTCTCAGGACCAAACCCCCAGGAGTCCCGCCCTCAGGATCTCCTTGAGCCGACTTCCACGGAGGGAAGGGGAGCTTCAGGACGCCTGCTGTGTTCTGGGGACTCCCGTTCAGATCCGATTTTGGCCCCCTCCCAGTGAGATAGGATGGGCTCACCACATCTGGTGAGGCAGGCAGGGCCTCGCTGCAGCGCAGAATGATCCCATAGGTCTCAAGGCGTAGCGTCAGCTGAAACTTCACTGATCCATCAGCCCTCTGCCTCCCTCCTCCTTCGAAAGAGCAGTGGCCTGCTCCGCTTCTAAAAGCCCTGGGGCTCCGGAAAGCCGACCGCGCTTTACAGGACACGTGCAGGCAGGAACAGGGGCGAATCCGAGGTGGAGACCATGTGACCACGCGTGGCACTGGCGTATCCCACAGCAGATGGTGTGAACGTGTGTCACCGGAGGCATACCGGGAGACGGCGAAACAAACGGTGGTGTCCAGGCATGTGCCAGTGGAAGGGGGGAACAAGTGACCTTTCGGTCAATGCCAAGGGAAATCAAAGGACACCTGGGACTCGGTGGGTGGGGGGCCTGTGCCTGACCCAAGCCAGGTTTTCCAATGCCTATCAGAGGAGCAAAGAATCTTCTGCAGAATTCGCCCCGCCCCCAACCCTCCTCCTCCCTGGTAGCCCTGACGCAACTTCCCCTGCACCCAGCCCCAGCCCCAGCCCCAGCCCCAGACCCAGACACAGACCCAGCCCCAGCCCAAGCCCCAGCCCAGTCCCTCTGGTTCCCTGACATTCGTTTGGGCCACAAGATCAAGGGAGTCAGTCCACCCAGGAGCAGAGGAGAGGATGTCCCTCCAGAATGAGACAGGAAGTGCAGAGGAAATGCGACACCACCTGTCCTAGAAGACAAGGCCAGTCACGGTCGCCTAGCGCTCATTCTAGGCAATCCACCCACCCATGAGGGGAAACATGGAGAACAAGGAAGCTTCCCTGTCTGAGACACGTATGGAAGCCAAGAAATCCAGGGTCATGAGACCTGCCCAATGAAGCAGAAAGACGTTTGGAGAGAGATACCATCATGACACGGATCTGCAGGAAGTGTGTCCCTGACGGACTGGGAAGTCATCTTTGTTGAAGACATTGGGCCAGAGCGAGAGGCATCCAGGCCCCTGAGAAACAGGTGAGGCAGAGCAAGAGGGAGGATAGAGCAGAGGCCAGAGCCCCGGCAGGATACAGCGCCGTGCCACCACCACGGGCATAAGGGGAGGGCTTCCAAAAGGGTGGCTTGTCCAGAGAGGCCAGCGTTCCAGTGACAGTGACAGGGATGGTTGCCATCTCCCATTCCCGGCTGCTTCTTCTACACGGTATGGTGGTGTGGCTTCATTTCTCAGAGAAGAGCCGTGAAAAGGTAAAACCATCTTCTCTGATGTGGTCCTGCTTCCCTACTGCGGGACAAAGAGCTCCTGTGGGGCTCTTTTCCTTGGTTGCTGTGTGGTCATGTTGATCTTAGAAAAGAGGCAGCTCATGATGGGGATGAGATTTCAATTGCTCCGGGACCGATGCATCTCCTCACGTGGGCCAGGCCTTCACACACCCAAAGCGGATCCGCGGCGGCGAAAACGATTGACAGCCGGCCTCATGACCCAGGCAGAGACGCAGAAAGAGGCTCAGCAAAGACAGGCCGACATGCCAGAAATCGCCTTGTGCTGCACAGGGCACATTCAGCCAAAGACACACACGCAGAGGGGCACGCACACACTAACCGACAGAGAGAGGGAAAGAAAGACACAGAGACTGAGAGACAGAGAGAGAAGAGAGGATGGGAGACACGCACACACGCGCGCACACATACACGCACACACACACACACAGAAACAGAGTCATACAGCAGAGGCATGGAAACACACCCCCCCAGGCAACCCCTGAGGCTGCGGGGTTCTGCTCTCGACGAGAACGACCCTGGGGTGAGAGAACAGCCCAGGGGCACGCAGGCCGACCTGTCCTCGAGATGACGGCGGCACGACTTTTGGGGAGACTCACCCCAACAGCGTCCGGGCAGGCCTGAGGCTGGGATGCCGTGCTGCTTCCCCCGGACTCCGCCTGGGGTTTCCTCATCCTGGTCGGCCCTTTGCGACTCCTGGCATCCGGAGACGTTCCCGTCGACCCCGTGGAGAGGTCAGACCGGAGCCTCAGAGCCCCGCCACCCAACCACTGCCACGGAGGGCTCCTGCTCTGCCAAGCCTCAGGGACGGGTTTCTAAGACAACCGTGGGAAGCACTGTGACGGCAGAAGCCGCTCGCGCCTCGCGCATGCGCATTGGCTGGACCGACTCGCGCTCCGCTCCTGGCAGTCAGGCTGCGTCCCCTTTAAATAATGCCCCCGCTGCGCGGCTGCAGCGAGGCTCCTGCTGCAGCCGCGGCGGCGTGTGGATACGGGGTCCAGCTTGGGACGCCGTGGGAGATGGGGCCGCCGGTGCCCTGTCTCAGGGCCAAACCCCCAGGAGTCCCGCCCTCAGGATCTCCTTGAGCCGACTTCCACGGAGGGAAGGGGAGCTTCAGGACGCCTGCTGTGTTCTGGGGACTCCCGTTCAGATCCGATTTTGGCCCCCTCCCAGTGAGATAGGATGGGCTCACCACATCTGGTGAGGCAGGCAGGGCCTCGCTGCAGCGCAGAATGATCCCATAGGTCTCAAGGCGTAGCGTCAGCTGAAACTTCACTGATCCATCAGCCCTCTGCCTCCCTCCTCCTTCGAAAGAGCAGTGGCCTGCTCCGCTTCTAAAAGCCCTGGGGCTCCGGAAAGCCGACCGCGCTTTACAGGACACGTGCAGGCAGGAACAGGGGCGAATCCGAGGTGGAGACCATGTGACCACGCGTGGCACTGGCGTATCCCACAGCAGATGGTGTGAACGTGTGTCACCGGAGGCATACCGGGAGACGGCGAAACAAACGGTGGTGTCCAGGCATGTGCCAGTGGAAGGGGGGAACAAGTGACCTTTCGGTCAATGCCAAGGGAAATCAAAGGACACCTGGGACTCGGTGGGTGGGGGGCCTGTGCCTGACCCAAGCCAGGTTTTCCAATGCCTATCAGAGGAGCAAAGAATCTTCTGCAGAATTCGCCCCGCCCCCAAACCTCCTCCTCCCTGGTAGCCCTGACGCAACTTCCCCTGCACCCAGCCCCAGCCCCAGCCCCAGCCCCAGCCCAGTCCCTCTGGTTCCCTGACATTCGTTTGGGCCACAAGATCAAGGGAGTCAGTCCACCCAGGAGCAGAGGAGAGGATGTCCCTCCAGAATGAGACAGGAAGTGCAGAGGAAATGCGACACCACCTGTCCTAGAAGACAAGGCCAGTCACGGTCGCCTAGCGCTCATTCTAGGCTGTCCACCCACCCATGAGGGGAAACATGGAGAGCAAGGAAGCTTCCCTGTCTGAGACACGTATGGAAGCCAAGAAATCCAGGGTCATGAGACCTGCCCAATGAAGCAGAAAGACGTTTGGAGAGAGATACCATCATGACACGGATCTGCAGGAAGTGTGTCCCTGACGGACTGGGAAGTCATCTTTGTTGAAGACATTGGGCCAGAGCGAGAGGCATCCAGGCCCCTGAGAAACAGGTGAGGCAGAGCAAGAGGGAGGATAGAGCAGAGGCCAGAGCCCCGGCAGGATACAGCGCCGTGCCACCACCACGGGCATAAGGGGAGGGCTTCCAAAAGGGTGGCTTGTCCAGAGAGGCCAGCGTTCCAGTGACAGTGACAGGGATGGTTGCCATCTCCCATTCCCGGCTGCTTCTTCTACACGGTATGGTGGTGTGGCTTCATTTCTCAGAGAAGAGCCGTGAAAAGGTACAACCATCTTCTCTGATGTGGTCCTGCTTCCCTACTGCGGGACAAAGAGCTCCTGTGGGGCTCTTTTCCTTGGTTGCTGTGTGGTCATGTTGATCTTAGAAAAGAGGCAGCTCATGATGGGGATGAGATTTCAATTGCTCCGGGACCGATGCATCTCCTCACGTGGGCCAGGCCTTCACACACCCAAAGCGGATCCGCGGCGGCGAAAACGATTGACAGCCGGCCTCATGACCCAGGCAGAGACGCAGAAAGAGGCTCAGCAAAGACAGGCCGACATGCCAGAAATCGCCTTGTGCTGCACAGGGCACATTCAGCCAAAGACACACACGCAGAGGGGCACGCACACACTAACCGACAGAGAGAGGGAAAGAAAGACACAGAGACTGAGAGACAGAGAGAGAAGAGAGGATGGGAGACACGCACACACGCGCGCACACATACACGCACACACACACACACAGAAACAGAGTCATACAGCAGAGGCATGGAAACACACCCCCCCCAGGCAACCCCTGAGGCTGCGGGGTTCTGCTCTCGACAAGAACGACCCTGGGGTGAGAGAAGAGCCCAGGGGCACGCAGGCCGACCTGTCCTCGAGATGACGGCGGCACGACTTTTGGGGAGACTCACCCCAACAGCGTCCGGGCAGGCCTGAGGCTGGGATGCCGTGCTGCTTCCCCCGGACTCCGCCTGGGGTTTCCTCATCCTGGTCGGCCCTTTGCGACTCCTGGCATCCGGAGACGTTCCCGTCGACCCCGTGGAGAGGTCAGACCGGAGCCTCAGAGCCCCGCCACCCAAGCACTGCCACGGAGGACTCCTGCTCTGCCAAGCCTCAGGGACGGGTTTCTAAGACAACCGTGGGAAGCACTGTGACGGCAGAAGCCGCTCGCGCCTCGCGCATGCGCATTGGCTGGACCGACTCGCGCTCCGCTCCTGGCAGTCAGGCTGCGTCCCCTTTAAATAATGCCCCCGCTGCACGGCTGCAGCGAGGCTCCTGCTGCAGCCGCGGCGGCGTGTGGATACGGGGTCCAGCTTGGGACGCCGTGGGAGATGGGGCCGCCGGTGCCCTGTCTCAGGGCCAAACCCCCAGGAGTCCCGCCCTCAGGATCTCCTTGAGCCGACTTCCACGGAGGGAAGGGGAGCTTCAGGACGCCTGCTGTGTTCTGGGGACTCCCGTTCAGATCCGATTTTGGCCCCCTCCCAGTGAGATAGGATGGGCTCACCACATCTGGTGAGGCAGGCAGGGCCTCGCTGCAGCGCAGAATGATCCCATAGGTCTCAAGGCGTAGCGTCAGCTGAAACTTCACTGATCCATCAGCCCTCTGCCTCCCTCCTCCTTCGAAAGAGCAGTGGCCTGCTCCGCTTCTAAAAGCCCTGGGGCTCCGGAAAGCCAACCGCGCTTTACAGGACACGTGCAGGCAGGAACAGGGGCGAAGCCGAGGTGGAGACCATGTGACCACGCGTGGCACTGGCGTATCCCACAGCAGATGGTGTGAACGTGTGTCACCGGAGGCATACCGGGAGACAGCGAAACAAACGGTGGTGTCCAGGCATGTGCCAGTGGAAGGGGGAAACAAGTGACCTTTCGGTCAATGCCAAGGGAAATCAAAGGACACCTGGGAATCGGTGGGTGGGGGGCCTGTGCCTGACCCAAGCCAGGTTTTCCAATGCCTATCAGAGGAGCAAAGAATCTTCTGCAGAATTCGCCCCGCCCCCAACCCTCCTCCTCCCTGGTAGCCCTGACGCAACTTCCCCTGCACCCAGCCCCAGCCCCAGCCCCAGCCCCAGCCCCAGACACAGACCCAGCCCCAGCCCCAGCCCCAGCCCAGTCCCTCTGGTTCCCTGACATTCGTTTGGGCCACAAGATCAAGGGAGTCAGTCCACCCAGGAGCAGAGGAGAGGATGTCCCTCCAGAATGAGACAGGAAGTGCAGAGGAAATGCGACACCACCTGTCCTAGAAGACAAGGCCAGTCACGGTCGCCTAGCGCTCATTCAAGGCAGTCCACCCACCCATGAGGGGAAACATGGAGAACAAGGAAGCTTCCCTGTCTGAGACACGTATGGAAGCCAAGAAATCCAGGGTCATGAGACCTGCCCAATGAAGCAGAAAGACGTTTGGAGAGAGATACCGTCATGACACGGATCTGCAGGAAGTGTGTCCCTGACGGACTGGGAAGTCATCTTTGTTGAAGACATTGGGCCAGAGCGAGAGGCATCCAGGCCCCTGAGAAACAGGTGAGGCAGAGCAAGAGGGAGGATAGAGCAGAGGCCAGAGCCCCGGCAGGATACAGCGCCGTGCCACCACCACGGGCATAAGGGGAGGGCTTCCAAAAGGGTGGCTTGTCCAGAGAGGCCAGCGTTCCAGTGACAGTGACAGGGATGGTTGCCATCTCCCATTCCCGGCTGCTTCTTCTACATGGTATGGTGGTGTGGCTTCATTTCTCAGAGAAGAGCCGTGAAAAGGTACAACCATCTTCTCTGATGTGGTCCTGCTTCCCTACTGCGGGACAAAGAGCTCCTGTGGGGCTCTTTTCCTTGGTTGCTCTGTGGTCATGTTGATCTTAGAAAAGAGGCAGCTCATGATGGGGATGAGATTTCAATTGCTCCGGGACCGATGCATCTCCTCACGTGGGCCAGGCCTTCACACACCCAAAGCGGATCCGCGGCGGCGAAAACGATTGACAGCCGGCCTCATGACCCAGGCAGAGACGCAGAAAGAGGCTCAGCAAAGACAGGCCGACATGCCAGAAATCGCCTTGTGCTGCACAGGGCACATTCAGCCAAAGACACACACGCAGAGGGGCACGCACACACTAACCGACAGAGAGAGGGAAAGAAAGACACAGAGACTGAGAGACAGAGAGAGAAGAGAGGATGGGAGACACGCACACACGCGCGCACACATACACGCACACACACACACACAGAAACAGAGTCATACAGCAGAGGCATGGAAACACACCCCCCCAGGCAACCCCTGAGGCTGCGGGGTTCTGCTCTCGACGAGAACGACCCTGGGGTGAGAGAAGAGCCCAGGGGCACGCAGGCCGACCTGTCCTCGAGATGACGGCGGCACGACTTTTGGGGAGACTCACCCCAACAGCGTCCGGGCAGGCCTGAGGCTGGGATGCCGTGCTGCTTCCCCCGGACTCCGCCTGGGGTTTCCTCATCCTGGTCGGCCCTTTGCGACTCCTGGCATCCGGAGACGTTCCCGTCGACCCCGTGGAGAGGTCAGACCGGAGCCTCAGAGCCCCGCCACCCAAGCACTGCCACGGAGGGCTCCTGCTCTGCCAAGCCTCAGGGACGGGTTTCTAAGACAACCGTGGGAAGCACTGTGACGGCAGAAGCCGCTCGCGCCTCGCGCATGCGCATTGGCTGGACCGACTCGCGCTCCGCTCCTGGCAGTCAGGCTGCGTCCCCTTTAAATAATGCCCCCGCTGCGCGGCTGCAGCGAGGCTCCTGCTGCAGCCGCGGCGGCGTGTGGATACGGGGTCCAGCTTGGGACGCCGTGGGAGATGGGGCCGCCGGTGCCCTGTCTCAGGGCCAAACCCCCAGGAGTCCCGCCCTCAGGATCTCCTTGAGCCGACTTCCACGGAGGGAAGGGGAGCTTCAGGACGCCTGCTGTGTTCTGGGGACTCCCGTTCAGATCCGATTTTGGCCCCCTCCCAGTGAGATAGGATGGGCTCACCACATCTGGTGAGGCAGGCAGGGCCTCGCTGCAGCGCAGAATGATCCCATAGGTCTCAAGGCGTAGCGTCAGCTGAAACTTCACTGATCCATCAGCCCTCTGCCTCCCTCCTCCTTCGAAAGAGCAGTGGCCTGCTCCGCTTCTAAAAGCCCTGGGGCTCCGGAAAGCCGACCGCGCTTTACAGGACACGTGCAGGCAGGAACAGGGGCGAATCCGAGGTGGAGACCATGTGACCACGCGTGGCACTGGCGTATCCCACAGCAGATGGTGTGAACGTGTGTCACCGGAGGCATACCGGGAGACGGCGAAACAAACGGTGGTGTCCAGGCATGTGCCAGTGGAAGGGGGGAACAAGTGACCTTTCGGTCAATGCCAAGGGAAATCAAAGGACACCTGGGACTCGGTGGGTGGGGGGCCTGTGCCTGACCCAAGCCAGGTTTTCCAATGCCTATCAGAGGAGCAAAGAATCTTCTGCAGAATTCGCCCCGCCCCCAACCCTCCTCCTCCCTGGTAGCCCTGACGCAACTTCCCCTGCACCCAGCCCCAGCCCCAGCCCCAGCCCCAGCCCCAGCCCCAGACACAGACCCAGCCCCAGCCCCAGCCCCAGCCCAGTCCCTCTGGTTCCCTGACATTCGTTTGGGCCACAAGATCAAGGGAGTCAGTCCACCCAGGAGCAGAGGAGAGGATGTCCCTCCAGAATGAGACAGGAAGTGCAGAGGAAATGCGACACCACCTGTCCTAGAAGACAAGGCCAGTCACGGTCGCCTAGCGCTCATTCTAGGCAGTCCACCCACCCATGAGGGGAAACATGGAGAACAAGGAAGCTTCCCTGTCTGAGACACGTATGGAAGCCAAGAAATCCAGGGTCATGAGACCTGCCCAATGAAGCAGAAAGACGTTTGGAGAGAGATACCATCATGACACGGATCTGCAGGAAGTGTGTCCCTGACGGACTGGGAAGTCATCTTTGTTGAAGACATTGGGCCAGAGCGAGAGGCATCCAGGCCCCTGAGAAACAGGTGAGGCAGAGCAAGAGGGAGGATAGAGCAGAGGCCAGAGCCCCGGCAGGATACAGCGCCGTGCCACCACCACGGGCATAAGGGGAGGGCTTCCAAAAGGGTGGCTTGTCCAGAGAGGCCAGCGTTCCAGTGACAGTGACAGGGATGGTTGCCATCTCCCATTCCCGGCTGCTTCTTCTACACGGTATGGTGGTGTGGCTTCATTTCTCAGAGAAGAGCCGTGAAAAGGTACAACCATCTTCTCTGATGTGGTCCTGCTTCCCTACTGCGGGACAAAGAGCT
Organism: Pongo pygmaeus; assembly: GCF_028885625.2. Lineage (NCBI taxonomy): Eukaryota > Metazoa > Chordata > Mammalia > Primates > Hominidae > Pongo > Pongo pygmaeus. The sequence continues at coordinate 24,328,230 of NC_072392.2, read as the reverse complement.
CCTGTGGGGCTCTTTTCCTTGGTTGCTCTGTGGTCATGTTGATCTTAGAAAAGAGGCAGCTCATGATGGGGATGAGATTTCAATTGCTCCGGGACCGATGCATCTCCTCACGTGGGCCAGGCCTTCACACACCCAAAGCGGATCCGCGGCGGCGAAAACGATTGACAGCCGGCCTCATGACCCAGGCAGAGACGCAGAAAGAGGCTCAGCAAAGACAGGCCGACATGCCAGAAATCGCCTTGTGCTGCACAGGGCACATTCAGCCAAAGACACACACGCAGAGGGGCACGCACACACTAACCGACAGAGAGAGGGAAAGAAAGACACAGAGACTGAGAGACAGAGAGAGAAGAGAGGATGGGAGACACACACACACGCGCGCACACATACACGCACACACACACACACAGAAACAGAGTCATACAGCAGAGGCATGGAAACACACCCCCCCAGGCAACCCCTGAGGCTGCGGGGTTCTGCTCTCGACGAGAACGACCCTGGGGTGAGAGAAGGGCCCAGGGGCACGCAGGCCGACCTGTCCTCGAGATGACGGCGGCACGACTTTTGGGGAGACTCACCCCAACAGCGTCCGGGCAGGCCTGAGGCTGGGATGCCGTGCTGCTTCCCCCGGACTCCGCCTGGGGTTTCCTCATCCTGGTCGGCCCTTTGCGACTCCTGGCATCCGGAGACGTTCCCGTCGACCCCGTGGAGAGGTCAGACCGGAGCCTCAGAGCCCCGCCACCCAAGCACTGCCACGGAGGGCTCCTGCTCTGCCAAGCCTCAGGGACGGGTTTCTAAGACAACCGTGGGAAGCACTGTGACGGCAGAAGCCGCTCGCGCCTCGCGCATGCGCATTGGCTGGACCGACTCGCGCTCCGCTCCTGGCAGTCAGGCTGCGTCCCCTTTAAATAATGCCCCCGCTGCGCGGCTGCAGCGAGGCTCCTGCTGCAGCCGCGGCGGCGTGTGGATACGGGGTCCAGCTTGGGACGCCGTGGGAGATGGGGCCGCCGGTGCCCTGTCTCAGGGCCAAACCCCCAGGAGTCCCGCCCTCAGGATCTCCTTGAGCCGACTTCCACGGAGGGAAGGGGAGCTTCAGGACGCCTGCTGTGTTCTGGGGACTCCCGTTCAGATCCGATTTTGGCCCCCTCCCAGTGAGATAGGATGGGCTCACCACATCTGGTGAGGCAGGCAGGGCCTCGCTGCAGCGCAGAATGATCCCATAGGTCTCAAGGCGTAGCGTCAGCTGAAACTTCACTGATCCATCAGCCCTCTGCCTCCCTCCTCCTTCGAAAGAGCAGTGGCCTGCTCCGCTTCTAAAAGCCCTGGGGCTCCGGAAAGCCGACCGCGCTTTACAGGACACGTGCAGGCAGGAACAGGGGCGAATCCGAGGTGGAGACCATGTGACCACGCGTGGCACTGGCGTATCCCACAGCAGATGGTGTGAACGTGTGTCACCGGAGGCATACCGGGAGACGGCGAAACAAACGGTGGTGTCCAGGCATGTGCCAGTGGAAGGGGGGAACAAGTGACCTTTCGGTCAATGCCAAGGGAAATCAAAGGACACCTGGGACTCGGTGGGTGGGGGGCCTGTGCCTGACCCAAGCCAGGTTTTCCAATGCCTATCAGAGGAGCAAAGAATCTTCTGCAGAATTCGCCCCGCCCCCAACCCTCCTCCTCCCTGGTAGCCCTGACGCAACTTCCCCTGCACCCAGCCCCAGCCCCAGCCCCAGCCCCAGCCCCAGCCCCAGACACAGACCCAGCCCCAGCCCCAGCCCCAGCCCAGTCCCTCTGGTTCCCTGACATTCGTTTGGGCCACAAGATCAAGGGAGTCAGTCCACCCAGGAGCAGAGGAGAGGATGTCCCTCCAGAATGAGACAGGAAGTGCAGAGGAAATGCGACACCACCTGTCCTAGAAGACAAGGCCAGTCACGGTCGCCTAGCGCTCATTCTAGGCAGTCCACCCACCCATGAGGGGAAACATGGAGAACAAGGAAGCTTCCCTGTCTGAGACACGTATGGAAGCCAAGAAATCCAGGGTCATGAGACCTGCCCAATGAAGCAGAAAGACGTTTGGAGAGAGATACCATCATGACACGGATCTGCAGGAAGTGTGTCCCTGACGGACTGGGAAGTCATCTTTGTTGAAGACATTGGGCCAGAGCGAGAGGCAGCCAGGCCCCTGAGAAACAGGTGAGGCAGAGCAAGAGGGAGGATAGAGCAGAGGCCAGAGCCCCGGCAGGATACAGCGCCGTGCCACCACCACGGGCATAAGGGGAGGGCTTCCAAAAGGGTGGCTTGTCCAGAGAGGCCAGCGTTCCAGTGACAGTGACAGGGATGGTTGCCATCTCCCATTCCCGGCTGCTTCTTCTACACGGTATGGTGGTGTGGCTTCATTTCTCAGAGAAGAGCCGTGAAAAGGTACAACCATCTTCTCTGATGTGGTCCTGCTTCCCTACTGCGGGACAAAGAGCTCCTGTGGGGCTCTTTTCCTTGGTTGCTGTGTGGTCATGTTGATCTTAGAAAAGAGGCAGCTCATGATGGGGATGAGATTTCAATTGCTCCGGGACCGATGCATCTCCTCACGTGGGCCAGGCCTTCACACACCCAAAGCGGATCCGCGGCGGCGAAAACGATTGACAGCCGGCCTCATGACCCAGGCAGAGACGCAGAAAGAGGCTCAGCAAAGACAGGCCGACATGCCAGAAATCGCCTTGTGCTGCACAGGGCACATTCAGCCAAAGACACACACGCAGAGGGGCACGCACACACTAACCGACAGAGAGAGGGAAAGAAAGACACAGAGACTGAGAGACAGAGAGAGAAGAGAGGATGGGAGACACGCACACACGCGCGCACACATACACGCACACACACACACACAGAAACAGAGTCATACAGCAGAGGCATGGAAACACACCCCCCCAGGCAACCCCTGAGGCTGCGGGGTTCTGCTCTCGACGAGAACGACCCTGGGGTGAGAGAACAGCCCAGGGGCACGCAGGCCGACCTGTCCTCGAGATGACGGCGGCACGACTTTTGGGGAGACTCACCCCAACAGCGTCCGGGCAGGCCTGAGGCTGGGATGCCGTGCTGCTTCCCCCGGACTCCGCCTAGGGTTTCCTCATCCTGTTCGGCCCTTTGCGACTCCTGGCATCCGGAGACGTTCCCGTCGACCCCGTGGAGAGGTCAGACCGGAGCCTCAGAGCCCCGCCACCCAAGCACTGCCACGGAGGGCTCCTGCTCTGCCAAGCCTCAGGGACGGGTTTCTAAGACAACCGTGGGAAGCACTGTGACGGCAGAAGCCGCTCGCGCCTCGCGCATGCGCATTGGCTGGACCGACTCGCGCTCCGCTCCTGGCAGTCAGGCTGCGTCCCCTTTAAATAATGCCCCCGCTGCGCGGCTGCAGCGAGGCTCCTGCTGCAGCCGCGACGGCGTGTGGATACGGGGTCCAGCTTGGGACGCCGTGGGAGATGGGGCCGCCGGTGCCCTGTCTCAGGGCCAAACCCCCAGGAGTCCCGCCCTCAGGATCTCCTTGAGCCGACTTCCACGGAGGGAAGGGGAGCTTCAGGACGCCTGCTGTGTTCTGGGGACTCCCGTTCAGATCCGATTTTGGCCCCCTCCCAGTGAGATAGGATGGGCTCACCACATCTGGTGAGGCAGGCAGGGCCTCGCTGCAGCGCAGAATGATCCCATAGGTCTCAAGGCGTAGCGTCAGCTGAAACTTCACTGATCCATCAGCCCTCTGCCTCCCTCCTCCTTCGAAAGAGCAGTGGCCTGCTCCGCTTCTAAAAGCCCTGGGGCTCCGGAAAGCCGACCGCGCTTTACAGGACACGTGCAGGCAGGAACAGGGGCGAATCCGAGGTGGAGACCATGTGACCACGCGTGGCACTGGCGTATCCCACAGCAGATGGTGTGAACGTGTGTCACCGGAGGCATACCGGGAGACGGCGAAACAAACGGTGGTGTCCAGGCATGTGCCAGTGGAAGGGGGGAACAAGTGACCTTTCGGTCAATGCCAAGGGAAATCAAAGGACACCTGGGACTCGGTGGGTGGGGGGCCTGTGCCTGACCCAAGCCAGGTTTTCCAATGCCTATCAGAGGAGCAAAGAATCTTCTGCAGAATTCGCCCCGCCCCCAACCCTCCTCCTCCCTGGTAGCCCTGACGCAACTTCCCCTGCACCCAGCCCCAGCCCCAGCCCCAGCCCCAGCCCCAGACACAGACCCAGCCCCAGCCCCAGCCCCAGCCCAGTCCCTCTGGTTCCCTGACATTCGTTTGGGCCACAAGATCAAGGGAGTCAGTCCACCCAGGAGCAGAGGAGAGGATGTCCCTCCAGAATGAGACAGGAAGTGCAGAGGAAATGCGACACCACCTGTCCTAGAAGACAAGGCCAGTCACGGTCGCCTAGCGCTCATTCTAGGCAGTCCACCCACCCATGAGGGGAAACATGGAGAACAAGGAAGCTTCCCTGTCTGAGACACGTATGGAAGCCAAGAAATCCAGGGTCATGAGACCTGCCCAATGAAGCAGAAAGACGTTTGGAGAGAGATACCATCATGACACGGATCTGCAGGAAGTGTGTCCCTGACGGACTGGGAAGTCATCTTTGTTGAAGACATTGGGCCAGAGCGAGAGGCATCCAGGCCCCTGAGAAACAGGTGAGGCAGAGCAAGAGGGAGGATAGAGCAGAGGCCAGAGCCCCGGCAGGATACAGCGCCGTGCCACCACCACGGGCATAAGGGGAGGGCTTCCAAAAGGGTGGCTTGTCCAGAGAGGCCAGCGTTCCAGTGACAGTGACAGGGATGGTTGCCATCTCCCATTCCCGGCTGCTTCTTCTACACGGTATGGTGGTGTGGCTTCATTTCTCAGAGAAGAGCCGTGAAAAGGTACAACCATCTTCTCTGATGTGGTCCTGCTTCCCTACTGCGGGACAAAGAGCTCCTGTGGGGCTCTTTTCCTTGGTTGCTCTGTGGTCATGTTGATCTTAGAAAAGAGGCAGCTCATGATGGGGATGAGATTTCAATTGCTCCGGGACCGATGCATCTCCTCACGTGGGCCAGGCCTTCACACACCCAAAGCGGATCCGCGGCGGCGAAAACGATTGACAGCCGGCCTCATGACCCAGGCAGAGACGCAGAAAGAGGCTCAGCAAAGACAGGCCGACATGCCAGAAATCGCCTTGTGCTGCACAGGGCACATTCAGCCAAAGACACACACGCAGAGGGGCACGCACACACTAACCGACAGAGAGAGGGAAAGAAAGACACAGAGACTGAGAGACAGAGAGAGAAGAGAGGATGGGAGACACGCACACACGCGCGCACACATACACGCACACACACACACACAGAAACAGAGTCATACAGCAGAGGCATGGAAACACACCCCCCCAGGCAACCCCTGAGGCTGCGGGGTTCTGCTCTGGACGAGAACGACCCTGGGGTGAGAGAACAGCCCAGGGGCACGCAGGCCGACCTGTCCTCGAGATGACGGCGGCACGACTTTTGGGGAGACTCACCCCAACAGCGTCCGGGCAGGCCTGAGGCTGGGATGCCGTGCTGCTTCCCCCGGACTCCGCCTGGGGTTTCCTCATCCTGGTCGGCCCTTTGCGACTCCTGGCATCCGGAGACGTTCCCGTCGACCCCGTGGAGAGGTCAGACCGGAGCCTCAGAGCCCCGCCACCCAAGCACTGCCACGGAGGGCTCCTGCTCTGCCAAGCCTCAGGGACGGGTTTCTAAGACAACCGTGGGAAGCACTGTGACGGCAGAAGCCGCTCGCGCCTCGCGCATGCGCATTGGCTGGACCGACTCGCGCTCCGCTCCTGGCAGTCAGGCTGCGTCCCCTTTAAATAATGCCCCCGCTGCGCGGCTGCAGCGAGGCTCCTGCTGCAGCCGCGGCGGCGTGTGGATACGGGGTCCAGCTTGGGACGCCGTGGGAGATGGGGCCGCCGGTGCCCTGTCTCAGGGCCAAACCCCCAGGAGTCCCGCCCTCAGGATCTCCTTGAGCCGACTTCCACGGAGGGAAGGGGAGCTTCAGGACGCCTGCTGTGTTCTGGGGACTCCCGTTCAGATCCGATTTTGGCCCCCTCCCAGTGAGATAGGATGGGCTCACCACATCTGGTGAGGCAGGCAGGGCCTCGCTGCAGCGCAGAATGATCCCATAGGTCTCAAGGCGTAGCGTCAGCTGAAACTTCACTGATCCATCAGCCCTCTGCCTCCCTCCTCCTTCGAAAGAGCAGTGGCCTGCTCCGCTTCTAAAAGCCCTGGGGCTCCGGAAAGCCGACCGCGCTTTACAGGACACGTGCAGGCAGGAACAGGGGCGAATCCGAGGTGGAGACCATGTGACCACGCGTGGCACTGGCGTATCCCACAGCAGATGGTGTGAACGTGTGTCACCGGAGGCATACCGGGAGACGGCGAAACAAACGGTGGTGTCCAGGCATGTGCCAGTGGAAGGGGGGAACAAGTGACCTTTCGGTCAATGCCAAGGGAAATCAAAGGACACCTGGGACTCGGTGGGTGGGGGGCCTGTGCCTGACCCAAGCCAGGTTTTCCAATGCCTATCAGAGGAGCAAAGAATCTTCTGCAGAATTCGCCCCGCCCCCAACCCTCCTCCTCCCTGGTAGCCCTGACGCAACTTCCCCTGCACCCAGCCCCAGCCCCAGCCCCAGCCCCAGCCCCAGACACAGACCCAGCCCCAGCCCCAGCCCCAGCCCAGTCCCTCTGGTTCCCTGACATTCGTTTGGGCCACAAGATCAAGGGAGTCAGTCCACCCAGGAGCAGAGGAGAGGATGTCCCTCCAGAATGAGACAGGAAGTGCAGAGGAAATGCGACACCACCTGTCCTAGAAGACAAGGCCAGTCACGGTCGCCTAGCGCTCATTCTAGGCAGTCCACCCACCCATGAGGGGAAACATGGAGAACAAGGAAGCTTCCCTGTCTGAGACACGTATGGAAGCCAAGAAATCCAGGGTCATGAGACCTGCCCAATGAAGCAGAAAGACGTTTGGAGAGAGATACCATCATGACACGGATCTGCAGGAAGTGTGTCCCTGACGGACTGGGAAGTCATCTTTGTTGAAGACATTGGGCCAGAGCGAGAGGCATCCAGGCCCCTGAGAAACAGGTGAGGCAGAGCAAGAGGGAGGATAGAGCAGAGGCCAGAGCCCCGGCAGGATACAGCGCCGTGCCACCACCACGGGCATAAGGGGAGGGCTTCCAAAAGGGTGGCTTGTCCAGAGAGGCCAGCGTTCCAGTGACAGTGACAGGGATGGTTGCCATCTCCCATTCCCGGCTGCTTCTTCTACACGGTATGGTGGTGTGGCTTCATTTCTCAGAGAAGAGCCGTGAAAAGGTACAACCATCTTCTCTGATGTGGTCCTGCTTCCCTACTGCGGGACAAAGAGCTCCTGTGGGGCTCTTTTCCTTGGTTGCTGTGTGGTCATGTTGATCTTAGAAAAGAGGCAGCTCATGATGGGGATGAGATTTCAATTGCTCCGGGACCGATGCATCTCCTCACGTGGGCCAGGCCTTCACACACCCAAAGCGGATCCGCGGCGGCGAAAACGATTGACAGCCGGCCTCATGACCCAGGCAGAGACGCAGAAAGAGGCTCAGCAAAGACAGGCCGACATGCCAGAAATCGCCTTGTGCTGCACAGGGCACATTCAGCCAAAGACACACACGCAGAGGGGCACGCACACACTAACCGACAGAGAGAGGGAAAGAAAGACACAGAGACTGAGAGACAGAGAGAGAAGAGAGGATGGGAGACACGCACACACGCGCGCACACATACACGCACACACACACACACAGAAACAGAGTCATACAGCAGAGGCATGGAAACACACCCCCCCAGGCAACCCCTGAGGCTGCGGGGTTCTGCTCTGGACGAGAACGACCCTGGGGTGAGAGAAGAGCCCAGGGGCACGCAGGCCGACCTGTCCTCGAGATGACGGCGGCACGACTTTTGGGGAGACTCACCCCAACAGCGTCCGGGCAGGCCTGAGGCTGGGATGCCGTGCTGCTTCCCCCGGACTCCGCCTTGGGTTTCCTCATCCTGGTCGGCCCTTTGCGACTCCTGGCATCCGGAGACGTTCCCGTCGACCCCGTGGAGAGGTCAGACCGGAGCCTCAGAGCCCCGCCAACCAAGCCGTGCCACGGAGGGCTCCTGCTCTGCCAAGCCTCAGGGACGGGTTTCTAAGACAACCGTGGGAAGCACTGTGACGGCAGAAGCCGCTCGCGCCTCGCGCATGCGCATTGGCTGGACCGACTCGCGCTCCACTCCTGGCAGTCAGGCTGCGTCCCCTTTAAATAATGCCCCCGCTGCGCGGCTGCAGCGAGGCTCCTGCTGCAGCCGCGGCGGCGTGTGGATACGGGGTCCAGCTTGGGACGCCGTGGGAGATGGGGCCGCCGGTGCCCTGTCTCAGGGCCAAACCCCCAGGAGTCCCGCCCTCAGGATCTCCTTGAGCCGACTTCCACGGAGGGAAGGGGAGCTTCAGGACGCCTGCTGTGTTCTGGGGACTCCCGTTCAGATCCGATTTTGGCCCCCTCCCAGTGAGATAGGATGGGCTCACCACATCTGGTGAGGCAGGCAGGGCCTCGCTGCAGCGCAGAATGATCCCATAGGTCTCAAGGCGTAGCGTCAGCTGAAACTTCACTGATCCATCAGCCCTCTGCCTCCCTCCTCCTTCGAAAGAGCAGTGGCCTGCTCCGCTTCTAAAAGCCCTGGGGCTCCGGAAAGCCGACCGCGCTTTACAGGACACGTGCAGGCAGGAACAGGGGCGAATCCGAGGTGGAGACCATGTGACCACGCGTGGCACTGGCGTATCCCACAGCAGATGGTGTGAACGTGTGTCACCGGAGGCATACCGGGAGACGGCGAAACAAACGGTGGTGTCCAGGCATGTGCCAGTGGAAGGGGGGAACAAGTGACCTTTCGGTCAATGCCAAGGGAAATCAAAGGACACCTGGGACTCGGTGGGTGGGGGGCCTGTGCCTGACCCAAGCCAGGTTTTCCAATGCCTATCAGAGGAGCAAAGAATCTTCTGCAGAATTCGCCCCGCCCCCAACCCTCCTCCTCCCTGGTAGCCCTGACGCAACTTCCCCTGCACCCAGCCCCAGCCCCAGCCCCAGCCCCAGCCCCAGACACAGACCCAGCCCCAGCCCCAGCCCCAGCCCAGTCCCTCTGGTTCCCTGACATTCGTTTGGGCCACAAGATCAAGGGAGTCAGTCCACCCAGGAGCAGAGGAGAGGATGTCCCTCCAGAATGAGACAGGAAGTGCAGAGGAAATGCGACACCACCTGTCCTAGAAGACAAGGCCAGTCACGGTCGCCTAGCGCTCATTCTAGGCAGTCCACCCACCCATGAGGGGAAACATGGAGAACAAGGAAGCTTCCCTGTCTGAGACACGTATGGAAGCCAAGAAATCCAGGGTCATGAGACCTGCCCAATGAAGCAGAAAGACGTTTGGAGAGAGATACCATCATGACACGGATCTGCAGGAAGTGTGTCCCTGACGGACTGGGAAGTCATCTTTGTTGAAGACATTGGGCCAGAGCGAGAGGCATCCAGGCCCCTGAGAAACAGGTGAGGCAGAGCAAGAGGGAGGATAGAGCAGAGGCCAGAGCCCCGGCAGGATACAGCGCCGTGCCACCACCACGGGCATAAGGGGAGGGCTTCCAAAAGGGTGGCTTGTCCAGAGAGGCCAGCGTTCCAGTGACAGTGACAGGGATGGTTGCCATCTCCCATTCCCGGCTGCTTCTTCTACACGGTATGGTGGTGTGGCTTCATTTCTCAGAGAAGAGCCGTGAAAAGGTACAACCATCTTCTCTGATGTGGTCCTGCTTCCCTACTGCGGGACAAAGAGCTCCTGTGGGGCTCTTTTCCTTGGTTGCTCTGTGGTCATGTTGATCTTAGAAAAGAGGCAGCTCATGATGGGGATGAGATTTCAATTGCTCCGGGACCGATGCATCTCCTCACGTGGGCCAGGCCTTCACACACCCAAAGCGGATCCGCGGCGGCGAAAACGATTGACAGCCGGCCTCATGACCCAGGCAGAGACGCAGAAAGAGGCTCAGCAAAGACAGGCCGACATGCCAGAAATCGCCTTGTGCTGCACAGGGCACATTCAGCCAAAGACACACACGCAGAGGGGCACGCACACACTAACCGACAGAGAGAGGGAAAGAAAGACACAGAGACTGAGAGACAGAGAGAGAAGAGAGGATGGGAGACACGCACACACGCGCGCACACATACACGCACACACACACACACAGAAACAGAGTCATACAGCAGAGGCATGGAAACACACCCCCCCAGGCAACCCCTGAGGCTGCGGGGTTCTGCTCTGGACGAGAACGACCCTGGGGTGAGAGAACAGCCCAGGGGCACGCAGGCCGACCTGTCCTCGAGATGACGGCGGCACGACTTTTGGGGAGACTCACCCCAACAGCGTCCGGGCAGGCCTGAGGCTGGGATGCCGTGCTGCTTCCCCCGGACTCCGCCTGGGGTTTCCTCATCCTGGTCGGCCCTTTGCGACTCCTGGCATCCGGAGACGTTCCCGTCGACCCCGTGGAGAGGTCAGACCGGAGCCTCAGAGCCCCGCCACCCAAGCACTGCCACGGAGGGCTCCTGCTCTGCCAAGCCTCAGGGACGGGTTTCTAAGACAACCGTGGGAAGCACTGTGACGGCAGAAGCCGCTCGCGCCTCGCGCATGCGCATTGGCTGGACCGACTCGCGCTCCGCTCCTGGCAGTCAGGCTGCGTCCCCTTTAAATAATGCCCCCGCTGCGCGGCTGCAGCGAGGCTCCTGCTGCAGCCGCGGCGGCGTGTGGATACGGGGTCCAGCTTGGGACGCCGTGGGAGATGGGGCCGCCGGTGCCCTGTCTCAGGGCCAAACCCCCAGGAGTCCCGCCCTCAGGATCTCCTTGAGCCGACTTCCACGGAGGGAAGGGGAGCTTCAGGACGCCTGCTGTGTTCTGGGGACTCCCGTTCAGATCCGATTTTGGCCCCCTCCCAGTGAGATAGGATGGGCTCACCACATCTGGTGAGGCAGGCAGGGCCTCGCTGCAGCGCAGAATGATCCCATAGGTCTCAAGGCGTAGCGTCAGCTGAAACTTCACTGATCCATCAGCCCTCTGCCTCCCTCCTCCTTCGAAAGAGCAGTGGCCTGCTCCGCTTCTAAAAGCCCTGGGGCTCCGGAAAGCCGACCGCGCTTTACAGGACACGTGCAGGCAGGAACAGGGGCGAATCCGAGGTGGAGACCATGTGACCACGCGTGGCACTGGCGTATCCCACAGCAGATGGTGTGAACGTGTGTCACCGGAGGCATACCGGGAGACGGCGAAACAAACGGTGGTGTCCAGGCATGTGCCAGTGGAAGGGGGGAACAAGTGACCTTTCGGTCAATGCCAAGGGAAATCAAAGGACACCTGGGACTCGGTGGGTGGGGGGCCTGTGCCTGACCCAAGCCAGGTTTTCCAATGCCTATCAGAGGAGCAAAGAATCTTCTGCAGAATTCGCCCCGCCCCCAACCCTCCTCCTCCCTGGTAGCCCTGACGCAACTTCCCCTGCACCCAGCCCCAGCCCCAGCCCCAGCCCCAGCCCCAGACACAGACCCAGCCCCAGCCCCAGCCCCAGCCCAGTCCCTCTGGTTCCCTGACATTCGTTTGGGCCACAAGATCAAGGGAGTCAGTCCACCCAGGAGCAGAGGAGAGGATGTCCCTCCAGAATGAGACAGGAAGTGCAGAGGAAATGCGACACCACCTGTCCTAGAAGACAAGGCCAGTCACGGTCGCCTAGCGCTCATTCTAGGCAGTCCACCCACCCATGAGGGGAAACATGGAGAACAAGGAAGCTTCCCTGTCTGAGACACGTATGGAAGCCAAGAAATCCAGGGTCATGAGACCTGCCCAATGAAGCAGAAAGACGTTTGGAGAGAGATACCATCATGACACGGATCTGCAGGAAGTGTGTCCCTGACGGACTGGGAAGTCATCTTTGTTGAAGACATTGGGCCAGAGCGAGAGGCATCCAGGCCCCTGAGAAACAGGTGAGGCAGAGCAAGAGGGAGGATAGAGCAGAGGCCAGAGCCCCGGCAGGATACAGCGCCGTGCCACCACCACGGGCATAAGGGGAGGGCTTCCAAAAGGGTGGCTTGTCCAGAGAGGCCAGCGTTCCAGTGACAGTGACAGGGATGGTTGCCATCTCCCATTCCCGGCTGCTTCTTCTACACGGTATGGTGGTGTGGCTTCATTTCTCAGAGAAGAGCCGTGAAAAGGTACAACCATCTTCTCTGATGTGGTCCTGCTTCCCTACTGCGGGACAAAGAGCTCCTGTGGGGCTCTTTTCCTTGGTTGCTGTGTGGTCATGTTGATCTTAGAAAAGAGGCAGCTCATGATGGGGATGAGATTTCAATTGCTCCGGGACCGATGCATCTCCTCACGTGGGCCAGGCCTTCACACACCCAAAGCGGATCCGCGGCGGCGAAAACGATTGACAGCCGGCCTCATGACCCAGGCAGAGACGCAGAAAGAGGCTCAGCAAAGACAGGCCGACATGCCAGAAATCGCCTTGTGCTGCACAGGGCACATTCAGCCAAAGACACACACGCAGAGGGGCACGCACACACTAACCGACAGAGAGAGGGAAAGAAAGACACAGAGACTGAGAGACAGAGAGAGAAGAGAGGATGGGAGACACGCACACACGCGCGCACACATACACGCACACACACACACACAGAAACAGAGTCATACAGCAGAGGCATGGAAACACACCCCCCCAGGCAACCCCTGAGGCTGCGGGGTTCTGCTCTGGACGAGAACGACCCTGGGGTGAGAGAAGAGCCCAGGGGCACGCAGGCCGACCTGTCCTCGAGATGACGGCGGCACGACTTTTGGGGAGACTCACCCCAACAGCGTCCGGGCAGGCCTGAGGCTGGGATGCCGTGCTGCTTCCCCCGGACTCCGCCTGGGGTTTCCTCATCCTGGTCGGCCCTTTGCGACTCCTGGCATCCGGAGACGTTCCCGTCGACCCCGTGGAGAGGTCAGACCGGAGCCTCAGAGCCCCGCCAACCAAGCCGTGCCACGGAGGGCTCCTGCTCTGCCAAGCCTCAGGGACGGGTTTCTAAGACAACCGTGGGAAGCACTGTGACGGCAGAAGCCGCTCGCGCCTCGCGCATGCGCATTGGCTGGACCGACTCGCGCTCCGCTCCTGGCAGTCAGGCTGCGTCCCCTTTAAATAATGCCCCCGCTGCGCGGCTGCAGCGAGGCTCCTGCTGCAGCCGCGGCGGCGTGTGGATACGGGGTCCAGCTTGGGACGCCGTGGGAGATGGGGCCGCCGGTGCCCTGTCTCAGGGCCAAACCCCCAGGAGTCCCGCCCTCAGGATCTCCTTGAGCCGACTTCCACGGAGGGAAGGGGAGCTTCAGGACGCCTGCTGTGTTCTGGGGACTCCCGTTCAGATCCGATTTTGGCCCCCTCCCAGTGAGATAGGATGGGCTCACCACATCTGGTGAGGCAGGCAGGGCCTCGCTGCAGCGCAGAATGATCCCATAGGTCTCAAGGCGTAGCGTCAGCTGAAACTTCACTGATCCATCAGCCCTCTGCCTCCCTCCTCCTTCGAAAGAGCAGTGGCCTGCTCCGCTTCTAAAAGCCCTGGGGCTCCGGAAAGCCGACCGCGCTTTACAGGACACGTGCAGGCAGGAACAGGGGCGAATCCGAGGTGGAGACCATGTGACCACGCGTGGCACTGGCGTATCCCACAGCAGATGGTGTGAACGTGTGTCACCGGAGGCATACCGGGAGACGGCGAAACAAACGGTGGTGTCCAGGCATGTGCCAGTGGAAGGGGGGAACAAGTGACCTTTCGGTCAATGCCAAGGGAAATCAAAGGACACCTGGGACTCGGTGGGTGGGGGGCCTGTGCCTGACCCAAGCCAGGTTTTCCAATGCCTATCAGAGGAGCAAAGAATCTTCTGCAGAATTCGCCCCGCCCCCAACCCTCCTCCTCCCTGGTAGCCCTGACGCAACTTCCCCTGCACCCAGCCCCAGCCCCAGCCCCAGCCCCAGCCCCAGACACAGACCCAGCCCCAGCCCCAGCCCCAGCCCAGTCCCTCTGGTTCCCTGACATTCGTTTGGGCCACAAGATCAAGGGAGTCAGTCCACCCAGGAGCAGAGGAGAGGATGTCCCTCCAGAATGAGACAGGAAGTGCAGAGGAAATGCGACACCACCTGTCCTAGAAGACAAGGCCAGTCACGGTCGCCTAGCGCTCATTCTAGGCAGTCCACCCACCCATGAGGGGAAACATGGAGAACAAGGAAGCTTCCCTGTCTGAGACACGTATGGAAGCCAAGAAATCCAGGGTCATGAGACCTGCCCAATGAAGCAGAAAGACGTTTGGAGAGAGATACCATCATGACACGGATCTGCAGGAAGTGTGTCCCTGACGGACTGGGAAGTCATCTTTGTTGAAGACATTGGGCCAGAGCGAGAGGCAGCCAGGCCCCTGAGAAACAGGTGAGGCAGAGCAAGAGGGAGGATAGAGCAGAGGCCAGAGCCCCGGCAGGATACAGCGCCGTGCCACCACCACGGGCATAAGGGGAGGGCTTCCAAAAGGGTGGCTTGTCCAGAGAGGCCAGCGTTCCAGTGACAGTGACAGGGATGGTTGCCATCTCCCATTCCCGGCTGCTTCTTCTACACGGTATGGTGGTGTGGCTTCATTTCTCAGAGAAGAGCCGTGAAAAGGTACAACCATCTTCTCTGATGTGGTCCTGCTTCCCTACTGCGGGACAAAGAGCTCCTGTGGGGCTCTTTTCCTTGGTTGCTCTGTGGTCATGTTGATCTTAGAAAAGAGGCAGCTCATGATGGGGATGAGATTTCAATTGCTCCGGGACCGATGCATCTCCTCACGTGGGCCAGGCCTTCACACACCCAAAGCGGATCCGCGGCGGCGAAAACGATTGACAGCCGGCCTCATGACCCAGGCAGAGACGCAGAAAGAGGCTCAGCAAAGACAGGCCGACATGCCAGAAATCGCCTTGTGCTGCACAGGGCACATTCAGCCAAAGACACACACGCAGAGGGGCACGCACACACTAACCGACAGAGAGAGGGAAAGAAAGACACAGAGACTGAGAGACAGAGAGAGAAGAGAGGATGGGAGACACGCACACACGCGCGCACACATACACGCACACACACACACACAGAAACAGAGTCATACAGCAGAGGCATGGAAACACACCCCCCCAGGCAACCCCTGAGGCTGCGGGGTTCTGCTCTCGACGAGAACGACCCTGGGGTGAGAGAAGAGCCCAGGGGCACGCAGGCCGACCTGTCCTCGAGATGACGGCGGCACGACTTTTGGGGAGACTCACCCCAACAGCGTCCGGGCAGGCCTGAGGCTGGGATGCCGTGCTGCTTCCCCCGGACTCCGCCTGGGGTTTCCTCATCCTGGTCGGCCCTTTGCGACTCCTGGCATCCGGAGACGTTCCCGTCGACCCCGTGGAGAGGTCAGACCGGAGCCTCAGAGCCCCGCCACCCAAGCACTGCCACGGAGGGCTCCTGCTCTGCCAAGCCTCAGGGACGGGTTTCTAAGACAACCGTGGGAAGCACTGTGACGGCAGAAGCCGCTCGCGCCTCGCGCATGCGCATTGGCTGGACCGACTCGCGCTCCGCTCCTGGCAGTCAGGCTGCGTCCCCTTTAAATAATGCCCCCGCTGCGCGGCTGCAGCGAGGCTCCTGCTGCAGCCGCGGCGGCGTGTGGATACGGGGTCCAGCTTGGGACGCCGTGGGAGATGGGGCCGCCGGTGCCCTGTCTCAGGGCCAAACCCCCAGGAGTCCCGCCCTCAGGATCTCCTTGAGCCGACTTCCACGGAGGGAAGGGGAGCTTCAGGACGCCTGCTGTGTTCTGGGGACTCCCGTTCAGATCCGATTTTGGCCCCCTCCCAGTGAGATAGGATGGGCTCACCACATCTGGTGAGGCAGGCAGGGCCTCGCTGCAGCGCAGAATGATCCCATAGGTCTCAAGGCGTAGCGTCAGCTGAAACTTCACTGATCCATCAGCCCTCTGCCTCCCTCCTCCTTCGAAAGAGCAGTGGCCTGCTCCGCTTCTAAAAGCCCTGGGGCTCCGGAAAGCCGACCGCGCTTTACAGGACACGTGCAGGCAGGAACAGGGGCGAATCCGAGGTGGAGACCATGTGACCACGCGTGGCACTGGCGTATCCCACAGCAGATGGTGTGAACGTGTGTCACCGGAGGCATACCGGGAGACGGCGAAACAAACGGTGGTGTCCAGGCATGTGCCAGTGGAAGGGGGGAACAAGTGACCTTTCGGTCAATGCCAAGGGAAATCAAAGGACACCTGGGACTCGGTGGGTGGGGGGCCTGTGCCTGACCCAAGCCAGGTTTTCCAATGCCTATCAGAGGAGCAAAGAATCTTCTGCAGAATTCGCCCCGCCCCCAAACCTCCTCCTCCCTGGTAGCCCTGACGCAACTTCCCCTGCACCCAGCCCCAGCCCCAGCCCCAGCCCCAGCCCAGTCCCTCTGGTTCCCTGACATTCGTTTGGGCCACAAGATCAAGGGAGTCAGTCCACCCAGGAGCAGAGGAGAGGATGTCCCTCCAGAATGAGACAGGAAGTGCAGAGGAAATGCGACACCACCTGTCCTAGAAGACAAGGCCAGTCACGGTCGCCTAGCGCTCATTCTAGGCAGTCCACCCACCCATGAGGGGAAACATGGAGAGCAAGGAAGCTTCCCTGTCTGAGACACGTATGGAAGCCAAGAAATCCAGGGTCATGAGACCTGCCCAATGAAGCAGAAAGACGTTTGGAGAGAGATACCATCATGACACGGATCTGCAGGAAGTGTGTCCCTGACGGACTGGGAAGTCATCTTTGTTGAAGACATTGGGCCAGAGCGAGAGGCATCCAGGCCCCTGAGAAACAGGTGAGGCAGAGCAAGAGGGAGGATAGAGCAGAGGCCAGAGCCCCGGCACGATACAGCGCCGTGCCACCACCACGGGCATAAGGGGAGGGCTTCCAAAAGGGTGGCTTGTCCAGAGAGGCCAGCGTTCCAGTGACAGTGACAGGGATGGTTGCCATCTCCCATTCCCGGCTGCTTCTTCTACACGGTATGGTGGTGTGGCTTCATTTCTCAGAGAAGAGCCGTGAAAAGGTACAACCATCTTCTCTGATGTGGTCCTGCTTCCCTACTGCGGGACAAAGAGCTCCTGTGGGGCTCTTTTCCTTGGTTGCTGTGTGCTCATGTTGATCTTAGAAAAGAGGCAGCTCATGATGGGGATGAGATTTCAATTGCTCCGGGACCGATGCATCTCCTCACGTGGGCCAGGCCTTCACACACCCAAAGCGGATCCGCGGCGGCGAAAACGATTGACAGCCGGCCTCATGACCCAGGCAGAGACGCAGAAAGAGGCTCAGCAAAGACAGGCCGACATGCCAGAAATCGCCTTGTGCTGCACAGGGCACATTCAGCCAAAGACACACACGCAGAGGGGCACGCACACACTAACCGACAGAGAGAGGGAAAGAAAGACACAGAGACTGAGAGACAGAGAGAGAAGAGAGGATGGGAGACACGCACACACGCGCGCACACATACACGCACACACACACACACAGAAACAGAGTCATACAGCAGAGGCATGGAAACACACCCCCCCCAGGCAACCCCTGAGGCTGCGGGGTTCTGCTCTCGACAAGAACGACCCTGGGGTGAGAGAAGAGCCCAGGGGCACGCAGGCCGACCTGTCCTCGAGATGACGGCGGCACGACTTTTGGGGAGACTCACCCCAACAGCGTCCGGGCAGGCCTGAGGCTGGGATGCCGTGCTGCTTCCCCCGGACTCCGCCTGGGGTTTCCTCATCCTGGTCGGCCCTTTGCGACTCCTGGCATCCGGAGACGTTCCCGTCGACCCCGTGGAGAGGTCAGACCGGAGCCTCAGAGCCCCGCCACCCAAGCACTGCCACGGAGGACTCCTGCTCTGCCAAGCCTCAGGGACGGGTTTCTAAGACAACCGTGGGAAGCACTGTGACGGCAGAAGCCGCTCGCGCCTCGCGCATGCGCATTGGCTGGACCGACTCGCGCTCCGCTCCTGGCAGTCAGGCTGCGTCCCCTTTAAATAATGCCCCCGCTGCGCGGCTGCAGCGAGGCTCCTGCTGCAGCCGCGGCGGCGTGTGGATACGGGGTCCAGCTTGGGACGCCGTGGGAGATGGGGCCGCCGGTGCCCTGTCTCAGGGCCAAACCCCCAGGAGTCCCGCCCTCAGGATCTCCTTGAGCCGACTTCCACGGAGGGAAGGGGAGCTTCAGGACGCCTGCTGTGTTCTGGGGACTCCCGTTCAGATCCGATTTTGGCCCCCTCCCAGTGAGATAGGATGGGCTCACCACATCTGGTGAGGCAGGCAGGGCCTCGCTGCAGCGCAGAATGATCCCATAGGTCTCAAGGCGTAGCGTCAGCTGAAACTTCACTGATCCATCAGCCCTCTGCCTCCCTCCTCCTTCGAAAGAGCAGTGGCCTGCTCCGCTTCTAAAAGCCCTGGGGCTCCGGAAAGCCAACCGCGCTTTACAGGACACGTGCAGGCAGGAACAGGGGCGAAGCCGAGGTGGAGACCATGTGACCACGCGTGGCACTGGCGTATCCCACAGCAGATGGTGTGAACGTGTGTCACCGGAGGCATACCGGGAGACAGCGAAACAAACGGTGGTGTCCAGGCATGTGCCAGTGGAAGGGGGAAACAAGTGACCTTTCGGTCAATGCCAAGGGAAATCAAAGGACACCTGGGACTCGGTGGGTGGGGGGCCTGTGCCTGACCCAAGCCAGGTTTTCCAATGCCTATCAGAGGAGCAAAGAATCTTCTGCAGAATTCGCCCCGCCCCCAACCCTCCTCCTCCCTGGTAGCCCTGACGCAACTTCCCCTGCACCCAGCCCCAGCCCCAGCCCCAGCCCCAGCCCCAGACACAGACCCAGCCCCAGCCCCAGCCCCAGCCCAGTCCCTCTGGTTCCCTGACATTCGTTTGGGCCACAAGATCAAGGGAGTCAGTCCACCCAGGAGCAGAGGAGAGGATGTCCCTCCAGAATGAGACAGGAAGTGCTGAGGAAATGCGACACCACCTGTCCTAGAAGACAAGGCCAGTCACGGTCGCCTAGCGCTCATTCAAGGCAGTCCACCCACCCATGAGGGGAAACATGGAGAACAAGGAAGCTTCCCTGTCTGAGACACGTATGGAAGCCAAGAAATCCAGGGTCATGAGACCTGCCCAATGAAGCAGAAAGACGTTTGGAGAGAGATACCGTCATGACACGGATCTGCAGGAAGTGTGTCCCTGACGGACTGGGAAGTCATCTTTGTTGAAGACATTGGGCCAGAGCGAGAGGCATCCAGGCCCCTGAGAAACAGGTGAGTCAGAGCAAGAGGGAGGATAGAGCAGAGGCCAGAGCCCCGGCAGGATACAGCGCCGTGCCACCACCACGGGCATAAGGGGAGGGCTTCCAAAAGGGTGGCTTGTCCAGAGAGGCCAGCGTTCCAGTGACAGTGACAGGGATGGTTGCCATCTCCCATTCCCGGCTGCTTCTTCTACACGGTATGGTGGTGTGGCTTCATTTCTCAGAGAAGAGCCGTGAAAAGGTACAACCATCTTCTCTGATGTGGTCCTGCTTCCCTACTGCGGGACAAAGAGCTCCTGTGGGGCTCTTTTCCTTGGTTGCTCTGTGGTCATGTTGATCTTAGAAAAGAGGCAGCTTATGATGGGGATGAGATTTCAATTGCTCCGGGACCGATGCATCTCCTCACGTGGGCCAGGCCTTCACACACCCAAAGCGGATCCGCGGCGGCGAAAACGATTGACAGCCGGCCTCATGACCCAGGCAGAGACGCAGAAAGAGGCTCAGCAAAGACAGGCCGACATGCCAGAAATCGCCTTGTGCTGCACAGGGCACATTCAGCCAAAGACACACACGCAGAGGGGCACGCACACACTAACCGACAGAGAGAGGGAAAGAAAGACACAGAGACTGAGAGACAGAGAGAGAAGAGAGGATGGGAGACACGCACACACGCGCGCACACATACACGCACACACACACACACAGAAACAGAGTCATACAGCAGAGGCATGGAAACACACCCCCCCAGGCAACCCCTGAGGCTGCGGGGTTCTGCTCTCGACGAGAACGACCCTGGGGTGAGAGAAGAGCCCAGGGGCACGCAGGCCGACCTGTCCTCGAGATGACGGCGGCACGACTTTTGGGGAGACTCACCCCAACAGCGTCCGGGCAGGCCTGAGGCTGGGATGCCGTGCTGCTTCCCCCGGACTCCGCCTGGGGTTTCCTCATCCTGGTCGGCCCTTTGCGACTCCTGGCATCCGGAGACGTTCCCGTCGACCCCGTGGAGAGGTCAGACCGGAGCCTCAGAGCCCCGCCACCCAAGCACTGCCACGGAGGGCTCCTGCTCTGCCAAGCCTCAGGGACGGGTTTCTAAGACAACCGTGGGAAGCACTGTGACGGCAGAAGCCGCTCGCGCCTCGCGCATGCGCATTGGCTGGACCGACTCGCGCTCCGCTCCTGGCAGTCAGGCTGCGTCCCCTTTAAATAATGCCCCCGCTGCGCGGCTGCAGCGAGGCTCCTGCTGCAGCCGCGGCGGCGTGTGGATACGGGGTCCAGCTTGGGACGCCGTGGGAGATGGGGCCGCCGGTGCCCTGTCTCAGGGCCAAACCCCCAGGAGTCCCGCCCTCAGGATCTCCTTGAGCCGACTTCCACGGAGGGAAGGGGAGCTTCAGGACGCCTGCTGTGTTCTGGGGACTCCCGTTCAGATCCGATTTTGGCCCCCTCCCAGTGAGATAGGATGGGCTCACCACATCTGGTGAGGCAGGCAGGGCCTCGCTGCAGCGCAGAATGATCCCATAGGTCTCAAGGCGTAGCGTCAGCTGAAACTTCACTGATCCATCAGCCCTCTGCCTCCCTCCTCCTTCGAAAGAGCAGTGGCCTGCTCCGCTTCTAAAAGCCCTGGGGCTCCGGAAAGCCGACCGCGCTTTACAGGACACGTGCAGGCAGGAACAGGGGCGAATCCGAGGTGGAGACCATGTGACCACGCGTGGCACTGGCGTATCCCACAGCAGATGGTGTGAACGTGTGTCACCGGAGGCATACCGGGAGACGGCGAAACAAACGGTGGTGTCCAGGCATGTGCCAGTGGAAGGGGGGAACAAGTGACCTTTCGGTCAATGCCAAGGGAAATCAAAGGACACCTGGGACTCGGTGGGTGGGGGGCCTGTGCCTGACCCAAGCCAGGTTTTCCAATGCCTATCAGAGGAGCAAAGAATC
The DNA here is from genome assembly GCF_028885625.2 of Pongo pygmaeus. Lineage (NCBI taxonomy): Eukaryota > Metazoa > Chordata > Mammalia > Primates > Hominidae > Pongo > Pongo pygmaeus. The sequence continues at coordinate 24,306,891 of NC_072392.2, read as the reverse complement.
TTCTGCAGAATTCGCCCCGCCCCCAACCCTCCTCCTCCCTGGTAGCCCTGACGCAACTTCCCCTGCACCCAGCCCCAGCCCCAGCCCCAGCCCCAGCCCCAGCCCCAGACACAGACCCAGCCCCAGCCCCAGCCCCAGCCCAGTCCCTCTGGTTCCCTGACATTCGTTTGGGCCACAAGATCAAGGGAGTCAGTCCACCCAGGAGCAGAGGAGAGGATGTCCCTCCAGAATGAGACAGGAAGTGCAGAGGAAATGCGACACCACCTGTCCTAGAAGACAAGGCCAGTCACGGTCGCCTAGCGCTCATTCTAGGCAGTCCACCCACCCATGAGGGGAAACATGGAGAACAAGGAAGCTTCCCTGTCTGAGACACGTATGGAAGCCAAGAAATCCAGGGTCATGAGACCTGCCCAATGAAGCAGAAAGACGTTTGGAGAGAGATACCATCATGACACGGATCTGCAGGAAGTGTGTCCCTGACGGACTGGGAAGTCATCTTTGTTGAAGACATTGGGCCAGAGCGAGAGGCATCCAGGCCCCTGAGAAACAGGTGAGGCAGAGCAAGAGGGAGGATAGAGCAGAGGCCAGAGCCCCGGCAGGATACAGCGCCGTGCCACCACCACGGGCATAAGGGGAGGGCTTCCAAAAGGGTGGCTTGTCCAGAGAGGCCAGCGTTCCAGTGACAGTGACAGGGATGGTTGCCATCTCCCATTCCCGGCTGCTTCTTCTACACGGTATGGTGGTGTGGCTTCATTTCTCAGAGAAGAGCCGTGAAAAGGTACAACCATCTTCTCTGATGTGGTCCTGCTTCCCTACTGCGGGACAAAGAGCTCCTGTGGGGCTCTTTTCCTTGGTTGCTGTGTGGTCATGTTGATCTTAGAAAAGAGGCAGCTCATGATGGGGATGAGATTTCAATTGCTCCGGGACCGATGCATCTCCTCACGTGGGCCAGGCCTTCACACACCCAAAGCGGATCCGCGGCGGCGAAAACGATTGACAGCCGGCCTCATGACCCAGGCAGAGACGCAGAAAGAGGCTCAGCAAAGACAGGCCGACATGCCAGAAATCGCCTTGTGCTGCACAGGGCACATTCAGCCAAAGACACACACGCAGAGGGGCACGCACACACTAACCGACAGAGAGAGGGAAAGAAAGACACAGAGACTGAGAGACAGAGAGAGAAGAGAGGATGGGAGACACGCACACACGCGCGCACACATACACGCACACACACACACACAGAAACAGAGTCATACAGCAGAGGCATGGAAACACACCCCCCCAGGCAACCCCTGAGGCTGCGGGGTTCTGCTCTCGACGAGAACGACCCTGGGGTGAGAGAACAGCCCAGGGGCACGCAGGCCGACCTGTCCTCGAGATGACGGCGGCACGACTTTTGGGGAGACTCACCCCAACAGCGTCCGGGCAGGCCTGAGGCTGGGATGCCGTGCTGCTTCCCCCGGACTCCGCCTAGGGTTTCCTCACCCTGGTCGGCCCTTTGCGACTCCTGGCATCCGGAGACGTTCCCGTCGACCCCGTGGAGAGGTCAGACCGGAGCCTCAGAGCCCCGCCACCCAAGCACTGCCACGGAGGGCTCCTGCTCTGCCAAGCCTCAGGGACGGGTTTCTAAGACAACCGTGGGAAGCACTGTGACGGCAGAAGCCGCTCGCGCCTCGCGCATGCGCATTGGCTGGACCGACTCGCGCTCCGCTCCTGGCAGTCAGGCTGCGTCCCCTTTAAATAATGCCCCCGCTGCGCGGCTGCAGCGAGGCTCCTGCTGCAGCCGCGACGGCGTGTGGATACGGGGTCCAGCTTGGGACGCCGTGGGAGATGGGGCCGCCGGTGCCCTGTCTCAGGGCCAAACCCCCAGGAGTCCCGCCCTCAGGATCTCCTTGAGCCGACTTCCACGGAGGGAAGGGGAGCTTCAGGACGCCTGCTGTGTTCTGGGGACTCCCGTTCAGATCCGATTTTGGCCCCCTCCCAGTGAGATAGGACGGGCTCACCACATCTGGTGAGGCAGGCAGGGCCTCGCTGCAGCGCAGAATGATCCCATAGGTCTCAAGGCGTAGCGTCAGCTGAAACTTCACTGATCCATCAGCCCTCTGCCTCCCTCCTCCTTCGAAAGTGCAGTGGCCTGCTCCGCTTCTAAAAGCCCTGGGGCTCCGGAAAGCCGACCGCGCTTTACAGGACACGTGCAGGCAGGAACAGGGGCGAATCCGAGGTGGAGACCATGTGACCACGCGTGGCACTGGCGTATCCCACAGCAGATGGTGTGAACGTGTGTCACCGGAGGCATACCGGGAGACGGCGAAACAAACGGTGGTGTCCAGGCATGTGCCAGTGGAAGGGGGGAACAAGTGACCTTTCGGTCAATGCCAAGGGAAATCAAAGGACACCTGGGACTCGGTGGGTGGGGGGCCTGTGCCTGACCCAAGCCAGGTTTTCCAATGCCTATCAGAGGAGCAAAGAATCTTCTGCAGAATTCGCCCCGCCCCCAACCCTCCTCCTCCCTGGTAGCCCTGACGCAACTTCCCCTGCACCCAGCCCCAGCCCCAGCCCCAGCCCCAGCCCCAGACACAGACCCAGCCCCAGCCCCAGCCCCAGCCCAGTCCCTCTGGTTCCCTGACATTCGTTTGGGCCACAAGATCAAGGGAGTCAGTCCACCCAGGAGCAGAGGAGAGGATGTCCCTCCAGAATGAGACAGGAAGTGCAGAGGAAATGCGACACCACCTGTCCTAGAAGACAAGGCCAGTCACGGTCGCCTAGCGCTCATTCTAGGCAGTCCACCCACCCATGAGGGGAAACATGGAGAACAAGGAAGCTTCCCTGTCTGAGACACGTATGGAAGCCAAGAAATCCAGGGTCATGAGACCTGCCCAATGAAGCAGAAAGACGTTTGGAGAGAGATACCATCATGACACGGATCTGCAGGAAGTGTGTCCCTGACGGACTGGGAAGTCATCTTTGTTGAAGACATTGGGCCAGAGCGAGAGGCATCCAGGCCCCTGAGAAACAGGTGAGGCAGAGCAAGAGGGAGGATAGAGCAGAGGCCAGAGCCCCGGCAGGATACAGCGCCGTGCCACCACCACGGGCATAAGGGGAGGGCTTCCAAAAGGGTGGCTTGTCCAGAGAGGCCAGCGTTCCAGTGACAGTGACAGGGATGGTTGCCATCTCCCATTCCCGGCTGCTTCTTCTACACGGTATGGTGGTGTGGCTTCATTTCTCAGAGAAGAGCCGTGAAAAGGTACAACCATCTTCTCTGATGTGGTCCTGCTTCCCTACTGCGGGACAAAGAGCTCCTGTGGGGCTCTTTTCCTTGGTTGCTGTGTGGTCATGTTGATCTTAGAAAAGAGGCAGCTCATGATGGGGATGAGATTTCAATTGCTCCGGGACCGATGCATCTCCTCACGTGGGCCAGGCCTTCACACACCCAAAGCGGATCCGCGGCGGCGAAAACGATTGACAGCCGGCCTCATGACCCAGGCAGAGACGCAGAAAGAGGCTCAGCAAAGACAGGCCGACATGCCAGAAATCGCCTTGTGCTGCACAGGGCACATTCAGCCAAAGACACACACGCAGAGGGGCACGCACACACTAACCGACAGAGAGAGGGAAAGAAAGACACAGAGACTGAGAGACAGAGAGAGAAGAGAGGATGGGAGACACGCACACACGCGCGCACACATACACGCACACACACACACACAGAAACAGAGTCATACAGCAGAGGCATGGAAACACACCCCCCCAGGCAACCCCTGAGGCTGCGGGGTTCTGCTCTCGACGAGAACGACCCTGGGGTGAGAGAAGAGCCCAGGGGCACGCAGGCCGACCTGTCCTCGAGATGACGGCGGCACGACTTTTGGGGAGACTCACCCCAACAGCGTCCGGGCAGGCCTGAGGCTGGGATGCCGTGCTGCTTCCCCCGGACTCCGCCTGGGGTTTCCTCATCCTGGTCGGCCCTTTGCGACTCCTGGCATCCGGAGACGTTCCCGTCGACCCCGTGGAGAGGTCAGACCGGAGCCTCAGAGCCCCGCCACCCAAGCACTGCCACGGAGGGCTCCTGCTCTGCCAAGCCTCAGGGACGGGTTTCTAAGACAACCGTGGGAAGCACTGTGACGGCAGAAGCCGCTCGCGCCTCGCGCATGCGCATTGGCTGGACCGACTCGCGCTCCGCTCCTGGCAGTCAGGCTGCGTCCCCTTTAAATAATGCCCCCGCTGCGCGGCTGCAGCGAGGCTCCTGCTGCAGCCGCGGCGGCGTGTGGATACGGGGTCCAGCTTGGGACGCCGTGGGAGATGGGGCCGCCGGTGCCCTGTCTCAGGGCCAAACCCCCAGGAGTCCCGCCCTCAGGATCTCCTTGAGCCGACTTCCACGGAGGGAAGGGGAGCTTCAGGACGCCTGCTGTGTTCTGGGGACTCCCGTTCAGATCCGATTTTGGCCCCCTCCCAGTGAGATAGGATGGGCTCACCACATCTGGTGAGGCAGGCAGGGCCTCGCTGCAGCGCAGAATGATCCCATAGGTCTCAAGGCGTAGCGTCAGCTGAAACTTCACTGATCCATCAGCCCTCTGCCTCCCTCCTCCTTCGAAAGAGCAGTGGCCTGCTCTGCTTCTAAAAGCCCTGGGGCTCCGGAAAGCCGACCGCGCTTTACAGGACACGTGCAGGCAGGAACAGGGGCGAATCCGAGGTGGAGACCATGTGACCACGCGTGGCACTGGCGTATCCCACAGCAGATGGTGTGAACGTGTGTCACCGGAGGCATACCAGGAGACGGCGAAACAAACGGTGGTGTCCAGGCATGTGCCAGTGGAAGGGGGAAACAAGTGACCTTTCGGTCAATGCCAAGGGAAATCAAAGGACACCTGGGACTCGGTGGGTGGGGGGCCTGTGCCTGACCCAAGCCAGGTTTTCCAATGCCTATCAGAGGAGCAAAGAATCTTCTGCAGAATTCGCCCCGCCCCCAACCCTCCTCCTCCCTGGTAGCCCTGACGCAACTTCCCCTGCACCCAGCCCCAGCCCCAGCCCCAGCCCCAGCCCCAGACACAGACCCAGCCCCAGCCCCAGCCCCAGCCCAGTCCCTCTGGTTCCCTGACATTCGTTTGGGCCACAAGATCAAGGGAGTCAGTCCACCCAGGAGCAGAGGAGAGGATGTCCCTCCAGAATGAGACAGGAAGTGCAGAGGAAATGCGACACCACCTGTCCTAGAAGACAAGGCCAGTCACGGTCGCCTAGCGCTCATTCTAGGCAGTCCACCCACCCATGAGGGGAAACATGGAGAACAAGGAAGCTTCCCTGTCTGAGACACGTATGGAAGCCAAGAAATCCAGGGTCATGAGACCTGCCCAATGAAGCAGAAAGACGTTTGGAGAGAGATACCATCATGACACGGATCTGCAGAAAGTGTGTCCCTGACGGACTGGGAAGTCATCTTTGTTGAAGACATTGGGCCAGAGCGAGAGGCATCCAGGCCCCTGAGAAACAGGTGAGGCAGAGCAAGAGGGAGGATAGAGCAGAGGCCAGAGCCCCGGCAGGATACAGCGCCGTGCCACCACCACGGGCATAAGGGGAGGGCTTCCAAAAGGGTGGCTTGTCCAGAGAGGCCAGCGTTCCAGTGACAGTGACAGGGATGGTTGCCATCTCCCATTCCCGGCTGCTTCTTCTACACGGTATGGTGGTGTGGCTTCATTTCTCAGAGAAGAGCCGTGAAAAGGTACAACCATCTTCTCTGATGTGGTCCTGCTTCCCTACTGCGGGACAAAGAGCTCCTGTGGGGCTCTTTTCCTTGGTTGCTGTGTGGTCATGTTGATCTTAGAAAAGAGGCAGCTCATGATGGGGATGAGATTTCAATTGCTCCGGGACCGATGCATCTCCTCACGTGGGCCAGGCCTTCACACACCCAAAGCGGATCCGCGGCGGCGAAAACGATTGACAGCCGGCCTCATGACCCAGGCAGAGACGCAGAAAGAGGCTCAGCAAAGACAGGCCGACATGCCAGAAATCGCCTTGTGCTGCACAGGGCACATTCAGCCAAAGACACACACGCAGAGGGGCACGCACACACTAACCGACAGAGAGAGGGAAAGAAAGACACAGAGACTGAGAGACAGAGAGAGAAGAGAGGATGGGAGACACGCACACACGCGCGCACACATACACGCACACACACACACACAGAAACAGAGTCATACAGCAGAGGCATGGAAACACACCCCCCCAGGCAACCCCTGAGGCTGCGGGGTTCTGCTCTCGACGAGAACGACCCTGGGGTGAGAGAAGAGCCCAGGGGCACGCAGGCCGACCTGTCCTCGAGATGACGGCGGCACGACTTTTGGGGAGACTCACCCCAACAGCGTCCGGGCAGGCCTGAGGCTGGGATGCCGTGCTGCTTCCCCCGGACTCCGCCTAGGGTTTCCTCATCCTGGTCGGCCCTTTGCGACTCCTGGCATCCGGAGACGTTCCCGTCGACCCCGTGGAGAGGTCAGACCGGAGCCTCACAGCCCCGCCACCCAAGCACTGCCACGGAGGGCTCCTGCTCTGCCAAGCCTCAGGGACGGGTTTCTAAGACAACCGTGGGAAGCACTGTGACGGCAGAAGCCGCTCGCGCCTCGCGCATGCGCATTGGCTGGACCGACTCGCGCTCCGCTCCTGGCAGTCAGGCTGCGTCCCCTTTAAATAATGCCCCCGCTGCGCGGCTGCAGCGAGGCTCCTGCTGCAGCCGCGACGGCGTGTGGATACGGGGTCCAGCTTGGGACGCCGTGGGAGATGGGGCCGCCGGTGCCCTGTCTCAGGGCCAAACCCCCAGGAGTCCCGCCCTCAGGATCTCCTTGAGCCGACTTCCACGGAGGGAAGGGGAGCTTCAGGACGCCTGCTGTGTTCTGGGGACTCCCGTTCAGATCCGATTTTGGCCCCCTCCCAGTGAGATAGGACGGGCTCACCACATCTGGTGAGGCAGGCAGGGCCTCGCTGCAGCGCAGAATGATCCCATAGGTCTCAAGGCGTAGCGTCAGCTGAAACTTCACTGATCCATCAGCCCTCTGCCTCCCTCCTCCTTCGAAAGTGCAGTGGCCTGCTCCGCTTCTAAAAGCCCTGGGGCTCCGGAAAGCCGACCGCGCTTTACAGGACACGTGCAGGCAGGAACAGGGGCGAATCCGAGGTGGAGACCATGTGACCACGCGTGGCACTGGCGTATCCCACAGCAGATGGTGTGAACGTGTGTCACCGGAGGCATACCGGGAGACGGCGAAACAAACGGTGGTGTCCAGGCATGTGCCAGTGGAAGGGGGGAACAAGTGACCTTTCGGTCAATGCCAAGGGAAATCAAAGGACACCTGGGACTCGGTGGGTGGGGGGCCTGTGCCTGACCCAAGCCAGGTTTTCCAATGCCTATCAGAGGAGCAAAGAATCTTCTGCAGAATTCGCCCCGCCCCCAACCCTCCTCCTCCCTGGTAGCCCTGACGCAACTTCCCCTGCACCCAGCCCCAGCCCCAGCCCCAGCCCCAGCCCCAGACACAGACCCAGCCCCAGCCCCAGCCCCAGCCCAGTCCCTCTGGTTCCCTGACATTCGTTTGGGCCACAAGATCAAGGGAGTCAGTCCACCCAGGAGCAGAGGAGAGGATGTCCCTCCAGAATGAGACAGGAAGTGCAGAGGAAATGCGACACCACCTGTCCTAGAAGACAAGGCCAGTCACGGTCGCCTAGCGCTCATTCTAGGCAGTCCACCCACCCATGAGGGGAAACATGGAGAACAAGGAAGCTTCCCTGTCTGAGACACGTATGGAAGCCAAGAAATCCAGGGTCATGAGACCTGCCCAATGAAGCAGAAAGACGTTTGGAGAGAGATACCATCATGACACGGATCTGCAGGAAGTGTGTCCCTGACGGACTGGGAAGTCATCTTTGTTGAAGACATTGGGCCAGAGCGAGAGGCATCCAGGCCCCTGAGAAACAGGTGAGGCAGAGCAAGAGGGAGGATAGAGCAGAGGCCAGAGCCCCGGCAGGATACAGCGCCGTGCCACCACCACGGGCATAAGGGGAGGGCTTCCAAAAGGGTGGCTTGTCCAGAGAGGCCAGCGTTCCAGTGACAGTGACAGGGATGGTTGCCATCTCCCATTCCCGGCTGCTTCTTCTACACGGTATGGTGGTGTGGCTTCATTTCTCAGAGAAGAGCCGTGAAAAGGTACAACCATCTTCTCTGATGTGGTCCTGCTTCCCTACTGCGGGACAAAGAGCTCCTGTGGGGCTCTTTTCCTTGGTTGCTCTGTGGTCATGTTGATCTTAGAAAAGAGGCAGCTCATGATGGGGATGAGATTTCAATTGCTCCGGGACCGATGCATCTCCTCACGTGGGCCAGGCCTTCACACACCCAAAGCGGATCCGCGGCGGCGAAAACGATTGACAGCCGGCCTCATGACCCAGGCAGAGACGCAGAAAGAGGCTCAGCAAAGACAGGCCGACATGCCAGAAATCGCCTTGTGCTGCACAGGGCACATTCAGCCAAAGACACACACGCAGAGGGGCACGCACACACTAACCGACAGAGAGAGGGAAAGAAAGACACAGAGACTGAGAGACAGAGAGAGAAGAGAGGATGGGAGACACGCACACACGCGCGCACACATACACGCACACACACACACACAGAAACAGAGTCATACAGCAGAGGCATGGAAACACACCCCCCCAGGCAACCCCTGAGGCTGCGGGGTTCTGCTCTCGACGAGAACGACCCTGGGGTGAGAGAAGAGCCCAGGGGCACGCAGGCCGACCTGTCCTCGAGATGACGGCGGCACGACTTTTGGGGAGACTCACCCCAACAGCGTCCGGGCAGGCCTGAGGCTGGGATGCCGTGCTGCTTCCCCCGGACTCCGCCTGGGGTTTCCTCATCCTGGTCGGCCCTTTGCGACTCCTGGCATCCGGAGACGTTCCCGTCGACCCCGTGGAGAGGTCAGACCGGAGCCTCAGAGCCCCGCCACCCAAGCACTGCCACGGAGGGCTCCTGCTCTGCCAAGCCTCAGGGACGGGTTTCTAAGACAACCGTGGGAAGCACTGTGACGGCAGAAGCCGCTCGCGCCTCGCGCATGCGCATTGGCTGGACCGACTCGCGCTCCGCTCCTGGCAGTCAGGCTGCGTCCCCTTTAAATAATGCCCCCGCTGCGCGGCTGCAGCGAGGCTCCTGCTGCAGCCGCGGCGGCGTGTGGATACGGGGTCCAGCTTGGGACGCCGTGGGAGATGGGGCCGCCGGTGCCCTGTCTCAGGGCCAAACCCCCAGGAGTCCCGCCCTCAGGATCTCCTTGAGCCGACTTCCACGGAGGGAAGGGGAGCTTCAGGACGCCTGCTGTGTTCTGGGGACTCCCGTTCAGATCCGATTTTGGCCCCCTCCCAGTGAGATAGGATGGGCTCACCACATCTGGTGAGGCAGGCAGGGCCTCGCTGCAGCGCAGAATGATCCCATAGGTCTCAAGGCGTAGCGTCAGCTGAAACTTCACTGATCCATCAGCCCTCTGCCTCCCTCCTCCTTCGAAAGAGCAGTGGCCTGCTCTGCTTCTAAAAGCCCTGGGGCTCCGGAAAGCCGACCGCGCTTTACAGGACACGTGCAGGCAGGAACAGGGGCGAATCCGAGGTGGAGACCATGTGACCACGCGTGGCACTGGCGTATCCCACAGCAGATGGTGTGAACGTGTGTCACCGGAGGCATACCAGGAGACGGCGAAACAAACGGTGGTGTCCAGGCATGTGCCAGTGGAAGGGGGAAACAAGTGACCTTTCGGTCAATGCCAAGGGAAATCAAAGGACACCTGGGACTCGGTGGGTGGGGGGCCTGTGCCTGACCCAAGCCAGGTTTTCCAATGCCTATCAGAGGAGCAAAGAATCTTCTGCAGAATTCGCCCCGCCCCCAACCCTCCTCCTCCCTGGTAGCCCTGACGCAACTTCCCCTGCACCCAGCCCCAGCCCCAGCCCCAGCCCCAGCCCCAGACACAGACCCAGCCCCAGCCCCAGCCCCAGCCCAGTCCCTCTGGTTCCCTGACATTCGTTTGGGCCACAAGATCAAGGGAGTCAGTCCACCCAGGAGCAGAGGAGAGGATGTCCCTCCAGAATGAGACAGGAAGTGCAGAGGAAATGCGACACCACCTGTCCTAGAAGACAAGGCCAGTCACGGTCGCCTAGCGCTCATTCTAGGCAGTCCACCCACCCATGAGGGGAAACATGGAGAACAAGGAAGCTTCCCTGTCTGAGACACGTATGGAAGCCAAGAAATCCAGGGTCATGAGACCTGCCCAATGAAGCAGAAAGACGTTTGGAGAGAGATACCATCATGACACGGATCTGCAGAAAGTGTGTCCCTGACGGACTGGGAAGTCATCTTTGTTGAAGACATTGGGCCAGAGCGAGAGGCATCCAGGCCCCTGAGAAACAGGTGAGGCAGAGCAAGAGGGAGGATAGAGCAGAGGCCAGAGCCCCGGCAGGATACAGCGCCGTGCCACCACCACGGGCATAAGGGGAGGGCTTCCAAAAGGGTGGCTTGTCCAGAGAGGCCAGCGTTCCAGTGACAGTGACAGGGATGGTTGCCATCTCCCATTCCCGGCTGCTTCTTCTACACGGTATGGTGGTGTGGCTTCATTTCTCAGAGAAGAGCCGTGAAAAGGTACAACCATCTTCTCTGATGTGGTCCTGCTTCCCTACTGCGGGACAAAGAGCTCCTGTGGGGCTCTTTTCCTTGGTTGCTGTGTGGTCATGTTGATCTTAGAAAAGAGGCAGCTCATGATGGGGATGAGATTTCAATTGCTCCGGGACCGATGCATCTCCTCACGTGGGCCAGGCCTTCACACACCCAAAGCGGATCCGCGGCGGCGAAAACGATTGACAGCCGGCCTCATGACCCAGGCAGAGACGCAGAAAGAGGCTCAGCAAAGACAGGCCGACATGCCAGAAATCGCCTTGTGCTGCACAGGGCACATTCAGCCAAAGACACACACGCAGAGGGGCACGCACACACTAACCGACAGAGAGAGGGAAAGAAAGACACAGAGACTGAGAGACAGAGAGAGAAGAGAGGATGGGAGACACGCACACACGCGCGCACACATACACGCACACACACACACACAGAAACAGAGTCATACAGCAGAGGCATGGAAACACACCCCCCCAGGCAACCCCTGAGGCTGCGGGGTTCTGCTCTCGACGAGAACGACCCTGGGGTGAGAGAAGAGCCCAGGGGCACGCAGGCCGACCTGTCCTCGAGATGACGGCGGCACGACTTTTGGGGAGACTCACCCCAACAGCGTCCGGGCAGGCCTGAGGCTGGGATGCCGTGCTGCTTCCCCCGGACTCCGCCTAGGGTTTCCTCATCCTGGTCGGCCCTTTGCGACTCCTGGCATCCGGAGACGTTCCCGTCGACCCCGTGGAGAGGTCAGACCGGAGCCTCACAGCCCCGCCACCCAAGCACTGCCACGGAGGGCTCCTGCTCTGCCAAGCCTCAGGGACGGGTTTCTAAGACAACCGTGGGAAGCACTGTGACGGCAGAAGCCGCTCGCGCCTCGCGCATGCGCATTGGCTGGACCGACTCGCGCTCCGCTCCTGGCAGTCAGGCTGCGTCCCCTTTAAATAATGCCCCCGCTGCGCGGCTGCAGCGAGGCTCCTGCTGCAGCCGCGACGGCGTGTGGATACGGGGTCCAGCTTGGGACGCCGTGGGAGATGGGGCCGCCGGTGCCCTGTCTCAGGGCCAAACCCCCAGGAGTCCCGCCCTCAGGATCTCCTTGAGCCGACTTCCACGGAGGGAAGGGGAGCTTCAGGACGCCTGCTGTGTTCTGGGGACTCCCGTTCAGATCCGATTTTGGCCCCCTCCCAGTGAGATAGGATGGGCTCACCACATCTGGTGAGGCAGGCAGGGCCTCGCTGCAGCGCAGAATGATCCCATAGGTCTCAAGGCGTAGCGTCAGCTGAAACTTCACTGATCCATCAGCCCTCTGCCTCCCTCCTCCTTCGAAAGAGCAGTGGCCTGCTCCGCTTCTAAAAGCCCTGGGGCTCCGGAAAGCCGACCGCGCTTTACAGGACACGTGCAGGCAGGAACAGGGGCGAATCCGAGGTGGAGACCATGTGACCACGCGTGGCACTGGCGTATCCCACAGCAGATGGTGTGAACGTGTGTCACCGGAGGCATACCGGGAGACGGCGAAACAAACGGTGGTGTCCAGGCATGTGCCAGTGGAAGGGGGGAACAAGTGACCTTTCGGTCAATGCCAAGGGAAATCAAAGGACACCTGGGACTCGGTGGGTGGGGGGCCTGTGCCTGACCCAAGCCAGGTTTTCCAATGCCTATCAGAGGAGCAAAGAATCTTCTGCAGAATTCGCCCCGCCCCCAACCCTCCTCCTCCCTGGTAGCCCTGACGCAACTTCCCCTGCACCCAGCCCCAGCCCCAGCCCCAGCCCCAGCCCCAGACACAGACCCAGCCCCAGCCCCAGCCCCAGCCCAGTCCCTCTGGTTCCCTGACATTCGTTTGGGCCACAAGATCAAGGGAGTCAGTCCACCCAGGAGCAGAGGAGAGGATGTCCCTCCAGAATGAGACAGGAAGTGCAGAGGAAATGCGACACCACCTGTCCTAGAAGACAAGGCCAGTCACGGTCGCCTAGCGCTCATTCTAGGCAGTCCACCCACCCATGAGGGGAAACATGGAGAACAAGGAAGCTTCCCTGTCTGAGACACGTATGGAAGCCAAGAAATCCAGGGTCATGAGACCTGCCCAATGAAGCAGAAAGACGTTTGGAGAGAGATACCATCATGACACGGATCTGCAGGAAGTGTGTCCCTGACGGACTGGGAAGTCATCTTTGTTGAAGACATTGGGCCAGAGCGAGAGGCATCCAGGCCCCTGAGAAACAGGTGAGGCAGAGCAAGAGGGAGGATAGAGCAGAGGCCAGAGCCCCGGCAGGATACAGCGCCGTGCCACCACCACGGGCATAAGGGGAGGGCTTCCAAAAGGGTGGCTTGTCCAGAGAGGCCAGCGTTCCAGTGACAGTGACAGGGATGGTTGCCATCTCCCATTCCCGGCTGCTTCTTCTACACGGTATGGTGGTGTGGCTTCATTTCTCAGAGAAGAGCCGTGAAAAGGTACAACCATCTTCTCTGATGTGGTCCTGCTTCCCTACTGCGGGACAAAGAGCTCCTGTGGGGCTCTTTTCCTTGGTTGCTCTGTGGTCATGTTGATCTTAGAAAAGAGGCAGCTCATGATGGGGATGAGATTTCAATTGCTCCGGGACCGATGCATCTCCTCACGTGGGCCAGGCCTTCACACACCCAAAGCGGATCCGCGGCGGCGAAAACGATTGACAGCCGGCCTCATGACCCAGGCAGAGACGCAGAAAGAGGCTCAGCAAAGACAGGCCGACATGCCAGAAATCGCCTTGTGCTGCACAGGGCACATTCAGCCAAAGACACACACGCAGAGGGGCACGCACACACTAACCGACAGAGAGAGGGAAAGAAAGACACAGAGACTGAGAGACAGAGAGAGAAGAGAGGATGGGAGACACGCACACACGCGCGCACACATACACGCACACACACACACACAGAAACAGAGTCATACAGCAGAGGCATGGAAACACACCCCCCCAGGCAACCCCTGAGGCTGCGGGGTTCTGCTCTCGACGAGAACGACCCTGGGGTGAGAGAACAGCCCAGGGGCACGCAGGCCGACCTGTCCTCGAGATGACGGCGGCACGACTTTTGGGGAGACTCACCCCAACAGCGTCCGGGCAGGCCTGAGGCTGGGATGCCGTGCTGCTTCCCCCGGACTCCGCCTGGGGTTTCCTCATCCTGGTCGGCCCTTTGCGACTCCTGGCATCCGGAGACGTTCCCGTCGACCCCGTGGAGAGGTCAGACCGGAGCCTCAGAGCCCCGCCACCCAAGCACTGCCACGGAGGGCTCCTGCTCTGCCAAGCCTCAGGGACGGGTTTCTAAGACAACCGTGGGAAGCACTGTGACGGCAGAAGCCGCTCGCGCCTCGCGCATGCGCACTGGCTGGACCGACTCGCGCTCCGCTCCTGGCAGTCAGGCTGCGTCCCCTTTAAATAATGCCCCCGCTGCGCGGCTGCAGCGAGGCTCCTGCTGCAGCCGCGGCGGCGTGTGGATACGGGGTCCAGCTTGGGACGCCGTGGGAGATGGGGCCGCCGGTGCCCTGTCTCAGGGCCAAACCCCCAGGAGTCCCGCCCTCAGGATCTCCTTGAGCCGACTTCCACGGAGGGAAGGGGAGCTTCAGGACGCCTGCTGTGTTCTGGGGACTCCCGTTCAGATCCGATTTTGGCCCCCTCCCAGTGAGATAGGATGGGCTCACCACATCTGGTGAGGCAGGCAGGGCCTCGCTGCAGCGCAGAATGATCCCATAGGTCTCAAGGCGTAGCGTCAGCTGAAACTTCACTGATCCATCAGCCCTCTGCCTCCCTCCTCCTTCGAAAGAGCAGTGGCCTGCTCCGCTTCTAAAAGCCCTGGGGCTCCGGAAAGCCGACCGCGCTTTACAGGACACGTGCAGGCAGGAACAGGGGCGAATCCGAGGTGGAGACCATGTGACCACGCGTGGCACTGGCGTATCCCACAGCAGATGGTGTGAACGTGTGTCACCGGAGGCATACCGGGAGACGGCGAAACAAACGGTGGTGTCCAGGCACGTGCCAGTGGAAGGGGGGAACAAGTGACCTTTCGGTCAATGCCAAGGGAAATCAAAGGACACCTGGGACTCGGTGGGTGGGGGGCCTGTGCCTGACCCAAGCCAGGTTTTCCAATGCCTATCAGAGGAGCAAAGAATCTTCTGCAGAATTCGCCCCGCCCCCAACCCTCCTCCTCCCTGGTAGCCCTGACGCAACTTCCCCTGCACCCAGCCCCAGCCCCAGCCCCAGCCCCAGCCCCAGACACAGACCCAGCCCCAGCCCCAGCCCCAGCCCAGTCCCTCTGGTTCCCTGACATTCGTTTGGGCCACAAGATCAAGGGAGTCAGTCCACCCAGGAGCAGAGGAGAGGATGTCCCTCCAGAATGAGACAGGAAGTGCAGAGGAAATGCGACACCACCTGTCCTAGAAGACAAGGCCAGTCACGGTCGCCTAGCGCTCATTCTAGGCAGTCCACCCACCCATGAGGGGAAACATGGAGAACAAGGAAGCTTCCCTGTCTGAGACACGTATGGAAGCCAAGAAATCCAGGATCATGAGACCTGCCCAATGAAGCAGAAAGACGTTTGGAGAGAGATACCATCATGACACGGATCTGCAGGAAGTGTGTCCCTGACGGACTGGGAAGTCATCTTTGTTGAAGACATTGGGCCAGAGCGAGAGGCATCCAGGCCCCTGAGAAACAGGTGAGGCAGAGCAAGAGGGAGGATAGAGCAGAGGCCAGAGCCCCGGCAGGATACAGCGCCGTGCCACCACCACGGGCATAAGGGGAGGGCTTCCAAAAGGGTGGCTTGTCCAGAGAGGCCAGCGTTCCAGTGACAGTGACAGGGATTGTTGCCATGTCCCATTCCCGGCTGCTTCTTCTACACGGTATGGTGGTGTGGCTTCATTTCTCAGAGAAGAGCCGTGAAAAGGTACAACCATCTTCTCTGATGTGGTCCTGCTTCCCTACTGCGGGACAAAGAGCTCCTGTGGGGCTCTTTTCCTTGGTTGCTGTGTGGTCATGTTGATCTTAGAAAAGAGGCAGCTCATGATGGGGATGAGATTTCAATTGCTCCGGGACCGATGCATCTCCTCACGTGGGCCAGGCCTTCACACACCCAAAGCGGATCCGCGGCGGCGAAAACGATTGACAGCCGGCCTCATGACCCAGGCAGAGACGCAGAAAGAGGCTCAGCAAAGACAGGCCGACATGCCAGAAATCGCCTTGTGCTGCACAGGGCACATTCAGCCAAAGACACACACGCAGAGGGGCACGCACACACTAACCGACAGAGAGAGGGAAAGAAAGACACAGAGACTGAGAGACAGAGAGAGAAGAGAGGATGGGAGACACGCACACACGCGCGCACACATACACGCACACACACACACACAGAAACAGAGTCATACAGCAGAGGCATGGAAACACACCCCCCCAGGCAACCCCTGAGGCTGCGGGGTTCTGCTCTCGACGAGAACGACCCTGGGGTGAGAGAAGAGCCCAGGGGCACGCAGGCCGACCTGTCCTCGAGATGACGGCGGCACGACTTTTGGGGAGACTCACCCCAACAGCGTCCGGGCAGGCCTGAGGCTGGGATGCCGTGCTGCTTCCCCCGGACTCCGCCTGGGGTTTCCTCATCCTGGTCGGCCCTTTGCGACTCCTGGCATCCGGAGACGTTCCCGTCGACCCCGTGGAGAGGTCAGACCGG
Organism: Pongo pygmaeus; assembly: GCF_028885625.2. Lineage (NCBI taxonomy): Eukaryota > Metazoa > Chordata > Mammalia > Primates > Hominidae > Pongo > Pongo pygmaeus. The sequence goes on along the minus strand of NC_072392.2, from coordinate 24,290,540 downwards.
AGCCTCAGAGCCCCGCCACCCAAGCACTGCCACAGAGGACTCCTGCTCTGCCAAGCCTCAGGGACGGGTTTCTAAGACAACCGTGGGAAGCACTGTGACGGCAGAAGCCGCTCGCGCCTCGCGCATGCGCATTGGCTGGACCGACTCGCGCTCCGCTCCTGGCAGTCAGGCTGCGTCCCCTTTAAATAATGCCCCCGCTGCGCGGCTGCAGCGAGGCTCCTGCTGCAGCCACAGCGGCGTGTGGATACGGGGTCCAGCTTGGGACGCCGTGGGAGATGGGGCCGCCGGTGCCCTGTCTCAGGGCCAAACCCCCAGGAGTCCCGCCCTCAGGATCTCCTTGAGCCGACTTCCACGGAGGGAAGGGGAGCTTCAGGACGCCTGCTGTGTTCTGGGGACTCCCGTTCAGATCCGATTTTGGCCCCCTCCCAGTGAGATAGGATGGGCTCACCACATCTGGTGAGGCAGGCAGGGCCTCGCTGCAGCGCAGAATGATCCCATAGGTCTCAAGGCGTAGCGTCAGCTGAAACTTCACTGATCCATCAGCCCTCTGCCTCCCTCCTCCTTCGAAAGAGCAGTGGCCTGCTCCGCTTCTAAAAGCCCTGGGGCTCCGGAAAGCCGACCGCGCTTTACAGGACACGTGCAGGCAGGAACAGGGGCGAATCCGAGGTGGAGACCATGTGACCACGCGTGGCACTGGCGTATCCCACAGCAGATGGTGTGAACGTGTGTCACCGGAGGCATACCAGGAGACGGCGAAACAAACGGTGGTGTCCAGGCATGTGCCAGTGGAAGGGGGAAACAAGTGACCTTTCGGTCAATGCCAAGGGAAATCAAAGGACACCTGGGACTCGGTGGGTGGGGGGCCTGTGCCTGACCCAAGCCAGGTTTTCCAATGCCTATCAGAGGAGCAAAGAATCTTCTGCAGAATTCGCCCCGCCCCCAACCCTCCTCCTCCCTGGTAGCCCTGACGCAACTTCCCCTGCACCCAGCCCCAGCCCCAGCCCCAGCCCCAGCCCCAGACACAGACCCAGCCCCAGCCCCAGCCCCAGCCCAGTCCCTCTGGTTCCCTGACATTCGTTTGGGCCACAAGATCAAGGGAGTCAGTCCACCCAGGAGCAGAGGAGAGGATGTCCCTCCAGAATGAGACAGGAAGTGCAGAGGAAATGCGACACCACCTGTCCTAGAAGACAAGGCCAGTCACGGTCGCCTAGCGCTCATTCTAGGCAGTCCACCCACCCATGAGGGGAAACATGGAGAACAAGGAAGCTTCCCTGTCTGAGACACGTATGGAAGCCAAGAAATCCAGGGTCATGAGACCTGCCCAATGAAGCAGAAAGACGTTTGGAGAGAGATACCATCATGACACGGATCTGCAGAAAGTGTGTCCCTGACGGACTGGGAAGTCATCTTTGTTGAAGACATTGGGCCAGAGCGAGAGGCATCCAGGCCCCTGAGAAACAGGTGAGGCAGAGCAAGAGGGAGGATAGAGCAGAGGCCAGAGCCCCGGCAGGATACAGCGCCGTGCCACCACCACGGGCATAAGGGGAGGGCTTCCAAAAGGGTGGCTTGTCCAGAGAGGCCAGCGTTCCAGTGACAGTGACAGGGATGGTTGCCATCTCCCATTCCCGGCTGCTTCTTCTACACGGTATGGTGGTGTGGCTTCATTTCTCAGAGAAGAGCCGTGAAAAGGTACAACCATCTTCTCTGATGTGGTCCTGCTTCCCTACTGCGGGACAAAGAGCTCCTGTGGGGCTCTTTTCCTTGGTTGCTCTGTGGTCATGTTGATCTTAGAAAAGAGGCAGCTCATGATGGGGATGAGATTTCAATTGCTCCGGGACCGATGCATCTCCTCACGTGGGCCAGGCCTTCACACACCCAAAGCGGATCCGCGGCGGCGAAAACGATTGACAGCCGGCCTCATGACCCAGGCAGAGACGCAGAAAGAGGCTCAGCAAAGACAGGCCGACATGCCAGAAATCGCCTTGTGCTGCACAGGGCACATTCAGCCAAAGACACACACGCAGAGGGGCACGCACACACTAACCGACAGAGAGAGGGAAAGAAAGACACAGAGACTGAGAGACAGAGAGAGAAGAGAGGATGGGAGACACGCACACACGCGCGCACACATACACGCACACACACACACACAGAAACAGAGTCATACAGCAGAGGCATGGAAACACACCCCCCCAGGCAACCCCTGAGGCTGCGGGGTTCTGCTCTCGACGAGAACGACCCTGGGGTGAGAGAACAGCCCAGGGGCACGCAGGCCGACCTGTCCTCGAGATGACGGCGGCACGACTTTTGGGGAGACTCACCCCAACAGCGTCCGGGCAGGCCTGAGGCTGGGATGCCGTGCTGCTTCCCCCGGACTCCGCCTGGGGTTTCCTCATCCTGGTCGGCCCTTTGCGACTCCTGGCATCCGGAGACGTTCCCGTCGACCCCGTGGAGAGGTCAGACCGGAGCCTCAGAGCCCCGCCACCCAAGCACTGCCACGGAGGGCTCCTGCTCTGCCAAGCCTCAGGGACGGGTTTCTAAGACAACCGTGGGAAGCACTGTGACGGCAGAAGCCGCTCGCGCCTCGCGCATGCGCATTGGCTGGACCGACTCGCGCTCCGCTCCTGGCAGTCAGGCTGCGTCCCCTTTAAATAATGCCCCCGCTGCGCGGCTGCAGCGAGGCTCCTGCTGCAGCCGCGGCGGCGTGTGGATACGGGGTCCAGCTTGGGACGCCGTGGGAGATGGGGCCGCCGGTGCCCTGTCTCAGGGCCAAACCCCCAGGAGTCCCGCCCTCAGGATCTCCTTGAGCCGACTTCCACGGAGGGAAGGGGAGCTTCAGGACGCCTGCTGTGTTCTGGGGACTCCCGTTCAGATCCGATTTTGGCCCCCTCCCAGTGAGATAGGATGGGCTCACCACATCTGGTGAGGCAGGCAGGGCCTCGCTGCAGCGCAGAATGATCCCATAGGTCTCAAGGCGTAGCGTCAGCTGAAACTTCACTGATCCATCAGCCCTCTGCCTCCCTCCTCCTTCGAAAGAGCAGTGGCCTGCTCCGCTTCTAAAAGCCCTGGGGCTCCGGAAAGCCGACCGCGCTTTACAGGACACGTGCAGGCAGGAACAGGGGCGAATCCGAGGTGGAGACCATGTGACCACGCGTGGCACTGGCGTATCCCACAGCAGATGGTGTGAACGTGTGTCACCGGAGGCATACCGGGAGACGGCGAAACAAACGGTGGTGTCCAGGCATGTGCCAGTGGAAGGGGGGAACAAGTGACCTTTCGGTCAAAGCCAAGGGAAATCAAAGGACACCTGGGACTCGGTGGGTGGGGGGCCTGTGCCTGACCCAAGCCAGGTTTTCCAATGCCTATCAGAGGAGCAAAGAATCTTCTGCAGAATTCGCCCCGCCCCCAACCCTCCTCCTCCCTGGTAGCCCTGACGCAACTTCCCCTGCACCCAGCCCCAGCCCCAGCCCCAGCCCCAGCCCCAGACACAGACCCAGCCCCAGCCCCAGCCCCAGCCCAGTCCCTCTGGTTCCCTGACATTCGTTTGGGCCACAAGATCAAGGGAGTCAGTCCACCCAGGAGCAGAGGAGAGGATGTCCCTCCAGAATGAGACAGGAAGTGCAGAGGAAATGCGACACCACCTGTCCTAGAAGACAAGGCCAGTCACGGTCGCCTAGCGCTCATTCTAGGCAGTCCACCCACCCATGAGGGGAAACATGGAGAACAAGGAAGCTTCCCTGTCTGAGACACGTATGGAAGCCAAGAAATCCAGGGTCATGAGACCTGCCCAATGAAGCAGAAAGACGTTTGGAGAGAGATACCATCATGACACGGATCTGCAGGAAGTGTGTCCCTGACGGACTGGGAAGTCATCTTTGTTGAAGACATTGGGCCAGAGCGAGAGGCATCCAGGCCCCTGAGAAACAGGTGAGGCAGAGCAAGAGGGAGGATAGAGCAGAGGCCAGAGCCCCGGCAGGATACAGCGCCGTGCCACCACCACGGGCATAAGGGGAGGGCTTCCAAAAGGGTGGCTTGTCCAGAGAGGCCAGCGTTCCAGTGACAGTGACAGGGATTGTTGCCATCTCCCATTCCCGGCTGCTTCTTCTACACGGTATGGTGGTGTGGCTTCATTTCTCAGAGAAGAGCCGTGAAAAGGTACAACCATCTTCTCTGATGTGGTCCTGCTTCCCTACTGCGGGACAAAGAGCTCCTGTGGGGCTCTTTTCCTTGGTTGCTGTGTGGTCATGTTGATCTTAGAAAAGAGGCAGCTCATGATGGGGATGAGATTTCAATTGCTCCGGGACCGATGCATCTCCTCACGTGGGCCAGGCCTTCACACACCCAAAGCGGATCCGCGGCGGCGAAAACGATTGACAGCCGGCCTCATGACCCAGGCAGAGACGCAGAAAGAGGCTCAGCAAAGACAGGCCGACATGCCAGAAATCGCCTTGTGCTGCACAGGGCACATTCAGCCAAAGACACACACGCAGAGGGGCACGCACACACTAACCGACAGAGAGAGGGAAAGAAAGACACAGAGACTGAGAGACAGAGAGAGAAGAGAGGATGGGAGACACGCACACACGCGCGCACACATACACGCACACACACACACACAGAAACAGAGTCATACAGCAGAGGCATGGAAACACACCACCCCCAGGCAACCCCTGAGGCTGCGGGGTTCTGCTCTCGACGAGAACGACCCTGGGGTGAGAGAAGAGCCCAGGGGCACGCAGGCCGACCTGTCCTCGAGATGACGGCGGCACGACTTTTGGGGAGACTCACCCCAACAGCGTCCGGGCAGGCCTGAGGCTGGGATGCCGTGCTGCTTCCCCCGGACTCCGCCTAGGGTTTCCTCGTCCTGGTCGGCCCTTTGCGACTCCTGGCATCCGGAGACGTTCCCGTCCACCCCGTGGAGAGGTCAGACCGGAGCCTCAGAGCCCCGCCACCCAAGCACTGCCACGGAGGGCTCCTGCTCTGCCAAGCCTCAGGGACGGGTTTCTAAGACAACCGTGGGAAGCACTGTGACGGCAGAAGCCGCTCGCGCCTCGCGCATGCGCATTGGCTGGACCGACTCGCGCTCCGCTCCTGGCAGTCAGGCTGCGTCCCCTTTAAATAATGCCCCCGCTGCGCGGCTGCAGCGAGGCTCCTGCTGCAGCCGCGACGGCGTGTGGATACGGGGTCCAGCTTGGGACGCCGTGGGAGATGGGGCCGCCGGTGCCCTGTCTCAGGGCCAAACCCCCAGGAGTCCCGCCCTCAGGATCTCCTTGAGCCGACTTCCACGGAGGGAAGGGGAGCTTCAGGACGCCTGCTGTGTTCTGGGGACTCCCGTTCAGATCCGATTTTGGCCCCCTCCCAGTGAGATAGGATGGGCTCACCACATCTGGTGAGGCAGGCAGGGCCTCGCTGCAGCGCAGAATGATCCCATAGGTCTCAAGGCGTAGCGTCAGCTGAAACTTCACTGATCCATCAGCCCTCTGCCTCCCTCCTCCTTCGAAAGAGCAGTGGCCTGCTCCGCTTCTAAAAGCCCTGGGGCTCCGGAAAGCCGACCGCGCTTTACAGGACACGTGCAGGCAGGAACAGGGGCGAATCCGAGGTGGAGACCATGTGACCACGCGTGGCACTGGCGTATCCCACAGCAGATGGTGTGAACGTGTGTCACCGGAGGCATACCAGGAGACGGCGAAACAAACGGTGGTGTCCAGGCATGTGCCAGTGGAAGGGGGAAACAAGTGACCTTTCGGTCAATGCCAAGGGAAATCAAAGGACACCTGGGACTCGGTGGGTGGGGGGCCTGTGCCTGACCCAAGCCAGGTTTTCCAATGCCTATCAGAGGAGCAAAGAATCTTCTGCAGAATTCGCCCCGCCCCCAACCCTCCTCCTCCCTGGTAGCCCTGACGCAACTTCCCCTGCACCCAGCCCCAGCCCCAGCCCCAGCCCCAGCCCCAGACACAGACCCAGCCCCAGCCCCAGCCCCAGCCCAGTCCCTCTGGTTCCCTGACATTCGTTTGGGCCACAAGATCAAGGGAGTCAGTCCACCCAGGAGCAGAGGAGAGGATGTCCCTCCAGAATGAGACAGGAAGTGCAGAGGAAATGCGACACCACCTGTCCTAGAAGACAAGGCCAGTCACGGTCGCCTAGCGCTCATTCTAGGCAGTCCACCCACCCATGAGGGGAAACATGGAGAACAAGGAAGCTTCCCTGTCTGAGACACGTATGGAAGCCAAGAAATCCAGGGTCATGAGACCTGCCCAATGAAGCAGAAAGACGTTTGGAGAGAGATACCATCATGACACGGATCTGCAGAAAGTGTGTCCCTGACGGACTGGGAAGTCATCTTTGTTGAAGACATTGGGCCAGAGCGAGAGGCATCCAGGCCCCTGAGAAACAGGTGAGGCAGAGCAAGAGGGAGGATAGAGCAGAGGCCAGAGCCCCGGCAGGATACAGCGCCGTGCCACCACCACGGGCATAAGGGGAGGGCTTCCAAAAGGGTGGCTTGTCCAGAGAGGCCAGCGTTCCAGTGACAGTGACAGGGATGGTTGCCATCTCCCATTCCCGGCTGCTTCTTCTACACGGTATGGTGGTGTGGCTTCATTTCTCAGAGAAGAGCCGTGAAAAGGTACAACCATCTTCTCTGATGTGGTCCTGCTTCCCTACTGCGGGACAAAGAGCTCCTGTGGGGCTCTTTTCCTTGGTTGCTCTGTGGTCATGTTGATCTTAGAAAAGAGGCAGCTCATGATGGGGATGAGATTTCAATTGCTCCGGGACCGATGCATCTCCTCACGTGGGCCAGGCCTTCACACACCCAAAGCGGATCCGCGGCGGCGAAAACGATTGACAGCCGGCCTCATGACCCAGGCAGAGACGCAGAAAGAGGCTCAGCAAAGACAGGCCGACATGCCAGAAATCGCCTTGTGCTGCACAGGGCACATTCAGCCAAAGACACACACGCAGAGGGGCACGCACACACTAACCGACAGAGAGAGGGAAAGAAAGACACAGAGACTGAGAGACAGAGAGAGAAGAGAGGATGGGAGACACGCACACACGCGCGCACACATACACGCACACACACACACACAGAAACAGAGTCATACAGCAGAGGCATGGAAACACACACCCCCAGGCAACCCCTGAGGCTGCGGGGTTCTGCTCTCGACGAGAACGACCCTGGGGTGAGAGAACAGCCCAGGGGCACGCAGGCCGACCTGTCCTCGAGATGACGGCGGCACGACTTTTGGGGAGACTCACCCCAACAGCGTCCGGGCAGGCCTGAGGCTGGGATGCCGTGCTGCTTCCCCCGGACTCCGCCTGGGGTTTCCTCATCCTGGTCGGCCCTTTGCGACTCCTGGCATCCGGAGACGTTCCCGTCGACCCCGTGGAGAGGTCAGACCGGAGCCTCAGAGCCCCGCCACCCAAGCACTGCCACGGAGGGCTCCTGCTCTGCCAAGCCTCAGGGACGGGTTTCTAAGACAACCGTGGGAAGCACTGTGACGGCAGAAGCCGCTCGCGCCTCGCGCATGCGCATTGGCTGGACCGACTCGCGCTCCGCTCCTGGCAGTCAGGCTGCGTCCCCTTTAAATAATGCCCCCGCTGCGCGGCTGCAGCGAGGCTCCTGCTGCAGCCGCGGCGGCGTGTGGATACGGGGTCCAGCTTGGGACGCCGTGGGAGATGGGGCCGCCGGTGCCCTGTCTCAGGGCCAAACCCCCAGGAGTCCCGCCCTCAGGATCTCCTTGAGCCGACTTCCACGGAGGGAAGGGGAGCTTCAGGACGCCTGCTGTGTTCTGGGGACTCCCGTTCAGATCCGATTTTGGCCCCCTCCCAGTGAGATAGGATGGGCTCACCACATCTGGTGAGGCAGGCAGGGCCTCGCTGCAGCGCAGAATGATCCCATAGGTCTCAAGGCGTAGCGTCAGCTGAAACTTCACTGATCCATCAGCCCTCTGCCTCCCTCCTCCTTCGAAAGAGCAGTGGCCTGCTCCGCTTCTAAAAGCCCTGGGGCTCCGGAAAGCCGACCGCGCTTTACAGGACACGTGCAGGCAGGAACAGGGGCGAATCCGAGGTGGAGACCATGTGACCACGCGTGGCACTGGCGTATCCCACAGCAGATGGTGTGAACGTGTGTCACCGGAGGCATACCGGGAGACGGCGAAACAAACGGTGGTGTCCAGGCATGTGCCAGTGGAAGGGGGGAACAAGTGACCTTTCGGTCAATGCCAAGGGAAATCAAAGGACACCTGGGACTCGGTGGGTGGGGGGCCTGTGCCTGACCCAAGCCAGGTTTTCCAATGCCTATCAGAGGAGCAAAGAATCTTCTGCAGAATTCGCCCCGCCCCCAACCCTCCTCCTCCCTGGTAGCCCTGACGCAACTTCCCCTGCACCCAGCCCCAGCCCCAGCCCCAGCCCCAGCCCCAGACACAGACCCAGCCCCAGCCCCAGCCCCAGCCCAGTCCCTCTGGTTCCCTGACATTCGTTTGGGCCACAAGATCAAGGGAGTCAGTCCACCCAGGAGCAGAGGAGAGGATGTCCCTCCAGAATGAGACAGGAAGTGCAGAGGAAATGCGACACCACCTGTCCTAGAAGACAAGGCCAGTCACGGTCGCCTAGCGCTCATTCTAGGCAGTCCACCCACCCATGAGGGGAAACATGGAGAACAAGGAAGCTTCCCTGTCTGAGACACGTATGGAAGCCAAGAAATCCAGGGTCATGAGACCTGCCCAATGAAGCAGAAAGACGTTTGGAGAGAGATACCATCATGACACGGATCTGCAGGAAGTGTGTCCCTGACGGACTGGGAAGTCATCTTTGTTGAAGACATTGGGCCAGAGCGAGAGGCATCCAGGCCCCTGAGAAACAGGTGAGGCAGAGCAAGAGGGAGGATAGAGCAGAGGCCAGAGCCCCGGCAGGATACAGCGCCGTGCCACCACCACGGGCATAAGGGGAGGGCTTCCAAAAGGGTGGCTTGTCCAGAGAGGCCAGCGTTCCAGTGACAGTGACAGGGATTGTTGCCATCTCCCATTCCCGGCTGCTTCTTCTACACGGTATGGTGGTGTGGCTTCATTTCTCAGAGAAGAGCCGTGAAAAGGTACAACCATCTTCTCTGATGTGGTCCTGCTTCCCTACTGCGGGACAAAGAGCTCCTGTGGGGCTCTTTTCCTTGGTTGCTGTGTGGTCATGTTGATCTTAGAAAAGAGGCAGCTCATGATGGGGATGAGATTTCAATTGCTCCGGGACCGATGCATCTCCTCACGTGGGCCAGGCCTTCACACACCCAAAGCGGATCCGCGGCGGCGAAAACGATTGACAGCCGGCCTCATGACCCAGGCAGAGACGCAGAAAGAGGCTCAGCAAAGACAGGCCGACATGCCAGAAATCGCCTTGTGCTGCACAGGGCACATTCAGCCAAAGACACACACGCAGAGGGGCACGCACACACTAACCGACAGAGAGAGGGAAAGAAAGACACAGAGACTGAGAGACAGAGAGAGAAGAGAGGATGGGAGACACGCACACACGCGCGCACACATACACGCACACACACACACACAGAAACAGAGTCATACAGCAGAGGCATGGAAACACACCACCCCCAGGCAACCCCTGAGGCTGCGGGGTTCTGCTCTCGACGAGAACGACCCTGGGGTGAGAGAAGAGCCCAGGGGCACGCAGGCCGACCTGTCCTCGAGATGACGGCGGCACGACTTTTGGGGAGACTCACCCCAACAGCGTCCGGGCAGGCCTGAGGCTGGGATGCCGTGCTGCTTCCCCCGGACTCCGCCTAGGGTTTCCTCGTCCTGGTCGGCCCTTTGCGACTCCTGGCATCCGGAGACGTTCCCGTCCACCCCGTGGAGAGGTCAGACCGGAGCCTCAGAGCCCCGCCACCCAAGCACTGCCACGGAGGGCTCCTGCTCTGCCAAGCCTCAGGGACGGGTTTCTAAGACAACCGTGGGAAGCACTGTGACGGCAGAAGCCGCTCGCGCCTCGCGCATGCGCATTGGCTGGACCGACTCGCGCTCCGCTCCTGGCAGTCAGGCTGCGTCCCCTTTAAATAATGCCCCCGCTGCGCGGCTGCAGCGAGGCTCCTGCTGCAGCCGCGACGGCGTGTGGATACGGGGTCCAGCTTGGGACGCCGTGGGAGATGGGGCCGCCGGTGCCCTGTCTCAGGGCCAAACCCCCAGGAGTCCCGCCCTCAGGATCTCCTTGAGCCGACTTCCACGGAGGGAAGGGGAGCTTCAGGACGCCTGCTGTGTTCTGGGGACTCCCGTTCAGATCCGATTTTGGCCCCCTCCCAGTGAGATAGGATGGGCTCACCACATCTGGTGAGGCAGGCAGGGCCTCGCTGCAGCGCAGAATGATCCCATAGGTCTCAAGGCGTAGCGTCAGCTGAAACTTCACTGATCCATCAGCCCTCTGCCTCCCTCCTCCTTCGAAAGAGCAGTGGCCTGCTCCGCTTCTAAAAGCCCTGGGGCTCCGGAAAGCCGACCGCGCTTTACAGGACACGTGCAGGCAGGAACAGGGGCGAATCCGAGGTGGAGACCATGTGACCACGCGTGGCACTGGCGTATCCCACAGCAGATGGTGTGAACGTGTGTCACCGGAGGCATACCGGGAGACGGCGAAACAAACGGTGGTGTCCAGGCATGTGCCAGTGGAAGGGGGGAACAAGTGACCTTTCGGTCAATGCCAAGGGAAATCAAAGGACACCTGGGACTCGGTGGGTGGGGGGCCTGTGCCTGACCCAAGCCAGGTTTTCCAATGCCTATCAGAGGAGCAAAGAATCTTCTGCAGAATTCGCCCCGCCCCCAACCCTCCTCCTCCCTGGTAGCCCTGACGCAACTTCCCCTGCACCCAGCCCCAGCCCCAGCCCCAGCCCCAGCCCCAGCCCCAGCCCCAGCCCCAGCCCCAGCCCCAGCCCAGTCCCTCTGGTTCCCTGACATTCGTTTGGGCCACAAGATCAAGGGAGTCAGTCCACCCAGGAGCAGAGGAGAGGATGTCCCTCCAGAATGAGACAGGAAGTGCAGAGGAAATGCGACACCACCTGTCCTAGAAGACAAGGCCAGTCACGGTCGCCTAGCGCTCATTCTAGGCAGTCCACCCACCCATGAGGGGAAACATGGAGAACAAGGAAGCTTCCCTGTCTGAGACACGTATGGAAGCCAAGAAATCCAGGGTCATGAGACCTGCCCAATGAAGCAGAAAGACGTTTGGAGAGAGATACCATCATGACACGGATCTGCAGAAAGTGTGTCCCTGACGGACTGGGAAGTCATCTTTGTTGAAGACATTGGGCCAGAGCGAGAGGCATCCAGGCCCCTGAGAAACAGGTGAGGCAGAGCAAGAGGGAGGATAGAGCAGAGGCCAGAGCCCCGGCAGGATACAGCGCCGTGCCACCACCACGGGCATAAGGGGAGGGCTTCCAAAAGGGTGGCTTGTCCAGAGAGGCCAGCGTTCCAGTGACAGTGACAGGGATGGTTGCCATCTCCCATTCCCGGCTGCTTCTTCTACACGGTATGGTGGTGTGGCTTCATTTCTCAGAGAAGAGCCGTGAAAAGGTACAACCATCTTCTCTGATGTGGTCCTGCTTCCCTACTGCGGGACAAAGAGCTCCTGTGGGGCTCTTTTCCTTGGTTGCTGTGTGGTCATGTTGATCTTAGAAAAGAGGCAGCTCATGATGGGGATGAGATTTCAATTGCTCCGGGACCGATGCATCTCCTCACGTGGGCCAGGCCTTCACACACCCAAAGCGGATCCGCGGCGGCGAAAACGATTGACAGCCGGCCTCATGACCCAGGCAGAGACGCAGAAAGAGGCTCAGCAAAGACAGGCCGACATGCCAGAAATCGCCTTGTGCTGCACAGGGCACATTCAGCCAAAGACACACACGCAGAGGGGCACGCACACACTAACCGACAGAGAGAAGGAAAGAAAGACACAGAGACTGAGAGACAGAGAGAGAAGAGAGGATGGGAGACACACACACACGCGCGCACACATACACGCACACACACACACACAGAAACAGAGTCATACAGCAGAGGCATGGAAACACACCCCCCCAGGCAACCCCTGAGGCTGCGGGGTTCTGCTCTCGACGAGAACGACCCTGGGGTGAGAGAAGAGCCCAGGGGCACGCAGGCCGACCTGTCCTCGAGATGACGGCGGCACGACTTTTGGGGAGACTCACCCCAACAGCGTCCGGGCAGGCCTGAGGCTGGGATGCCGTGCTGCTTCCCCCGGACTCCGCCTGGGGTTTCCTCATCCTGGTCGGCCCTTTGCGACTCCTGGCATCCGGAGACGTTCCCGTCGACCCCGTGGAGAGGTCAGACCGGAGCCTCAGAGCCCCGCCACCCAAGCACTGCCACGGAGGGCTCCTGCTCTGCCAAGCCTCAGGGACGGGTTTCTAAGACAACCGTGGGAAGCACTGTGACGGCAGAAGCCGCTCGCGCCTCGCGCATGCGCATTGGCTGGACCGACTCGCGCTCCGCTCCTGACAGTCAGGCTGCGTCCCCTTTAAATAATGTCCCCGCTGCGCGGCTGCAGCGAGGCTCCTGCTGCAGCCGCGGCGGCGTGTGGATACGGGGTCCAGCTTGGGACGCCGTGGGAGATGGGGCCGCCGGTGCCCTGTCTCAGGGCCAAACCCCCAGGAGTCCCGCCCTCAGGATCTCCTTGAGCCGACTTCCACGGAGGGAAGGGGAGCTTCAGGACGCCTGCTGTGTTCTGGGGACTCCCGTTCAGATCCGATTTTGGCCCCCTCCCAGTGAGATAGGATGGGCTCACCACATCTGGTGAGGCAGGCAGGGCCTCGCTGCAGCGCAGAATGATCCCATAGGTCTCAAGGCGTAGCGTCAGCTGAAACTTCACTGATCCATCAGCCCTCTGCCTCCCTCCTCCTTCGAAAGAGCAGTGGCCTGCTCCGCTTCTAAAAGCCCTGGGGCTCCGGAAAGCCGACCGCGCTTTACAGGACACGTGCAGGCAGGAACAGGGGCGAATCCGAGGTGGAGACCATGTGACCACGCGTGGCACTGGCGTATCCCACAGCAGATGGTGTGAACGTGTGTCACCGGAGGCACACCGGGAGACGGCGAAACAAACGGTGGTGTCCAGGCATGTGCCAGTGGAAGGGGGGAACAAGTGACCTTTCGGTCAATGCCAAGGGAAATCAAAGGACACCTGGGACTCAGTGGGTGGGGGGCCTGTGCCTGACCCAAGCCAGGTTTTCCAATGCCTATCAGAGGAGGAAAGAATCTTCTGCAGAATTCGCCCCGCCCCCAACCCTCCTCCTCCCTGGTAGCCCTGACGCAACTTCCCCTGCACCCAGCCCCAGCCCCAGCCCCAGACACAGACCCAGACACAGACACAGACCCAGCCCCAGCCCCAGCCCCAGCCCAGTCCCTCTGGTTCCCTGACATTCGTTTGGGCCACAAGATCAAGGGAGTCAGTCCACCCAGGAGCAGAGGAGAGGATGTCCCTCAAGAATGAGACAGGAAGTGCAGAGGAAATGCGACACCACCTGTCCTAGAAGACAAGGCCAGTCACGGTCGCCTAGCGCTCATTCTAGGCAGTCCACCCACCCATGAGGGGAAACATGGAGAACAAGGAAGCTTCCCTGTCTGAGACACGTATGGAAGCCAAGAAATCCAGGGTCATGAGACCTGCCCAATGAAGCAGAAAGACGTTTGGAGAGAGATACCATCATGACACGGATCTGCAGGAAGTGTGTCCCTGACGGACTGGGAAGTCATCTTTGTTGAAGACATTGGGCCAGAGCGAGAGGCATCCAGGCCCCTGAGAAACAGGTGAGGCAGAGCAAGAGGGAGGATAGAGCAGAGGCCAGAGCCCCGGCAGGATACAGCGCCGTGCCACCACCACGGGCATAAGGGGAGGGCTTCCAAAAGGGTGGCTTGTCCAGAGAGGCCAGCATTCCAGTGACAGTGACAGGGATTGTTGCCATCTCCCATTCCCGGCTGCTTCTTCTACACGGTATGGTGGTGTGGCTTCATTTCTCAGAGAAGAGCCGTGAAAAGGTACAACCATCTTCTCTGATGTGGTCCTGCTTCCCTACTGCGGGACAAAGAGCTCCTGTGGGGCTCTTTTCCTTGGTTGCTGTGTGGTCATGTTGATCTTAGAAAAGAGGCAGCTCATGATGGGGATGAGATTTCAATTGCTCCGGGACCGATGCATCTCCTCACGTGGGCCAGGCCTTCACACACCCAAAGCGGATCCGCGGCGGCGAAAACGATTGACAGCCGGCCTCATGACCCAGGCAGAGACGCAGAAAGAGGCTCAGCAAAGACAGGCCGACATGCCAGAAATCGCCTTGTGCTGCACAGGGCACATTCAGCCAAAGACACACACGCAGAGGGGCACGCACACACTAACCGACAGAGAGAGGGAAAGAAAGACACAGAGACTGAGAGACAGAGAGAGAAGAGAGGATGGGAGACACGCACACACGCGCGCACACATACACGCACACACACACAGAAACAGAGTCATACAGCAGAGGCATGGAAACACACCCCCCCCAGGCAACCCCTGAGGCTGCGGGGTTCTGCTCTCGACGAGAACGACCCTGGGGTGAGAGAAGAGCCCAGGGGCACGCAGGCCGACCTGTCCTCGAGATGACGGCGGCACGACTTTTGGGGAGACTCACCCCAACAGCGTCCGGGCAGGCCTGAGGCTGGGATGCCGTGCTGCTTCCCCCGGACTCCGCCTGGGGTTTCCTCATCCTGGTCGGCCCTTTGCGACTCCTGGCATCCGGAGACGTTCCCGTCGACCCCGTGGAGAGGTCAGACCGGAGCCTCAGAGCCCCGCCACCCAAGCACTGCCACAGAGGACTCCTGCTCTGCCAAGCCTCAGGGACGGGTTTCTAAGACAACCGTGGGAAGCACTGTGACGGCAGAAGCCGCTCGCGCCTCGCGCATGCGCATTGGCTGGACCGACTCGCGCTCCGCTCCTGGCAGTCAGGCTGCGTCCCCTTTAAATAATGCCCCCGCTGCGCGGCTGCAGCGAGGCTCCTGCTGCAGCCACAGCGGCGTGTGGATACGGGGTCCAGCTTGGGACGCCGTGGGAGATGGGGCCGCCGGTGCCCTGTCTCAGGGCCAAACCCCCAGGAGTCCCGCCCTCAGGATCTCCTTGAGCCGACTTCCACGGAGGGAAGGGGAGCTTCAGGACGCCTGCTGTGTTCTGGGGACTCCCGTTCAGATCCGATTTTGGCCCCCTCCCAGTGAGATAGGATGGGCTCACCACATCTGGTGAGGCAGGCAGGGCCTCGCTGCAGCGCAGAATGATCCCATAGGTCTCAAGGCGTAGCGTCAGCTGAAACTTCACTGATCCATCAGCCCTCTGCCTCCCTCCTCCTTCGAAAGAGCAGTGGCCTGCTCCGCTTCTAAAAGCCCTGGGGCTCCGGAAAGCCGACCGCGCTTTACAGGACACGTGCAGGCAGGAACAGGGGCGAATCCGAGGTGGAGACCATGTGACCACGCGTGGCACTGGCGTATCCCACAGCAGATGGTGTGAACGTGTGTCACCGGAGGCATACCAGGAGACGGCGAAACAAACGGTGGTGTCCAGGCATGTGCCAGTGGAAGGGGGAAACAAGTGACCTTTCGGTCAATGCCAAGGGAAATCAAAGGACACCTGGGACTCGGTGGGTGGGGGGCCTGTGCCTGACCCAAGCCAGGTTTTCCAATGCCTATCAGAGGAGCAAAGAATCTTCTGCAGAATTCGCCCCGCCCCCAACCCTCCTCCTCCCTGGTAGCCCTGACGCAACTTCCCCTGCACCCAGCCCCAGCCCCAGCCCCAGCCCCAGCCCCAGACACAGACCCAGCCCCAGCCCCAGCCCCAGCCCAGTCCCTCTGGTTCCCTGACATTCGTTTGGGCCACAAGATCAAGGGAGTCAGTCCACCCAGGAGCAGAGGAGAGGATGTCCCTCCAGAATGAGACAGGAAGTGCAGAGGAAATGCGACACCACCTGTCCTAGAAGACAAGGCCAGTCACGGTCGCCTAGCGCTCATTCTAGGCAGTCCACCCACCCATGAGGGGAAACATGGAGAACAAGGAAGCTTCCCTGTCTGAGACACGTATGGAAGCCAAGAAATCCAGGGTCATGAGACCTGCCCAATGAAGCAGAAAGACGTTTGGAGAGAGATACCATCATGACACGGATCTGCAGAAAGTGTGTCCCTGACGGACTGGGAAGTCATCTTTGTTGAAGACATTGGGCCAGAGCGAGAGGCATCCAGGCCCCTGAGAAACAGGTGAGGCAGAGCAAGAGGGAGGATAGAGCAGAGGCCAGAGCCCCGGCAGGATACAGCGCCGTGCCACCACCACGGGCATAAGGGGAGGGCTTCCAAAAGGGTGGCTTGTCCAGAGAGGCCAGCGTTCCAGTGACAGTGACAGGGATGGTTGCCATCTCCCATTCCCGGCTGCTTCTTCTACACGGTATGGTGGTGTGGCTTCATTTCTCAGAGAAGAGCCGTGAAAAGGTACAACCATCTTCTCTGATGTGGTCCTGCTTCCCTACTGCGGGACAAAGAGCTCCTGTGGGGCTCTTTTCCTTGGTTGCTGTGTGGTCATGTTGATCTTAGAAAAGAGGCAGCTCATGATGGGGATGAGATTTCAATTGCTCCGGGACCGATGCATCTCCTCACGTGGGCCAGGCCTTCACACACCCAAAGCGGATCCGCGGCGGCGAAAACGATTGACAGCCGGCCTCATGACCCAGGCAGAGACGCAGAAAGAGGCTCAGCAAAGACAGGCCGACATGCCAGAAATCGCCTTGTGCTGCACAGGGCACATTCAGCCAAAGACACACACGCAGAGGGGCACGCACACACTAACCGACAGAGAGAAGGAAAGAAAGACACAGAGACTGAGAGACAGAGAGAGAAGAGAGGATGGGAGACACACACACACGCGCGCACACATACACGCACACACACACACACAGAAACAGAGTCATACAGCAGAGGCATGGAAACACACCCCCCCAGGCAACCCCTGAGGCTGCGGGGTTCTGCTCTCGACGAGAACGACCCTGGGGTGAGAGAACAGCCCAGGGGCACGCAGGCCGACCTGTCCTCGAGATGACGGCGGCACGACTTTTGGGGAGACTCACCCCAACAGCGTCCGGGCAGGCCTGAGGCTGGGATGCCGTGCTGCTTCCCCCGGACTCCGCCTGGGGTTTCCTCATCCTGGTCGGCCCTTTGCGACTCCTGGCATCCGGAGACGTTCCCGTCGACCCCGTGGAGAGGTCAGACCGGAGCCTCAGAGCCCCGCCACCCAAGCACTGCCACGGAGGGCTCCTGCTCTGCCAAGCCTCAGGGACGGGTTTCTAAGACAACCGTGGGAAGCACTGTGACGGCAGAAGCCGCTCGCGCCTCGCGCATGCGCATTGGCTGGACCGACTCGCGCTCCGCTCCTGGCAGTCAGGCTGCGTCCCCTTTAAATAATGCCCCCGCTGCGCGGCTGCAGCGAGGCTCCTGCTGCAGCCGCGGCGGCGTGTGGATACGGGGTCCAGCTTGGGACGCCGTGGGAGATGGGGCCGCCGGTGCCCTGTCTCAGGGCCAAACCCCCAGGAGTCCCGCCCTCAGGATCTCCTTGAGCCGACTTCCACGGAGGGAAGGGGAGCTTCAGGACGCCTGCTGTGTTCTGGGGACTCCCGTTCAGATCCGATTTTGGCCCCCTCCCAGTGAGATAGGATGGGCTCACCACATCTGGTGAGGCAGGCAGGGCCTCGCTGCAGCGCAGAATGATCCCATAGGTCTCAAGGCGTAGCGTCAGCTGAAACTTCACTGATCCATCAGCCCTCTGCCTCCCTCCTCCTTCGAAAGAGCAGTGGCCTGCTCCGCTTCTAAAAGCCCTGGGGCTCCGGAAAGCCGACCGCGCTTTACAGGACACGTGCAGGCAGGAACAGGGGCGAATCCGAGGTGGAGACCATGTGACCACGCGTGGCACTGGCGTATCCCACAGCAGATGGTGTGAACGTGTGTCACCGGAGGCATACCGGGAGACGGCGAAACAAACGGTGGTGTCCAGGCATGTGCCAGTGGAAGGGGGGAACAAGTGACCTTTCGGTCAATGCCAAGGGAAATCAAAGGACACCTGGGACTCGGTGGGTGGGGGGCCTGTGCCTGACCCAAGCCAGGTTTTCCAATGCCTATCAGAGGAGCAAAGAATCTTCTGCAGAATTCGCCCCGCCCCCAACCCTCCTCCTCCCTGGTAGCCCTGACGCAACTTCCCCTGCACCCAGCCCCAGCCCCAGCCCCAGCCCCAGCCCCAGACACAGACCCAGCCCCAGCCCCAGCCCCAGCCCAGTCCCTCTGGTTCCCTGACATTCGTTTGGGCCACAAGATCAAGGGAGTCAGTCCACCCAGGAGCAGAGGAGAGGATGTCCCTCCAGAATGAGACAGGAAGTGCAGAGGAAATGCGACACCACCTGTCCTAGAAGACAAGGCCAGTCACGGTCGCCTAGCGCTCATTCTAGGCAGTCCACCCACCCATGAGGGGAAACATGGAGAACAAGGAAGCTTCCCTGTCTGAGACACGTATGGAAGCCAAGAAATCCAGGGTCATGAGACCTGCCCAATGAAGCAGAAAGACGTTTGGAGAGAGATACCATCATGACACGGATCTGCAGGAAGTGTGTCCCTGACGGACTGGGAAGTCATCTTTGTTGAAGACATTGGGCCAGAGCGAGAGGCATCCAGGCCCCTGAGAAACAGGTGAGGCAGAGCAAGAGGGAGGATAGAGCAGAGGCCAGAGCCCCGGCAGGATACAGCGCCGTGCCACCACCACGGGCATAAGGGGAGGGCTTCCAAAAGGGTGGCTTGTCCAGAGAGGCCAGCATTCCAGTGACAGTGACAGGGATGGTTGCCATCTCCCATTCCCGGCTGCTTCTTCTACACGGTATGGTGGTGTGGCTTCATTTCTCAGAGAAGAGCCGTGAAAAGGTACAACCATCTTCTCTGATGTGGTCCTGCTTCCCTACTGCGGGACAAAGAGCTCCTGTGGGGCTCTTTTCCTTGGTTGCTGTGTGGTCATGTTGATCTTAGAAAAGAGGCAGCTCATGATGGGGATGAGATTTCAATTGCTCCGGGACCGATGCATCTCCTCACGTGGGCCAGGCCTTCACACACCCAAAGCGGATCCGCGGCGGCGAAAACGATTGACAGCCGGCCTCATGACCCAGGCAGAGACGCAGAAAGAGGCTCAGCAAAGACAGGCCGACATGCCAGAAATCGCCTTGTGCTGCACAGGGCACATTCAGCCAAAGACACACACGCAGAGGGGCACGCACACACTAACCGACAGAGAGAGGGAAAGAAAGACACAGAGACTGAGAGACAGAGAGAGAAGAGAGGATGGGAGACACGCACACACGCGCGCACACATACACGCACACACACACAGAAACAGAGTCATACAGCAGAGGCATGGAAACACACCCCCCCCAGGCAACCCCTGAGGCTGCGGGGTTCTGCTCTCGACGAGAACGACCCTGGGGTGAGAGAAGAGCCCAGGGGCACGCAGGCCGACCTGTCCTCGAGATGACGGCGGCACGACTTTTGGGGAGACTCACCCCAACAGCGTCCGGGCAGGCCTGAGGCTGGGATGCCGTGCTGCTTCCCCCGGACTCCGCCTGGGGTTTCCTCATCCTGGTCGGCCCTTTGCGACTCCTGGCATCCGGAGACGTTCCCGTCGACCCCGTGGAGAGGTCAGACCGGAGCCTCAGAGCCCCGCCACCCAAGCACTGCCACAGAGGACTCCTGCTCTGCCAAGCCTCAGGGACGGGTTTCTAAGACAACCGTGGGAAGCACTGTGACGGCAGAAGCCGCTCGCGCCTCGCGCATGCGCATTGGCTGGACCGACTCGCGCTCCGCTCCTGGCAGTCAGGCTGCGTCCCCTTTAAATAATGCCCCCGCTGCGCGGCTGCAGCGAGGCTCCTGCTGCAGCCACAGCGGCGTGTGGATACGGGGTCCAGCTTGGGACGCCGTGGGAGATGGGGCCGCTGGTGCCCTGTCTCAGGGCCAAACCCCCAGGAGTCCCGCCCTCAGGATCTCCTTGAGCCGACTTCCACGGAGGGAAGGGGAGCTTCAGGACGCCTGCTGTGTTCTGGGGACTCCCGTTCAGATCCGATTTTGGCCCCCTCCCAGTGAGATAGGATGGGCTCACCACATCTGGTGAGGCAGGCAGGGCCTCGCTGCAGCGCAGAATGATCCCATAGGTCTCAAGGCGTAGCGTCAGCTGAAACTTCACTGATCCATCAGCCCTCTGCCTCCCTCCTCCTTCGAAAGAGCAGTGGCCTGCTCCGCTTCTAAAAGCCCTGGGGCTCCGGAAAGCCGACCGCGCTTTACAGGACACGTGCAGGCAGGAACAGGGGCGAATCCGAGGTGGAGACCATGTGACCACGCGTGGCACTGGCGTATCCCACAGCAGATGGTGTGAACGTGTGTCACCGGAGGCATACCAGGAGACGGCGAAACAAACGGTGGTGTCCAGGCATGTGCCAGTGGAAGGGGGAAACAAGTGACCTTTCGGTCAATGCCAAGGGAAATCAAAGGACACCTGGGACTCGGTGGGTGGGGGGCCTGTGCCTGACCCAAGCCAGGTTTTCCAATGCCTATCAGAGGAGCAAAGAATCTTCTGCAGAATTCGCCCCGCCCCCAACCCTCCTCCTCCCTGGTAGCCCTGACGCAACTTCCCCTGCACCCAGCCCCAGCCCCAGCCCCAGCCCCAGCCCCAGACACAGACCCAGCCCCAGCCCCAGCCCCAGCCCAGTCCCTCTGGTTCCCTGACATTCGTTTGGGCCACAAGATCAAGGGAGTCAGTCCACCCAGGAGCAGAGGAGAGGATGTCCCTCCAGAATGAGACAGGAAGTGCAGAGGAAATGCGACACCACCTGTCCTAGAAGACAAGGCCAGTCACGGTCGCCTAGCGCTCATTCTAGGCAGTCCACCCACCCATGAGGGGAAACATGGAGAACAAGGAAGCTTCCCTGTCTGAGACACGTATGGAAGCCAAGAAATCCAGGGTCATGAGACCTGCCCAATGAAGCAGAAAGACGTTTGGAGAGAGATACCATCATGACACGGATCTGCAGAAAGTGTGTCCCTGACGGACTGGGAAGTCATCTTTGTTGAAGACATTGGGCCAGAGCGAGAGGCATCCAGGCCCCTGAGAAACAGGTGAGGCAGAGCAAGAGGGAGGATAGAGCAGAGGCCAGAGCCCCGGCAGGATACAGCGCCGTGCCACCACCACGGGCATAAGGGGAGGGCTTCCAAAAGGGTGGCTTGTCCAGAGAGGCCAGCGTTCCAGTGACAGTGACAGGGATGGTTGCCATCTCCCATTCCCGGCTGCTTCTTCTACACGGTATGGTGGTGTGGCTTCATTTCTCAGAGAAGAGCCGTGAAAAGGTACAACCATCTTCTCTGATGTGGTCCTGCTTCCCTACTGCGGGACAAAGAGCTCCTGTGGGGCTCTTTTCCTTGGTTGCTCTGTGGTCATGTTGATCTTAGAAAAGAGGCAGCTCATGATGGGGATGAGATTTCAATTGCTCCGGGACCGATGCATCTCCTCACGTGGGCCAGGCCTTCACACACCCAAAGCGGATCCGCGGCGGCGAAAACGATTGACAGCCGGCCTCATGACCCAGGCAGAGACGCAGAAAGAGGCTCAGCAAAGACAGGCCGACATGCCAGAAATCGCCTTGTGCTGCACAGGGCACATTCAGCCAAAGACACACACGCAGAGGGGCACGCACACACTAACCGACAGAGAGAAGGAAAGAAAGACACAGAGACTGAGAGACAGAGAGAGAAGAGAGGATGGGAGACACACACACACGCGCGCACACATACACGCACACACACACACACAGAAACAGAGTCATACAGCAGAGGCATGGAAACACACCCCCCCAGGCAACCCCTGAGGCTGCGGGGTTCTGCTCTCGACGAGAACGACCCTGGGGTGAGAGAAGAGCCCAGGGGCACGCAGGCCGACCTGTCCTCGAGATGACGGCGGCACGACTTTTGGGGAGACTCACCCCAACAGCGTCCGGGCAGGCCTGAGGCTGGGATGCCGTGCTGCTTCCCCCGGACTCCGCCTGGGGTTTCCTCATCCTGGTCGGCCCTTTGCGACTCCTGGCATCCGGAGACGTTCCCGTCGACCCCGTGGAGAGGTCAGACCGGAGCCTCAGAGCCCCGCCACCCAAGCACTGCCACGGAGGGCTCCTGCTCTGCCAAGCCTCAGGGACGGGTTTCTAAGACAACCGTGGGAAGCACTGTGACGGCAGAAGCCGCTCGCGCCTCGCGCATGCGCATTGGCTGGACCGACTCGCGCTCCGCTCCTGGCAGTCAGGCTGCGTCCCCTTTAAATAATGTCCCCGCTGCGCGGCTGCAGCGAGGCTCCTGCTGCAGCCGCGGCGGCGTGTGGATACGGGGTCCAGCTTGGGACGCCGTGGGAGATGGGGCCGCCGGTGCCCTGTCTCAGGGCCAAACCCCCAGGAGTCCCGCCCTCAGGATCTCCTTGAGCCGACTTCCACGGAGGGAAGGGGAGCTTCAGGACGCCTGCTGTGTTCTGGGGACTCCCGTTCAGATCCGATTTTGGCCCCCTCCCAGTGAGATAGGATGGGCTCACCACATCTGGTGAGGCAGGCAGGGCCTCGCTGCAGCGCAGAATGATCCCATAGGTCTCAAGGCGTAGCGTCAGCTGAAACTTCACTGATCCATCAGCCCTCTGCCTCCCTCCTCCTTCGAAAGAGCAGTGGCCTGCTCCGCTTCTAAAAGCCCTGGGGCTCCGGAAAGCCGACCGCGCTTTACAGGACACGTGCAGGCAGGAACAGGGGCGAATCCGAGGTGGAGACCATGTGACCACGCGTGGCACTGGCGTATCCCACAGCAGATGGTGTGAACGTGTGTCACCGGAGGCATACCGGGAGACGGCGAAACAAACGGTGGTGTCCAGGCATGTGCCAGTGGAAGGGGGGAACAAGTGACCTTTCGGTCAATGCCAAGGGAAATCAAAGGACACCTGGGACTCAGTGGGTGGGGGGCCTGTGCCTGACCCAAGCCAGGTTTTCCAATGCCTATCAGAGGAGGAAAGAATCTTCTGCAGAATTCGCCCCGCCCCCAACCCTCCTCCTCCCTGGTAGCCCTGACGCAACTTCCCCTGCACCCAGCCCCAGCCCCAGCCCCAGACACAGACCCAGACACAGACCCAGCCCCAGCCCCAGCCCCAGCCCAGTCCCTCTGGTTCCCTGACATTCGTTTGGGCCACAAGATCAAGGGAGTCAGTCCACCCAGGAGCAGAGGAGAGGATGTCCCTCCAGAATGAGACAGGAAGTGCAGAGGAAATGCGACACCACCTGTCCTAGAAGACAAGGCCAGTCACGGTCGCCTAGCGCTCATTCTAGGCAGTCCACCCACCCATGAGGGGAAACATGGAGAACAAGGAAGCTTCCCTGTCTGAGACACGTATGGAAGCCAAGAAATCCAGGGTCATGAGACCTGCCCAATGAAGCAGAAAGACGTTTGGAGAGAGATACCATCATGACACGGATCTGCAGAAAGTGTGTCCCTGACGGACTGGGAAGTCATCTTTGTTGAAGACATTGGGCCAGAGCGAGAGGCATCCAGGCCCCTGAGAAACAGGTGAGGCAGAGCAAGAGGGAGGATAGAGCAGAGGCCAGAGCCCCGGCAGGATACAGCGCCGTGCCACCACCACGGGCATAAGGGGAGGGCTTCCAAAAGGGTGGCTTGTCCAGAGAGGCCAGCGTTCCAGTGACAGTGACAGGGATGGTTGCCATCTCCCATTCCCGGCTGCTTCTTCTACACGGTATGGTGGTGTGGCTTCATTTCTCAGAGAAGAGCCGTGAAAAGGTACAACCATCTTCTCTGATGTGGTCCTGCTTCCCTACTGCGGGACAAAGAGCTCCTGTGGGGCTCTTTTCCTTGGTTGCTCTGTGGTCATGTTGATCTTAGAAAAGAGGCAGCTCATGATGGGGATGAGATTTCAATTGCTCCGGGACCGATGCATCTCCTCACGTGGGCCAGGCCTTCACACACCCAAAGCGGATCCGCGGCGGCGAAAACGATTGACAGCCGGCCTCATGACCCAGGCAGAGACGCAGAAAGAGGCTCAGCAAAGACAGGCCGACATGCCAGAAATCGCCTTGTGCTGCACAGGGCACATTCAGCCAAAGACACACACGCAGAGGGGCACGCACACACTAACCGACAGAGAGAGGGAAAGAAAGACACAGAGACTGAGAGACAGAGAGAGAAGAGAGGATGGGAGACACGCACACACGCGCGCACACATACACGCACACACACACAGAAACAGAGTCATACAGCAGAGGCATGGAAACACACCCCCCCCAGGCAACCCCTGAGGCTGCGGGGTTCTGCTCTCGACGAGAACGACCCTGGGGTGAGAGAAGAGCCCAGGGGCACGCAGGCCGACCTGTCCTCGAGATGACGGCGGCACGACTTTTGGGGAGACTCACCCCAACAGCGTCCGGGCAGGCCTGAGGCTGGGATGCCGTGCTGCTTCCCCCGGACTCCGCCTGGGGTTTCCTCATCCTGGTCGGCCCTTTGCGACTCCTGGCATCCGGAGACGTTCCCGTCGACCCCGTGGAGAGGTCAGACCGGAGCCTCAGAGCCCCGCCACCCAAGCACTGCCACAGAGGACTCCTGCTCTGCCAAGCCTCAGGGACGGGTTTCTAAGACAACCGTGGGAAGCACTGTGACGGCAGAAGCCGCTCGCGCCTCGCGCATGCGCATTGGCTGGACCGACTCGCGCTCCGCTCCTGGCAGTCAGGCTGCGTCCCCTTTAAATAATGCCCCCGCTGCGCGGCTGCAGCGAGGCTCCTGCTGCAGCCACAGCGGCGTGTGGATACGGGGTCCAGCTTGGGACGCCGTGGGAGATGGGGCCGCCGGTGCCCTGTCTCAGGGCCAAACCCCCAGGAGTCCCGCCCTCAGGATCTCCTTGAGCCGACTTCCACGGAGGGAAGGGGAGCTTCAGGACGCCTGCTGTGTTCTGGGGACTCCCGTTCAGATCCGATTTTGGCCCCCTCCCAGTGAGATAGGATGGGCTCACCACATCTGGTGAGGCAGGCAGGGCCTCGCTGCAGCGCAGAATGATCCCATAGGTCTCAAGGCGTAGCGTCAGCTGAAACTTCACTGATCCATCAGCCCTCTGCCTCCCTCCTCCTTCGAAAGAGCAGTGGCCTGCTCCGCTTCTAAAAGCCCTGGGGCTCCGGAAAGCCGACCGCGCTTTACAGGACACGTGCAGGCAGGAACAGGGGCGAATCCGAGGTGGAGACCATGTGACCACGCGTGGCACTGGCGTATCCCACAGCAGATGGTGTGAACGTGTGTCACCGGAGGCATACCAGGAGACGGCGAAACAAACGGTGGTGTCCAGGCATGTGCCAGTGGAAGGGGGAAACAAGTGACCTTTCGGTCAATGCCAAGGGAAATCAAAGGACACCTGGGACTCGGTGGGTGGGGGGCCTGTGCCTGACCCAAGCCAGGTTTTCCAATGCCTATCAGAGGAGCAAAGAATCTTCTGCAGAATTCGCCCCGCCCCCAACCCTCCTCCTCCCTGGTAGCCCTGACGCAACTTCCCCTGCACCCAGCCCCAGCCCCAGCCCCAGCCCCAGCCCCAGACACAGACCCAGCCCCAGCCCCAGCCCCAGCCCAGTCCCTCTGGTTCCCTGACATTCGTTTGGGCCACAAGATCAAGGGAGTCAGTCCACCCAGGAGCAGAGGAGAGGATGTCCCTCCAGAATGAGACAGGAAGTGCAGAGGAAATGCGACACCACCTGTCCTAGAAGACAAGGCCAGTCACGGTCGCCTAGCGCTCATTCTAGGCAGTCCACCCACCCATGAGGGGAAACATGGAGAACAAGGAAGCTTCCCTGTCTGAGACACGTATGGAAGCCAAGAAATCCAGGGTCATGAGACCTGCCCAATGAAGCAGAAAGACGTTTGGAGAGAGATACCATCATGACACGGATCTGCAGAAAGTGTGTCCCTGACGGACTGGGAAGTCATCTTTGTTGAAGACATTGGGCCAGAGCGAGAGGCATCCAGGCCCCTGAGAAACAGGTGAGGCAGAGCAAGAGGGAGGATAGAGCAGAGGCCAGAGCCCCGGCAGGATACAGCGCCGTGCCACCACCACGGGCATAAGGGGAGGGCTTCCAAAAGGGTGGCTTGTCCAGAGAGGCCAGCGTTCCAGTGACAGTGACAGGGATGGTTGCCATCTCCCATTCCCGGCTGCTTCTTCTACACGGTATGGTGGTGTGGCTTCATTTCTCAGAGAAGAGCCGTGAAAAGGTACAACCATCTTCTCTGATGTGGTCCTGCTTCCCTACTGCGGGACAAAGAGCTCCTGTGGGGCTCTTTTCCTTGGTTGCTGTGTGGTCATGTTGATCTTAGAAAAGAGGCAGCTCATGATGGGGATGAGATTTCAATTGCTCCGGGACCGATGCATCTCCTCACGTGGGCCAGGCCTTCACACACCCAAAGCGGATCCGCGGCGGCGAAAACGATTGACAGCCGGCCTCATGACCCAGGCAGAGACGCAGAAAGAGGCTCAGCAAAGACAGGCCGACATGCCAGAAATCGCCTTGTGCTGCACAGGGCACATTCAGCCAAAGACACACACGCAGAGGGGCACGCACACACTAACCGACAGAGAGAAGGAAAGAAAGACACAGAGACTGAGAGACAGAGAGAGAAGAGAGGATGGGAGACACACACACACGCGCGCACACATACACGCACACACACACACACAGAAACAGAGTCATACAGCAGAGGCATGGAAACACACCCCCCCAGGCAACCCCTGAGGCTGCGGGGTTCTGCTCTCGACGAGAACGACCCTGGGGTGAGAGAAGAGCCCAGGGGCACGCAGGCCGACCTGTCCTCGAGATGACGGCGGCACGACTTTTGGGGAGACTCACCCCAACAGCGTCCGGGCAGGCCTGAGGCTGGGATGCCGTGCTGCTTCCCCCGGACTCCGCCTGGGGTTTCCTCATCCTGGTCGGCCCTTTGCGACTCCTGGCATCCGGAGACGTTCCCGTCGACCCCGTGGAGAGGTCAGACCGGAGCCTCAGAGCCCCGCCACCCAAGCACTGCCACGGAGGGCTCCTGCTCTGCCAAGCCTCAGGGACGGGTTTCTAAGACAACCGTGGGAAGCACTGTGACGGCAGAAGCCGCTCGCGCCTCGCGCATGCGCATTGGCTGGACCGACTCGCGCTCCGCTCCTGGCAGTCAGGCTGCGTCCCCTTTAAATAATGTCCCCGCTGCGCGGCTGCAGCGAGGCTCCTGCTGCAGCCGCGGCGGCGTGTGGATACGGGGTCCAGCTTGGGACGCCGTGGGAGATGGGGCCGCCGGTGCCCTGTCTCAGGGCCAAACCCCCAGGAGTCCCGCCCTCAGGATCTCCTTGAGCCGACTTCCACGGAGGGAAGGGGAGCTTCAGGACGCCTGCTGTGTTCTGGGGACTCCCGTTCAGATCCGATTTTGGCCCCCTCCCAGTGAGATAGGATGGGCTCACCACATCTGGTGAGGCAGGCAGGGCCTCGCTGCAGCGCAGAATGATCCCATAGGTCTCAAGGCGTAGCGTCAGCTGAAACTTCACTGATCCATCAGCCCTCTGCCTCCCTCCTCCTTCGAAAGAGCAGTGGCCTGCTCCGCTTCTAAAAGCCCTGGGGCTCCGGAAAGCCGACCGCGCTTTACAGGACACGTGCAGGCAGGAACAGGGGCGAATCCGAGGTGGAGACCATGTGACCACGCGTGGCACTGGCGTATCCCACAGCAGATGGTGTGAACGTGTGTCACCGGAGGCATACCGGGAGACGGCGAAACAAACGGTGGTGTCCAGGCATGTGCCAGTGGAAGGGGGGAACAAGTGACCTTTCGGTCAATGCCAAGGGAAATCAAAGGACACCTGGGACTCAGTGGGTGGGGGGCCTGTGCCTGACCCAAGCCAGGTTTTCCAATGCCTATCAGAGGAGGAAAGAATCTTCTGCAGAATTCGCCCCGCCCCCAACCCTCCTCCTCCCTGGTAGCCCTGACGCAACTTCCCCTGCACCCAGCCCCAGCCCCAGCCCCAGACACAGACCCAGACACAGACACAGACCCAGCCCCAGCCCCAGCCCCAGCCCAGTCCCTCTGGTTCCCTGACATTCGTTTGGGCCACAAGATCAAGGGAGTCAGTCCACCCAGGAGCAGAGGAGAGGATGTCCCTCAAGAATGAGACAGGAAGTGCAGAGGAAATGCGACACCACCTGTCCTAGAAGACAAGGCCAGTCACGGTCGCCTAGCGCTCATTCTAGGCAGTCCACCCACCCATGAGGGGAAACATGGAGAACAAGGAAGCTTCCCTGTCTGAGACACGTATGGAAGCCAAGAAATCCAGGGTCATGAGACCTGCCCAATGAAGCAGAAAGACGTTTGGAGAGAGATACCATCATGACACGGATCTGCAGGAAGTGTGTCCCTGACGGACTGGGAAGTCATCTTTGTTGAAGACATTGGGCCAGAGCGAGAGGCATCCAGGCCCCTGAGAAACAGGTGAGGCAGAGCAAGAGGGAGGATAGAGCAGAGGCCAGAGCCCCGGCAGGATACAGCGCCGTGCCACCACCACGGGCATAAGGGGAGGGCTTCCAAAAGGGTGGCTTGTCCAGAGAGGCCAGCATTCCAGTGACAGTGACAGGGATGGTTGCCATCTCCCATTCCCGGCTGCTTCTTCTACACGGTATGGTGGTGTGGCTTCATTTCTCAGAGAAGAGCCGTGAAAAGGTACAACCATCTTCTCTGATGTGGTCCTGCTTCCCTACTGCGGGACAAAGAGCTCCTGTGGGGCTCTTTTCCTTGGTTGCTGTGTGGTCATGTTGATCTTAGAAAAGAGGCAGCTCATGATGGGGATGAGATTTCAATTGCTCCGGGACCGATGCATCTCCTCACGTGGGCCAGGCCTTCACACACCCAAAGCGGATCCGCGGCGGCGAAAACGATTGACAGCCGGCCTCATGACCCAGGCAGAGACGCAGAAAGAGGCTCAGCAAAGACAGGCCGACATGCCAGAAATCGCCTTGTGCTGCACAGGGCACATTCAGCCAAAGACACACACGCAGAGGGGCACGCACACACTAACCGACAGAGAGAGGGAAAGAAAGACACAGAGACTGAGAGACAGAGAGAGAAGAGAGGATGGGAGACACGCACACACGCGCGCACACATACACGCACACACACACAGAAACAGAGTCATACAGCAGAGGCATGGAAACACACCCCCCCCAGGCAACCCCTGAGGCTGCGGGGTTCTGCTCTCGACGAGAACGACCCTGGGGTGAGAGAAGAGCCCAGGGGCACGCAGGCCGACCTGTCCTCGAGATGACGGCGGCACGACTTTTGGGGAGACTCACCCCAACAGCGTCCGGGCAGGCCTGAGGCTGGGATGCCGTGCTGCTTCCCCCGGACTCCGCCTGGGGTTTCCTCATCCTGGTCGGCCCTTTGCGACTCCTGGCATCCGGAGACGTTCCCGTCGACCCCGTGGAGAGGTCAGACCGGAGCCTCAGAGCCCCGCCACCCAAGCACTGCCACAGAGGACTCCTGCTCTGCCAAGCCTCAGGGACGGGTTTCTAAGACAACCGTGGGAAGCACTGTGACGGCAGAAGCCGCTCGCGCCTCGCGCATGCGCATTGGCTGGACCGACTCGCGCTCCGCTCCTGGCAGTCAGGCTGCGTCCCCTTTAAATAATGCCCCCGCTGCGCGGCTGCAGCGAGGCTCCTGCTGCAGCCACAGCGGCGTGTGGATACGGGGTCCAGCTTGGGACGCCGTGGGAGATGGGGCCGCCGGTGCCCTGTCTCAGGGCCAAACCCCCAGGAGTCCCGCCCTCAGGATCTCCTTGAGCCGACTTCCACGGAGGGAAGGGGAGCTTCAGGACGCCTGCTGTGTTCTGGGGACTCCCGTTCAGATCCGATTTTGGCCCCCTCCCAGTGAGATAGGATGGGCTCACCACATCTGGTGAGGCAGGCAGGGCCTCGCTGCAGCGCAGAATGATCCCATAGGTCTCAAGGCGTAGCGTCAGCTGAAACTTCACTGATCCATCAGCCCTCTGCCTCCCTCCTCCTTCGAAAGAGCAGTGGCCTGCTCCGCTTCTAAAAGCCCTGGGGCTCCGGAAAGCCGACCGCGCTTTACAGGACACGTGCAGGCAGGAACAGGGGCGAATCCGAGGTGGAGACCATGTGACCACGCGTGGCACTGGCGTATCCCACAGCAGATGGTGTGAACGTGTGTCACCGGAGGCATACCAGGAGACGGCGAAACAAACGGTGGTGTCCAGGCATGTGCCAGTGGAAGGGGGAAACAAGTGACCTTTCGGTCAATGCCAAGGGAAATCAAAGGACACCTGGGACTCGGTGGGTGGGGGGCCTGTGCCTGACCCAAGCCAGGTTTTCCAATGCCTATCAGAGGAGCAAAGAATCTTCTGCAGAATTCGCCCCGCCCCCAACCCTCCTCCTCCCTGGTAGCCCTGACGCAACTTCCCCTGCACCCAGCCCCAGCCCCAGCCCCAGCCCCAGCCCCAGACACAGACCCAGCCCCAGCCCCAGCCCCAGCCCAGTCCCTCTGGTTCCCTGACATTCGTTTGGGCCACAAGATCAAGGGAGTCAGTCCACCCAGGAGCAGAGGAGAGGATGTCCCTCCAGAATGAGACAGGAAGTGCAGAGGAAATGCGACACCACCTGTCCTAGAAGACAAGGCCAGTCACGGTCGCCTAGCGCTCATTCTAGGGAGTCCACCCACCCATGAGGGGAAACATGGAGAACAAGGAAGCTTCCCTGTCTGAGACACGTATGGAAGCCAAGAAATCCAGGGTCATGAGACCTGCCCAATGAAGCAGAAAGACGTTTGGAGAGAGATACCATCATGACACGGATCTGCAGAAAGTGTGTCCCTGACGGACTGGGAAGTCATCTTTGTTGAAGACATTGGGCCAGAGCGAGAGGCATCCAGGCCCCTGAGAAACAGGTGAGGCAGAGCAAGAGGGAGGATAGAGCAGAGGCCAGAGCCCCGGCAGGATACAGCGCCGTGCCACCACCACGGGCATAAGGGGAGGGCTTCCAAAAGGGTGGCTTGTCCAGAGAGGCCAGCGTTCCAGTGACAGTGACAGGGATGGTTGCCATCTCCCATTCCCGGCTGCTTCTTCTACACGGTATGGTGGTGTGGCTTCATTTCTCAGAGAAGAGCCGTGAAAAGGTACAACCATCTTCTCTGATGTGGTCCTGCTTCCCTACTGCGGGACAAAGAGCTCCTGTGGGGCTCTTTTCCTTGGTTGCTGTGTGGTCATGTTGATCTTAGAAAAGAGGCAGCTCATGATGGGGATGAGATTTCAATTGCTCCGGGACCGATGCATCTCCTCACGTGGGCCAGGCCTTCACACACCCAAAGCGGATCCGCGGCGGCGAAAACGATTGACAGCCGGCCTCATGACCCAGGCAGAGACGCAGAAAGAGGCTCAGCAAAGACAGGCCGACATGCCAGAAATCGCCTTGTGCTGCACAGGGCACATTCAGCCAAAGACACACACGCAGAGGGGCACGCACACACTAACCGACAGAGAGAAGGAAAGAAAGACACAGAGACTGAGAGACAGAGAGAGAAGAGAGGATGGGAGACACACACACACGCGCGCACACATACACGCACACACACACACACAGAAACAGAGTCATACAGCAGAGGCATGGAAACACACCCCCCCAGGCAACCCCTGAGGCTGCGGGGTTCTGCGCTCGACGAGAACGACCCTGGGGTGAGAGAAGAGCCCAGGGGCACGCAGGCCGACCTGTCCTCGAGATGACGGCGGCACGACTTTTGGGGAGACTCACCCCAACAGCGTCCGGGCAGGCCTGAGGCTGGGATGCCGTGCTGCTTCCCCCGGACTCCGCCTGGGGTTTCCTCATCCTGGTCGGCCCTTTGCGACTCCTGGCATCCGGAGACGTTCCCGTCGACCCCGTGGAGAGGTCAGACCGGAGCCTCAGAGCCCCGCCACCCAAGCACTGCCACGGAGGGCTCCTGCTCTGCCAAGCCTCAGGGACGGGTTTCTAAGACAACCGTGGGAAGCACTGTGACGGCAGAAGCCGCTCGCGCCTCGCGCATGCGCATTGGCTGGACCGACTCGCGCTCCGCTCCTGGCAGTCAGGCTGCGTCCCCTTTAAATAATGTCCCCGCTGCGCGGCTGCAGCGAGGCTCCTGCTGCAGCCGCGGCGGCGTGTGGATACGGGGTCCAGCTTGGGACGCCGTGGGAGATGGGGCCGCCGGTGCCCTGTCTCAGGGCCAAACCCCCAGGAGTCCCGCCCTCAGGATCTCCTTGAGCCGACTTCCACGGAGGGAAGGGGAGCTTCAGGACGCCTGCTGTGTTCTGGGGACTCCCGTTCAGATCCGATTTTGGCCCCCTCCCAGTGAGATAGGATGGGCTCACCACATCTGGTGAGGCAGGCAGGGCCTCGCTGCAGCGCAGAATGATCCCATAGGTCTCAAGGCGTAGCGTCAGCTGAAACTTCACTGATCCATCAGCCCTCTGCCTCCCTCCTCCTTCGAAAGAGCAGTGGCCTGCTCCGCTTCTAAAAGCCCTGGGGCTCCGGAAAGCCGACCGCGCTTTACAGGACACGTGCAGGCAGGAACAGGGGCGAATCCGAGGTGGAGACCATGTGACCACGCGTGGCACTGGCGTATCCCACAGCAGATGGTGTGAACGTGTGTCACCGGAGGCATACCGGGAGACGGCGAAACAAACGGTGGTGTCCAGGCATGTGCCAGTGGAAGGGGGGAACAAGTGACCTTTCGGTCAATGCCAAGGGAAATCAAAGGACACCTGGGACTCGGTGGGTGGGGGGCCTGTGCCTGACCCAAGCCAGGTTTTCCAATGCCTATCAGAGGAGCAAAGAATCTTCTGCAGAATTCGCCCCGCCCCCAACCCTCCTCCTCCCTGGTAGCCCTGACGCAACTTCCCCTGCACCCAGCCCCAGCCCCAGCCCCAGCCCCAGCCCCAGACACAGACCCAGCCCCAGCCCCAGCCCCAGCCCAGTCCCTCTGGTTCCCTGACATTCGTTTGGGCCACAAGATCAAGGGAGTCAGTCCACCCAGGAGCAGAGGAGAGGATGTCCCTCCAGAATGAGACAGGAAGTGCAGAGGAAATGCGACACCACCTGTCCTAGAAGACAAGGCCAGTCACGGTCGCCTAGCGCTCATTCTAGGCAGTCCACCCACCCATGAGGGGAAACATGGAGAACAAGGAAGCTTCCCTGTCTGAGACACGTATGGAAGCCAAGAAATCCAGGGTCATGAGACCTGCCCAATGAAGCAGAAAGACGTTTGGAGAGAGATACCATCATGACACGGATCTGCAGGAAGTGTGTCCCTGACGGACTGGGAAGTCATCTTTGTTGAAGACATTGGGCCAGAGCGAGAGGCATCCAGGCCCCTGAGAAACAGGTGAGGCAGAGCAAGAGGGAGGATAGAGCAGAGGCCAGAGCCCCGGCAGGATACAGCGCCGTGCCACCACCACGGGCATAAGGGGAGGGCTTCCAAAAGGGTGGCTTGTCCAGAGAGGCCAGCATTCCAGTGACAGTGACAGGGATGGTTGCCATCTCCCATTCCCGGCTGCTTCTTCTACACGGTATGGTGGTGTGGCTTCATTTCTCAGAGAAGAGCCGTGAAAAGGTACAACCATCTTCTCTGATGTGGTCCTGCTTCCCTACTGCGGGACAAAGAGCTCCTGTGGGGCTCTTTTCCTTGGTTGCTGTGTGGTCATGTTGATCTTAGAAAAGAGGCAGCTCATGATGGGGATGAGATTTCAATTGCTCCGGGACCGATGCATCTCCTCACGTGGGCCAGGCCTTCACACACCCAAAGCGGATCCGCGGCGGCGAAAACGATTGACAGCCGGCCTCATGACCCAGGCAGAGACGCAGAAAGAGGCTCAGCAAAGACAGGCCGACATGCCAGAAATCGCCTTGTGCTGCACAGGGCACATTCAGCCAAAGACACACACGCAGAGGGGCACGCACACACTAACCGACAGAGAGAGGGAAAGAAAGACACAGAGACTGAGAGACAGAGAGAGAAGAGAGGATGGGAGACACGCACACACGCGCGCACACATACACGCACACACACACAGAAACAGAGTCATACAGCAGAGGCATGGAAACACACCCCCCCCAGGCAACCCCTGAGGCTGCGGGGTTCTGCTCTCGACGAGAACGACCCTGGGGTGAGAGAAGAGCCCAGGGGCACGCAGGCCGACCTGTCCTCGAGATGACGGCGGCACGACTTTTGGGGAGACTCACCCCAACAGCGTCCGGGCAGGCCTGAGGCTGGGATGCCGTGCTGCTTCCCCCGGACTCCGCCTGGGGTTTCCTCATCCTGGTCGGCCCTTTGCGACTCCTGGCATCCGGAGACGTTCCCGTCGACCCCGTGGAGAGGTCAGACCGGAGCCTCAGAGCCCCGCCACCCAAGCACTGCCACAGAGGACTCCTGCTCTGCCAAGCCTCAGGGACGGGTTTCTAAGACAACCGTGGGAAGCACTGTGACGGCAGAAGCCGCTCGCGCCTCGCGCATGCGCATTGGCTGGACCGACTCGCGCTCCGCTCCTGGCAGTCAGGCTGCGTCCCCTTTAAATAATGCCCCCGCTGCGCGGCTGCAGCGAGGCTCCTGCTGCAGCCACAGCGGCGTGTGGATACGGGGTCCAGCTTGGGACGCCGTGGGAGATGGGGCCGCCGGTGCCCTGTCTCAGGGCCAAACCCCCAGGAGTCCCGCCCTCAGGATCTCCTTGAGCCGACTTCCACGGAGGGAAGGGGAGCTTCAGGACGCCTGCTGTGTTCTGGGGACTCCCGTTCAGATCCGATTTTGGCCCCCTCCCAGTGAGATAGGATGGGCTCACCACATCTGGTGAGGCAGGCAGGGCCTCGCTGCAGCGCAGAATGATCCCATAGGTCTCAAGGCGTAGCGTCAGCTGAAACTTCACTGATCCATCAGCCCTCTGCCTCCCTCCTCCTTCGAAAGAGCAGTGGCCTGCTCCGCTTCTAAAAGCCCTGGGGCTCCGGAAAGCCGACCGCGCTTTACAGGACACGTGCAGGCAGGAACAGGGGCGAATCCGAGGTGGAGACCATGTGACCACGCGTGGCACTGGCGTATCCCACAGCAGATGGTGTGAACGTGTGTCACCGGAGGCATACCAGGAGACGGCGAAACAAACGGTGGTGTCCAGGCATGTGCCAGTGGAAGGGGGAAACAAGTGACCTTTCGGTCAATGCCAAGGGAAATCAAAGGACACCTGGGACTCGGTGGGTGGGGGGCCTGTGCCTGACCCAAGCCAGGTTTTCCAATGCCTATCAGAGGAGCAAAGAATCTTCTGCAGAATTCGCCCCGCCCCCAACCCTCCTCCTCCCTGGTAGCCCTGACGCAACTTCCCCTGCACCCAGCCCCAGCCCCAGCCCCAGCCCCAGCCCCAGACACAGACCCAGCCCCAGCCCCAGCCCCAGCCCAGTCCCTCTGGTTCCCTGACATTCGTTTGGGCCACAAGATCAAGGGAGTCAGTCCACCCAGGAGCAGAGGAGAGGATGTCCCTCCAGAATGAGACAGGAAGTGCAGAGGAAATGCGACACCACCTGTCCTAGAAGACAAGGCCAGTCACGGTCGCCTAGCGCTCATTCTAGGCAGTCCACCCACCCATGAGGGGAAACATGGAGAACAAGGAAGCTTCCCTGTCTGAGACACGTATGGAAGCCAAGAAATCCAGGGTCATGAGACCTGCCCAATGAAGCAGAAAGACGTTTGGAGAGAGATACCATCATGACACGGATCTGCAGAAAGTGTGTCCCTGACGGACTGGGAAGTCATCTTTGTTGAAGACATTGGGCCAGAGCGAGAGGCATCCAGGCCCCTGAGAAACAGGTGAGGCAGAGCAAGAGGGAGGATAGAGCAGAGGCCAGAGCCCCGGCAGGATACAGCGCCGTGCCACCACCACGGGCATAAGGGGAGGGCTTCCAAAAGGGTGGCTTGTCCAGAGAGGCCAGCGTTCCAGTGACAGTGACAGGGATGGTTGCCATCTCCCATTCCCGGCTGCTTCTTCTACACGGTATGGTGGTGTGGCTTCATTTCTCAGAGAAGAGCCGTGAAAAGGTACAACCATCTTCTCTGATGTGGTCCTGCTTCCCTACTGCGGGACAAAGAGCTCCTGTGGGGCTCTTTTCCTTGGTTGCTCTGTGGTCATGTTGATCTTAGAAAAGAGGCAGCTCATGATGGGGATGAGATTTCAATTGCTCCGGGACCGATGCATCTCCTCACGTGGGCCAGGCCTTCACACACCCAAAGCGGATCCGCGGCGGCGAAAACGATTGACAGCCGGCCTCATGACCCAGGCAGAGACGCAGAAAGAGGCTCAGCAAAGACAGGCCGACATGCCAGAAATCGCCTTGTGCTGCACAGGGCACATTCAGCCAAAGACACACACGCAGAGGGGCACGCACACACTAACCGACAGAGAGAGGGAAAGAAAGACACAGAGACTGAGAGACAGAGAGAGAAGAGAGGATGGGAGACACGCACACACGCGCGCACACATACACGCACACACACACACACAGAAACAGAGTCATACAGCAGAGGCATGGAAACACACCCCCCCAGGCAACCCCTGAGGCTGCGGGGTTCTGCTCTCGACGAGAACGACCCTGGGGTGAGAGAACAGCCCAGGGGCACGCAGGCCGACCTGTCCTCGAGATGACGGCGGCACGACTTTTGGGGAGACTCACCCCAACAGCGTCCGGGCAGGCCTGAGGCTGGGATGCCGTGCTGCTTCCCCCGGACTCCGCCTGGGGTTTCCTCATCCTGGTCGGCCCTTTGCGACTCCTGGCATCCGGAGACGTTCCCGTCGACCCCGTGGAGAGGTCAGACCGGAGCCTCAGAGCCCCGCCACCCAAGCACTGCCACGGAGGGCTCCTGCTCTGCCAAGCCTCAGGGACGGGTTTCTAAGACAACCGTGGGAAGCACTGTGACGGCAGAAGCCGCTCGCGCCTCGCGCATGCGCATTGGCTGGACCGACTCGCGCTCCGCTCCTGGCAGTCAGGCTGCGTCCCCTTTAAATAATGCCCCCGCTGCGCGGCTGCAGCGAGGCTCCTGCTGCAGCCGCGGCGGCGTGTGGATACGGGGTCCAGCTTGGGACGCCGTGGGAGATGGGGCCGCCGGTGCCCTGTCTCAGGGCCAAACCCCCAGGAGTCCCGCCCTCAGGATCTCCTTGAGCCGACTTCCACGGAGGGAAGGGGAGCTTCAGGACGCCTGCTGTGTTCTGGGGACTCCCGTTCAGATCCGATTTTGGCCCCCTCCCAGTGAGATAGGATGGGCTCACCACATCTGGTGAGGCAGGCAGGGCCTCGCTGCAGCGCAGAATGATCCCATAGGTCTCAAGGCGTAGCGTCAGCTGAAACTTCACTGATCCATCAGCCCTCTGCCTCCCTCCTCCTTCGAAAGAGCAGTGGCCTGCTCCGCTTCTAAAAGCCCTGGGGCTCCGGAAAGCCGACCGCGCTTTACAGGACACGTGCAGGCAGGAACAGGGGCGAATCCGAGGTGGAGACCATGTGACCACGCGTGGCACTGGCGTATCCCACAGCAGATGGTGTGAACGTGTGTCACCGGAGGCATACCGGGAGACGGCGAAACAAACGGTGGTGTCCAGGCATGTGCCAGTGGAAGGGGGGAACAAGTGACCTTTCGGTCAATGCCAAGGGAAATCAAAGGACACCTGGGACTCGGTGGGTGGGGGGCCTGTGCCTGACCCAAGCCAGGTTTTCCAATGCCTATCAGAGGAGCAAAGAATCTTCTGCAGAATTCGCCCCGCCCCCAACCCTCCTCCTCCCTGGTAGCCCTGACGCAACTTCCCCTGCACCCAGCCCCAGTCCCAGCCCCAGCCCCAGCCCCAGACACAGACCCAGCCCCAGCCCCAGCCCCAGCCCAGTCCCTCTGGTTCCCTGACATTCGTTTGGGCCACAAGATCAAGGGAGTCAGTCCACCCAGGAGCAGAGGAGAGGATGTCCCTCCAGAATGAGACAGGAAGTGCAGAGGAAATGCGACACCACCTGTCCTAGAAGACAAGGCCAGTCACGGTCGCCTAGCGCTCATTCTAGGCAGTCCACCCACCCATGAGGGGAAACATGGAGAACAAGGAAGCTTCCCTGTCTGAGACACGTATGGAAGCCAAGAAATCCAGGGTCATGAGACCTGCCCAATGAAGCAGAAAGACGTTTGGAGAGAGATACCATCATGACACGGATCTGCAGGAAGTGTGTCCCTGACGGACTGGGAAGTCATCTTTGTTGAAGACATTGGGCCAGAGCGAGAGGCATCCAGGCCCCTGAGAAACAGGTGAGGCAGAGCAAGAGGGAGGATAGAGCAGAGGCCAGAGCCCCGGCAGGATACAGCGCCGTGCCACCACCACGGGCATAAGGGGAGGGCTTCCAAAAGGGTGGCTTGTCCAGAGAGGCCAGCGTTCCAGTGACAGTGACAGGGATTGTTGCCATCTCCCATTCCCGGCTGCTTCTTCTACACGGTATGGTGGTGTGGCTTCATTTCTCAGAGAAGAGCCGTGAAAAGGTACAACCATCTTCTCTGATGTGGTCCTGCTTCCCTACTGCGGGACAAAGAGCTCCTGTGGGGCTCTTTTCCTTGGTTGCTGTGTGGTCATGTTGATCTTAGAAAAGAGGCAGCTCATGATGGGGATGAGATTTCAATTGCTCCGGGACCGATGCATCTCCTCACGTGGGCCAGGCCTTCACACACCCAAAGCGGATCCGCGGCGGCGAAAACGATTGACAGCCGGCCTCATGACCCAGGCAGAGACGCAGAAAGAGGCTCAGCAAAGACAGGCCGACATGCCAGAAATCGCCTTGTGCTGCACAGGGCACATTCAGCCAAAGACACACACGCAGAGGGGCACGCACACACTAACCGACAGAGAGAGGGAAAGAAAGACACAGAGACTGAGAGACAGAGAGAGAAGAGAGGATGGGAGACACGCACACACGCGCGCACACATACACGCACACACACACACACAGAAACAGAGTCATACAGCAGAGGCATGGAAACACACCACCCCCAGGCAACCCCTGAGGCTGCGGGGTTCTGCTCTCGACGAGAACGACCCTGGGGTGAGAGAAGAGCCCAGGGGCACGCAGGCCGACCTGTCCTCGAGATGACGGCGGCACGACTTTTGGGGAGACTCACCCCAACAGCGTCCGGGCAGGCCTGAGGCTGGGATGCCGTGCTGCTTCCCCCGGACTCCGCCTAGGGTTTCCTCGTCCTGGTCGGCCCTTTGCGACTCCTGGCATCCGGAGACGTTCCCGTCCACCCCGTGGAGAGGTCAGACCGGAGCCTCAGAGCCCCGCCACCCAAGCACTGCCACGGAGGGCTCCTGCTCTGCCAAGCCTCAGGGACGGGTTTCTAAGACAACCGTGGGAAGCACTGTGACGGCAGAAGCCGCTCGCGCCTCGCGCATGCGCATTGGCTGGACCGACTCGCGCTCCGCTCCTGGCAGTCAGGCTGCGTCCCCTTTAAATAATGCCCCCGCTGCGCGGCTGCAGCGAGGCTCCTGCTGCAGCCGCGACGGCGTGTGGATACGGGGTCCAGCTTGGGACGCCGTGGGAGATGGGGCCGCCGGTGCCCTGTCTCAGGGCCAAACCCCCAGGAGTCCCGCCCTCAGGATCTCCTTGAGCCGACTTCCACGGAGGGAAGGGGAGCTTCAGGACGCCTGCTGTGTTCTGGGGACTCCCGTTCAGATCCGATTTTGGCCCCCTCCCAGTGAGATAGGATGGGCTCACCACATCTGGTGAGGCAGGCAGGGCCTCGCTGCAGCGCAGAATGATCCCATAGGTCTCAAGGCGTAGCGTCAGCTGAAACTTCACTGATCCATCAGCCCTCTGCCTCCCTCCTCCTTCGAAAGAGCAGTGGCCTGCTCCGCTTCTAAAAGCCCTGGGGCTCCGGAAAGCCGACCGCGCTTTACAGGACACGTGCAGGCAGGAACAGGGGCGAATCCGAGGTGGAGACCATGTGACCACGCGTGGCACTGGCGTATCCCACAGCAGATGGTGTGAACGTGTGTCACCGGAGGCATACCGGGAGACGGCGAAACAAACGGTGGTGTCCAGGCATGTGCCAGTGGAAGGGGGGAACAAGTGACCTTTCGGTCAATGCCAAGGGAAATCAAAGGACACCTGGGACTCGGTGGGTGGGGGGCCTGTGCCTGACCCAAGCCAGGTTTTCCAATGCCTATCAGAGGAGCAAAGAATCTTCTGCAGAATTCGCCCCGCCCCCAACCCTCCTCCTCCCTGGTAGCCCTGACGCAACTTCCCCTGCACCCAGCCCCAGCCCCAGCCCCAGCCCCAGCCCCAGCCCCAGCCCCAGCCCCAGCCCCAGCCCCAGCCCAGTCCCTCTGGTTCCCTGACATTCGTTTGGGCCACAAGATCAAGGGAGTCAGTCCACCCAGGAGCAGAGGAGAGGATGTCCCTCCAGAATGAGACAGGAAGTGCAGAGGAAATGCGACACCACCTGTCCTAGAAGACAAGGCCAGTCACGGTCGCCTAGCGCTCATTCTAGGCAGTCCACCCACCCATGAGGGGAAACATGGAGAACAAGGAAGCTTCCCTGTCTGAGACACGTATGGAAGCCAAGAAATCCAGGGTCATGAGACCTGCCCAATGAAGCAGAAAGACGTTTGGAGAGAGATACCATCATGACACGGATCTGCAGAAAGTGTGTCCCTGACGGACTGGGAAGTCATCTTTGTTGAAGACATTGGGCCAGAGCGAGAGGCATCCAGGCCCCTGAGAAACAGGTGAGGCAGAGCAAGAGGGAGGATAGAGCAGAGGCCAGAGCCCCGGCAGGATACAGCGCCGTGCCACCACCACGGGCATAAGGGGAGGGCTTCCAAAAGGGTGGCTTGTCCAGAGAGGCCAGCGTTCCAGTGACAGTGACAGGGATGGTTGCCATCTCCCATTCCCGGCTGCTTCTTCTACACGGTATGGTGGTGTGGCTTCATTTCTCAGAGAAGAGCCGTGAAAAGGTACAACCATCTTCTCTGATGTGGTCCTGCTTCCCTACTGCGGGACAAAGAGCTCCTGTGGGGCTCTTTTCCTTGGTTGCTGTGTGGTCATGTTGATCTTAGAAAAGAGGCAGCTCATGATGGGGATGAGATTTCAATTGCTCCGGGACCGATGCATCTCCTCACGTGGGCCAGGCCTTCACACACCCAAAGCGGATCCGCGGCGGCGAAAACGATTGACAGCCGGCCTCATGACCCAGGCAGAGACGCAGAAAGAGGCTCAGCAAAGACAGGCCGACATGCCAGAAATCGCCTTGTGCTGCACAGGGCACATTCAGCCAAAGACACACACGCAGAGGGGCACGCACACACTAACCGACAGAGAGAAGGAAAGAAAGACACAGAGACTGAGAGACAGAGAGAGAAGAGAGGATGGGAGACACACACACACGCGCGCACACATACACGCACACACACACACACAGAAACAGAGTCATACAGCAGAGGCATGGAAACACACCCCCCCAGGCAACCCCTGAGGCTGCGGGGTTCTGCTCTCGACGAGAACGACCCTGGGGTGAGAGAAGAGCCCAGGGGC
Organism: Pongo pygmaeus; assembly: GCF_028885625.2. Taxonomy (NCBI): domain Eukaryota; kingdom Metazoa; phylum Chordata; class Mammalia; order Primates; family Hominidae; genus Pongo; species Pongo pygmaeus. Next base: position 24,248,818 of record NC_072392.2, on the reverse strand, counting down.
ACGCAGGCCGACCTGTCCTCGAGATGACGGCGGCACGACTTTTGGGGAGACTCACCCCAACAGCGTCCGGGCAGGCCTGAGGCTGGGATGCCGTGCTGCTTCCCCCGGACTCCGCCTGGGGTTTCCTCATCCTGGTCGGCCCTTTGCGACTCCTGGCATCCGGAGACGTTCCCGTCGACCCCGTGGAGAGGTCAGACCGGAGCCTCAGAGCCCCGCCACCCAAGCACTGCCACGGAGGGCTCCTGCTCTGCCAAGCCTCAGGGACGGGTTTCTAAGACAACCGTGGGAAGCACTGTGACGGCAGAAGCCGCTCGCGCCTCGCGCATGCGCATTGGCTGGACCGACTCGCGCTCCGCTCCTGACAGTCAGGCTGCGTCCCCTTTAAATAATGTCCCCGCTGCGCGGCTGCAGCGAGGCTCCTGCTGCAGCCGCGGCGGCGTGTGGATACGGGGTCCAGCTTGGGACGCCGTGGGAGATGGGGCCGCCGGTGCCCTGTCTCAGGGCCAAACCCCCAGGAGTCCCGCCCTCAGGATCTCCTTGAGCCGACTTCCACGGAGGGAAGGGGAGCTTCAGGACGCCTGCTGTGTTCTGGGGACTCCCGTTCAGATCCGATTTTGGCCCCCTCCCAGTGAGATAGGATGGGCTCACCACATCTGGTGAGGCAGGCAGGGCCTCGCTGCAGCGCAGAATGATCCCATAGGTCTCAAGGCGTAGCGTCAGCTGAAACTTCACTGATCCATCAGCCCTCTGCCTCCCTCCTCCTTCGAAAGAGCAGTGGCCTGCTCCGCTTCTAAAAGCCCTGGGGCTCCGGAAAGCCGACCGCGCTTTACAGGACACGTGCAGGCAGGAACAGGGGCGAATCCGAGGTGGAGACCATGTGACCACGCGTGGCACTGGCGTATCCCACAGCAGATGGTGTGAACGTGTGTCACCGGAGGCACACCGGGAGACGGCGAAACAAACGGTGGTGTCCAGGCATGTGCCAGTGGAAGGGGGGAACAAGTGACCTTTCGGTCAATGCCAAGGGAAATCAAAGGACACCTGGGACTCAGTGGGTGGGGGGCCTGTGCCTGACCCAAGCCAGGTTTTCCAATGCCTATCAGAGGAGGAAAGAATCTTCTGCAGAATTCGCCCCGCCCCCAACCCTCCTCCTCCCTGGTAGCCCTGACGCAACTTCCCCTGCACCCAGCCCCAGCCCCAGCCCCAGACACAGACCCAGACACAGACACAGACCCAGCCCCAGCCCCAGCCCCAGCCCAGTCCCTCTGGTTCCCTGACATTCGTTTGGGCCACAAGATCAAGGGAGTCAGTCCACCCAGGAGCAGAGGAGAGGATGTCCCTCAAGAATGAGACAGGAAGTGCAGAGGAAATGCGACACCACCTGTCCTAGAAGACAAGGCCAGTCACGGTCGCCTAGCGCTCATTCTAGGCAGTCCACCCACCCATGAGGGGAAACATGGAGAACAAGGAAGCTTCCCTGTCTGAGACACGTATGGAAGCCAAGAAATCCAGGGTCATGAGACCTGCCCAATGAAGCAGAAAGACGTTTGGAGAGAGATACCATCATGACACGGATCTGCAGGAAGTGTGTCCCTGACGGACTGGGAAGTCATCTTTGTTGAAGACATTGGGCCAGAGCGAGAGGCATCCAGGCCCCTGAGAAACAGGTGAGGCAGAGCAAGAGGGAGGATAGAGCAGAGGCCAGAGCCCCGGCAGGATACAGCGCCGTGCCACCACCACGGGCATAAGGGGAGGGCTTCCAAAAGGGTGGCTTGTCCAGAGAGGCCAGCATTCCAGTGACAGTGACAGGGATTGTTGCCATCTCCCATTCCCGGCTGCTTCTTCTACACGGTATGGTGGTGTGGCTTCATTTCTCAGAGAAGAGCCGTGAAAAGGTACAACCATCTTCTCTGATGTGGTCCTGCTTCCCTACTGCGGGACAAAGAGCTCCTGTGGGGCTCTTTTCCTTGGTTGCTGTGTGGTCATGTTGATCTTAGAAAAGAGGCAGCTCATGATGGGGATGAGATTTCAATTGCTCCGGGACCGATGCATCTCCTCACGTGGGCCAGGCCTTCACACACCCAAAGCGGATCCGCGGCGGCGAAAACGATTGACAGCCGGCCTCATGACCCAGGCAGAGACGCAGAAAGAGGCTCAGCAAAGACAGGCCGACATGCCAGAAATCGCCTTGTGCTGCACAGGGCACATTCAGCCAAAGACACACACGCAGAGGGGCACGCACACACTAACCGACAGAGAGAGGGAAAGAAAGACACAGAGACTGAGAGACAGAGAGAGAAGAGAGGATGGGAGACACGCACACACGCGCGCACACATACACGCACACACACACAGAAACAGAGTCATACAGCAGAGGCATGGAAACACACCCCCCCCAGGCAACCCCTGAGGCTGCGGGGTTCTGCTCTCGACGAGAACGACCCTGGGGTGAGAGAAGAGCCCAGGGGCACGCAGGCCGACCTGTCCTCGAGATGACGGCGGCACGACTTTTGGGGAGACTCACCCCAACAGCGTCCGGGCAGGCCTGAGGCTGGGATGCCGTGCTGCTTCCCCCGGACTCCGCCTGGGGTTTCCTCATCCTGGTCGGCCCTTTGCGACTCCTGGCATCCGGAGACGTTCCCGTCGACCCCGTGGAGAGGTCAGACCGGAGCCTCAGAGCCCCGCCACCCAAGCACTGCCACAGAGGACTCCTGCTCTGCCAAGCCTCAGGGACGGGTTTCTAAGACAACCGTGGGAAGCACTGTGACGGCAGAAGCCGCTCGCGCCTCGCGCATGCGCATTGGCTGGACCGACTCGCGCTCCGCTCCTGGCAGTCAGGCTGCGTCCCCTTTAAATAATGCCCCCGCTGCGCGGCTGCAGCGAGGCTCCTGCTGCAGCCACAGCGGCGTGTGGATACGGGGTCCAGCTTGGGACGCCGTGGGAGATGGGGCCGCCGGTGCCCTGTCTCAGGGCCAAACCCCCAGGAGTCCCGCCCTCAGGATCTCCTTGAGCCGACTTCCACGGAGGGAAGGGGAGCTTCAGGACGCCTGCTGTGTTCTGGGGACTCCCGTTCAGATCCGATTTTGGCCCCCTCCCAGTGAGATAGGATGGGCTCACCACATCTGGTGAGGCAGGCAGGGCCTCGCTGCAGCGCAGAATGATCCCATAGGTCTCAAGGCGTAGCGTCAGCTGAAACTTCACTGATCCATCAGCCCTCTGCCTCCCTCCTCCTTCGAAAGAGCAGTGGCCTGCTCCGCTTCTAAAAGCCCTGGGGCTCCGGAAAGCCGACCGCGCTTTACAGGACACGTGCAGGCAGGAACAGGGGCGAATCCGAGGTGGAGACCATGTGACCACGCGTGGCACTGGCGTATCCCACAGCAGATGGTGTGAACGTGTGTCACCGGAGGCATACCAGGAGACGGCGAAACAAACGGTGGTGTCCAGGCATGTGCCAGTGGAAGGGGGAAACAAGTGACCTTTCGGTCAATGCCAAGGGAAATCAAAGGACACCTGGGACTCGGTGGGTGGGGGGCCTGTGCCTGACCCAAGCCAGGTTTTCCAATGCCTATCAGAGGAGCAAAGAATCTTCTGCAGAATTCGCCCCGCCCCCAACCCTCCTCCTCCCTGGTAGCCCTGACGCAACTTCCCCTGCACCCAGCCCCAGCCCCAGCCCCAGCCCCAGCCCCAGACACAGACCCAGCCCCAGCCCCAGCCCCAGCCCAGTCCCTCTGGTTCCCTGACATTCGTTTGGGCCACAAGATCAAGGGAGTCAGTCCACCCAGGAGCAGAGGAGAGGATGTCCCTCCAGAATGAGACAGGAAGTGCAGAGGAAATGCGACACCACCTGTCCTAGAAGACAAGGCCAGTCACGGTCGCCTAGCGCTCATTCTAGGCAGTCCACCCACCCATGAGGGGAAACATGGAGAACAAGGAAGCTTCCCTGTCTGAGACACGTATGGAAGCCAAGAAATCCAGGGTCATGAGACCTGCCCAATGAAGCAGAAAGACGTTTGGAGAGAGATACCATCATGACACGGATCTGCAGAAAGTGTGTCCCTGACGGACTGGGAAGTCATCTTTGTTGAAGACATTGGGCCAGAGCGAGAGGCATCCAGGCCCCTGAGAAACAGGTGAGGCAGAGCAAGAGGGAGGATAGAGCAGAGGCCAGAGCCCCGGCAGGATACAGCGCCGTGCCACCACCACGGGCATAAGGGGAGGGCTTCCAAAAGGGTGGCTTGTCCAGAGAGGCCAGCGTTCCAGTGACAGTGACAGGGATGGTTGCCATCTCCCATTCCCGGCTGCTTCTTCTACACGGTATGGTGGTGTGGCTTCATTTCTCAGAGAAGAGCCGTGAAAAGGTACAACCATCTTCTCTGATGTGGTCCTGCTTCCCTACTGCGGGACAAAGAGCTCCTGTGGGGCTCTTTTCCTTGGTTGCTGTGTGGTCATGTTGATCTTAGAAAAGAGGCAGCTCATGATGGGGATGAGATTTCAATTGCTCCGGGACCGATGCATCTCCTCACGTGGGCCAGGCCTTCACACACCCAAAGCGGATCCGCGGCGGCGAAAACGATTGACAGCCGGCCTCATGACCCAGGCAGAGACGCAGAAAGAGGCTCAGCAAAGACAGGCCGACATGCCAGAAATCGCCTTGTGCTGCACAGGGCACATTCAGCCAAAGACACACACGCAGAGGGGCACGCACACACTAACCGACAGAGAGAAGGAAAGAAAGACACAGAGACTGAGAGACAGAGAGAGAAGAGAGGATGGGAGACACACACACACGCGCGCACACATACACGCACACACACACACACAGAAACAGAGTCATACAGCAGAGGCATGGAAACACACCCCCCCAGGCAACCCCTGAGGCTGCGGGTTTCTGCTCTCGACGAGAACGACCCTGGGGTGAGAGAACAGCCCAGGGGCACGCAGGCCGACCTGTCCTCGAGATGACGGCGGCACGACTTTTGGGGAGACTCACCCCAACAGCGTCCGGGCAGGCCTGAGGCTGGGATGCCGTGCTGCTTCCCCCGGACTCCGCCTGGGGTTTCCTCATCCTGGTCGGCCCTTTGCGACTCCTGGCATCCGGAGACGTTCCCGTCGACCCCGTGGAGAGGTCAGACCGGAGCCTCAGAGCCCCGCCACCCAAGCACTGCCACGGAGGGCTCCTGCTCTGCCAAGCCTCAGGGACGGGTTTCTAAGACAACCGTGGGAAGCACTGTGACGGCAGAAGCCGCTCGCGCCTCGCGCATGCGCATTGGCTGGACCGACTCGCGCTCCGCTCCTGGCAGTCAGGCTGCGTCCCCTTTAAATAATGCCCCCGCTGCGCGGCTGCAGCGAGGCTCCTGCTGCAGCCGCGGCGGCGTGTGGATACGGGGTCCAGCTTGGGACGCCGTGGGAGATGGGGCCGCCGGTGCCCTGTCTCAGGGCCAAACCCCCAGGAGTCCCGCCCTCAGGATCTCCTTGAGCCGACTTCCACGGAGGGAAGGGGAGCTTCAGGACGCCTGCTGTGTTCTGGGGACTCCCGTTCAGATCCGATTTTGGCCCCCTCCCAGTGAGATAGGATGGGCTCACCACATCTGGTGAGGCAGGCAGGGCCTCGCTGCAGCGCAGAATGATCCCATAGGTCTCAAGGCGTAGCGTCAGCTGAAACTTCACTGATCCATCAGCCCTCTGCCTCCCTCCTCCTTCGAAAGAGCAGTGGCCTGCTCCGCTTCTAAAAGCCCTGGGGCTCCGGAAAGCCGACCGCGCTTTACAGGACACGTGCAGGCAGGAACAG